>NC_079294.1:13154331-13454887 GCF_023638135.1 Falco biarmicus | reverse complement strand
AACAACCATAAATTGTTTAGAAACTTCTATTACCCATGTTTTTAAATAATTCTCTCCAATAACTCACTTGAAATATTCACCCTGCAGATGTTAAAAATGTAGGTGTCAAAATCATCATCTGCTTGTGCTACTCCCTCCAACCCTGCTATGGATGTATTACTAAATTGTGTCATACTTATTTACAAAGCTACGTAATTTGAGGGAATATAAATCTCAGCTTTTGATAAACCTTTAAACTATAAATCTTTTACTTCTCAAATTACTCTAGAAATAACTTACAGGGGGGAAAAAAAAGGTGAGTCCTAACAAAGAAAAAAAAAAGCCCACGTAAATTCCAAATATATAAGATCATACTTGTACTTTTTGAACCAGAATTGACAGAAGACTGTTGTGAAATGTGCTCTGACCAATGAGTAGATGCTCATGGACAGTGTAAGACTTCTGCAACAGCAAAATGCACTATTTGTGTACTGTTCGTGTTTTATATTCATACAGCATCAGAATTTACCTCAGTCTGCTATCGTACAAAGCTATTACTGAAACAAATAATCACTAGAACCATTATTATTTTCACATATCTGTCATAATGTTTGAAGATGTACAGACATAATGTAACACATTTTTCTAATCTGTAATGCGATGAACATATGTCTTACCAGCCTTTGTCACAGACATTTCTGTGACATTTGGGTATCCCAATATGATTATACTGTGTCTCAAACAAATCCCGAGACAATTCTTTCTCTCATTTGAGCAAAATATTTTTTTTTAATTCAACTTGCTAGTTACATGAAACTAGTTAAGTACCATCATTTCTGTGCTGGCTGCAGAAGACTGATACAGCTCATGTTTGAGTCATAGGAGCCATTTACCAAGCTAATTAAGTTGTTTTCCTCCGGTAGCGTTACATGAGTAGCCATCTTTTTATCCTGTTTCTTAGGGGTTTGTACATGTTTCTGTGTGTTTAATCTTTACTGTGGAGTTTTGTCACTACCGCCTCACTTCTTTATTTTTTTTAGACAAATGGGCCAGCAATGTGCCCTTGCCACAGAGAAGGCCCATGGTACCCAGGGCCGCACTAGACAAAGCCTTGCGGCAGGTGGAGGGAGGCGATCGATCCTTCCCCTCTGCTCTGTGCTGGTGAGGCCACACCGGGAGTGCTGTGTCCAGTGCTGGGCTCCCCAGTACAGAGGTACATGGACATACTGGAGCGAGCTCAGTGAAGGGCCACAATGGTGATCAAGGGACTGGAGCTTCTGTCCTGTGAGGCAAGGCTGAGAGAGCTGGGACTCTTTAGCCTGGAGAAAAGAAGGCTCAGGGGGGATCTCCGTGTGCCCAAAAATCCGAAGGGAGGATGCAAAGAAGTCAGAGCCAGGCTCTTCTCAGTGGTGCCCAGTGTCAGGTCGAGAGGTGGTGGGCACGAACTGAGGCACAGGAGGTTCTGCGTGAACATCAGGAAGCACTTTCTGTACCGCGAGGGTGACCGAGCAGTGGTATGGGTCGCCCAGTGAGTTTGTGGAGCCTCCATGCTTGGAGATACTCAGAAGCTGCCTGGACATGGTCCTGGGCAGCTGGCTCCAGGTGGCCCTGCTTGAGCAGGAGGGATGGGCTAGACGACCTCTGGAGGTCCCTTCCAACCTCAACTATTCTGTGATTCCATTATCTCTAGGTTTTTGCTTATCAGTCTTTCAAGGGTTGTGTCCTTAAGCTAAGCTCACGGTCATAACGGCCAACTTAAATTTCCTCAATAACTTTGAATTAATTTCTGATCCTTTGCTGTTTCTGTACTGTGCATTTGACATAAACCAAGATAGTGCCCTACTAATCATATTAGAGCTTCAGTTTTAAGAGGAGACTCAGTTACCACTTGTGACTCTGCTACATTACGTAGTAAGGCAGGACAAATGTGCTTCGTATTGACGATATCTCTTACATGACAAAGTGTAGAGGAATGAAGGCAGTGGGTTGATTGGCATTGATGATGTGCAGCTGTGGCCTTGCCACAAAGGCAGTGGGTTGATTGACATGGACGATGTGCAGCTGTAGCTCATTCCCACTAAGTGGTTAAATAGCCCTGAGGATTGTGGGAGAGGGGGTCAGCTGAAGGAGGAGTAGCGTGGTCTGACCTCTGGAGGAAGGAGAAACAGCACAGACAGTAGAATCTGGCAGATGGTAAAAGCTTTGTTGCAGCATAAACTAGCAGGCTGCAACAATTGGTGTCCCATGTGAGGCAGAGTTGGGCTTTGACTAGAACAGCTGGTGCCCAATGTAGCTGAGATGAGTGAGAGAGCCTGTGGCCCGTAACAGACACCGTGAGAGGGGAGCCGTTGACAACTAATAGATATGGGTGTATTGTAATAGTTGTTGTCTATCTTAACTCAGATTGCAGCTACAAGATGAAGGCAACGGGCCAGAATTGGGTTGATGCTGTCCCAAATATCATTAAATAGAAAGCACATTTACATGAGAGCACAGACAAAGGAAGGAAAAGTGGCAAAATAACAGATAAAGGAAAATACTTTTTCACAAAGGTGCGATGGGATTTTGGGACTCAACCAAAATAACTTCCAAGGGCAGAGTTTAGTAAAGATTCAAGAAAGGGATTAAACATACAAATGAATGTCAAGCAGAAAACATTGCTTGAATACAATGATGAGTAACAGAGCCTTATGATAGCAAAGCATTATATTAAAACCAGCATTATTATTAACAGAACGTTATCTATAAAAGCAAATATTTGTGCTTCTGGTTTTGGACCAGAGTCTTAACAGCTCAGGTGAAAATCATGTCCTTTTACATTACCTCTCCAAAAGCCGAGTGTTCAATCTAAGCTAATCTAAACATTCTGTGTAGTGTCAGGGGAGAAGGAGACACAAGGAGCTATTCCCTTGGCATTTTAAAGCTCTGGTTCAGCAATGAACTCTCTATTTATCTGCACCAGACTAGTACTTGATCAGGTCTGGACAGAGCAAGAGCTCCATGGCTCATGTAGAGCTTGGGTAACTAACGCCGCCAGTGAGTGAGGACAGCTGCATTCGGTACTGTGGGCCAGGGCAGGTACAGAATCAAACCTCACAAAGCTCCTTCAGGACTGGGGCATGCATATGATCTATGGTGATTACTTTTCTAATATCATCTGTGTCTAGACAGATGAGTATGTTCTTGTTAGCTGATGAGTTGTGTTAATGACATTGGTAGGAATGTGCCTTCAGACAACCATTTCCTTCCTCTGAGAACTGCATTTATGATGTTCCACAAAGACTGTACACAATTCAATAGATGCTGAAAAGCCTCTGAATGTTTTTCACAGTCTCGATGTTTTATTTTAAATAGCATGTCATTTACAAGACTCCCAAAGACAGATAGCTTTCCCTGCTTGCTTGCAGTCACTCTGCAATTATATGGAACAGACGCTGAAATGATGATGGTGGTGTCTCACTGCTACATTTTGCTGCTGCTATGATCTAATGTATTTCAGCAACAAGCAATTCCCTCTGCGTTTTGTATTCATCAGATGTCGACACTAACACACTGTCACTTCTATCAGCTATACTCAGTTTTTTCCAAACTTGAAAAATGATTTTTAATCTAGAAAAAGTGCCACTATATTGCTGCAACTGTAAAGGTGGAAGTTACCCAACGCAAGGGTAGAATGATGACTCACCACTTAAAACCTTACCCTGAGTGTTAAGTATATTGGCCTTTACGGATCTAAGTGTGCTGGGACAAATTTTTGCATGCTGTATGCATAGCCTATTGGCCTTCATGGATCTAAATGTGCTGGGACAAATTTTTGCATGCTGTATGCATAGCCTGTGTTGTCCTCTGTAAGCATTTGCTTTTGAAAAAAACACCCAGCAGATGTGCACGCTGACATTTATAGTTACAGTTTTAGTTTAGTTCTTTGATGATGATTTCAAGACACCCGTTGAGGTTCCGTCCATCCTTGATCAGAATAAAAAAGAAACGAAAAATAATAATCAAACCACCAGATTCAGCTCCCAGGCAGCATCACACTAATGCTACTGAAAAATTCTCTGTGAGGTTCCAGCCTTTCCTAAATACACTGCACCTCCCTGGGGGACACAGGGTTGTTTATTTCACAGTGATATCACTTATCCTTAGAGAAGTTCACAGCACATTCTGTATCTCCTTTTTTATCTCTGTGATAAAAGTCTGTCAACTTGGTTTTTATAATGCAACAAAGCACGGAGTTGTAGAAAACAAAGGAAAGGTATTTGTTTAGCTTTCATCCCCATGGCTGTAAATCAAGTGATCAAAGAAATACTGAAAACGTATCATACTAAAACAATGAGTAGAGAGAATTTTCTAGGGGTGATTTGGATATTAGTATATGTGGGAGAACGTGAAAAGATACGAACATTTTGCTCTACTGATCTATTTATTTCTCTATATTTATCTGGTCTACAAACACTGATGATTTCATATTGCAGAGAAAGTTCTTTTCACACTTCCTGCTGGTTGAAGATTTCATTTCTTGTACAACTCTAAAAATATATAGGAAGATAAAAAAAATCTGCACGCAGCAATTTACCACCACGTGGGGACTTCCTCTGCATATGCTCAGTGTTTTAAAACTGCATCAGCAGTGGAAAACTGCGCACACAGCGTTTGTTACTGACCTGCACTAACTCTTCAGCCACCAAGCAAAACTCGCCACTGGAATTTTTTTCCCCTCTGCTAGTTTGTACCAAGACTGCACCTTTGTGCACTGTACACAGCTGAGGAATCTTCAAGATCAAAGCCTCATGCCTGAGCACAATCTTGTTCCTGGCATGTCATGCCAGGCCCTTTTCCCTGTGAGTGCTTTGATGCAGCAACAGCAGTCAGGAAAAATAACAAACCAAGAACAAACCGAGAGAGGAAGGAGGCAGTGCAGTGTGTTCTCTTGTCTCTAGGCTTCTGTGTTAAAGCCAAGATGTGCAACCCCCCTGGTTTGGGTAAGTTTCTCTTCATTACCATTGTTTTCCTTAGTTACTGTTTCCATCAGTCATGCCTGGAGTTCATTCTCACATTCTTGTAAATACACCAGTGTAAACATAAAGGATTCAGGCTGAGAGCAAGAGATTATTTCCAGCCATTCCCAGTGTCGGAAGAATGGCACACCCACTGATTCACCCAAACTTGCACTTGGTCATCAGCAAATGGGAATGTTCTGCATGATATTGTGCAATATCACCGACCTGGGACGTTTGCAGAAACTATGAAAGCGCTAAGTTTTCCTTCTGTGGAGCTCATCTTTGCTCAGGAGTGGCTAATCTCAGTGACTGATGCTCAGCTCTGGGTCTCCTAAGGGACTCTTGTCTTACTTTTTGCTGCCAGAAGAGGCCATGGCACAGGACTAACAGGGGGCATCACAGATGAGGCAGCTCAGGAGAATCTCAGGACTTCTGGAAAGATAGGCATGGAAAGGAAAAAAGCCTTTAAGTGAATGGCACAAAAATTCAGTAATGCCAAGAAACATGGGAGAAAAAACAGGGCCACCTTGGGAGTCACTGAGAGGCAATACAGGAAAGTGCAATGCAGATGAGTTCTATTTCAGGTGCAGGTTCTGGAGAGAGCCAAACAAAAGCTTTTTCCTTTTTTCCTGCTGGTAGAACAGGACTGCTAACATCCTGGGTAGCGGTTACACTGAAATACCATGTTCCCACTGACACTACCTTTTCACCTGAAGAAGGTGGCAGTTCTGTGAAGGAAGTCTCCTTGGTTTCCTCTCTGTAGAGAGGACAGGGAAGAATGATTGCAAAGAAAGGAAGGCTTTTTGCTAGTGAGGGGATGGTCCTTCAGGTCATGTCTGGGAATCTATTTGTGCAGCTGCAGCCAAAGCACCTGAGAAGGTACCAGCTGCGACCGGGCTGTTGTGAGGTGTGTGTTGTCAGGATTTCAGCTGCAGACCCCTGAACCCCAGTAGCAGTACAGGAGTTTCATGTCTTTGGGCTGTCAACCACATTTTTCTATCCAGCTTCTGCAGGTGGATAGGCATTCATATAAAACCAGAAGAATAATGACTTGATATTAAGCAGATTTATGGTCTCTTTGTGCTTTCAGCCTTCACCTAGGGGAAAGTCCTATTAAATTCAGTAAAAATTTGCATAAGCTGAGATTTTAGGAATGAATGAGAATGTGAATTAAAATATCTTTTCTGTGTTTATTTACAGCAGCACTCTTTATGTACTAGACAAGTTCCAAACACTTAGAGATGATAGTGAGGAGTTCACTCTATGAAAACAAACACTGGATTGCATTTAGAGGAACATACAATAAGCTAAATAACTACTCCACTTCAAAGTCATCTTCTGTACTTGCTTCTACTGGCCTGTCCATATGGATCTGCCAACCAGTAACAGTAGGCTGAGAGCCAGTAGGGAATAGTAAGATTTTCTTTCTCACTTCAATTGATGCTTTCTTTACCTCACGTGAATCACTGTCAATGGCTGATTTTACCAAGTTTGCCTAGGCTCACAGCTGTCCTGTTGTAAATGCATGTTCTTCTTCTTGTTTCCTTTGTATGTCTTATTTCTTTAGGTTGTTTGCTGTGATTACTTAGGCTATCTGCTCTTAATTAGCTGCCTGTAAGCAGATGTCATAAGGTGCCTATGATCAGATTTCACTTTTTCTTGGTTTTTGCATAGTCCAGAAACCAGTATGTTACTGGGGGTGTTTCTCTAGCACAGTTGTTTGCTTCCATTTTACTACCATCTTCAGTTTTATCAATAAAAATCCTGTTGATTACTACTTTGCCAGATTGGCAGGGAAATCCCCTTCTGAGCTGCAGATCATGTTACTGGGTGTCGGCAATGCAAAGCTTTCATCATATTAATGAAACTTTTCCGTTGTCATATCAACAAGAATAAGTGTTGATAATATAAATAGAGGATGGGTTAAATTCCAAAAGTGACTTTAACGTTTGTACTTTTACAGATGTTGGCTGTAGTAATTGCACTTACACTCCCTATCTGCTTTCCAGCTTCAGTTATTAGCTGATGTCACCTGTGTTGTAAGGCTGGAATTCACTAAAATAATATGAAATGGATCCAAGCACCCTGCAACTATTATTCTCTCAACTGAATTTTTCTGTGCTTGGACATACCAGTCCTTCAAACATTGACCCAACAGCAGGACTTAGTACCTGCATCAGCATTTAGAAACCAAACACAAAACCCAAAGCAAACACAAAACCCAAAGCAAACAAAACCCTGCAATGTGTTGCCATTAGAAGGTCTAAACCAGAAAGCTGCTACATACACTGTATTCTCTATGAGCTGTCTGCATCATGTGATTTTTAAAGTATTATATGTGCAGTGTTAACTGTTAGTAGGTCATTGGAAATGATTGGCATCCTTCAAGAGATCACATTAACCTAGATGGGTGTATGCTTCTGACTGGAAAGCATGCTGATGAATTGATTCAAGGCAACCAAAACAGTCCATTTCAAACTTCGGGAGACTTCTGAACAAGGATCTGTCTAACACCCACTCAGTATGGATCATCCTTAAAAGTCTTCATCCTGTGCCATGAAAATTCAAGGGAGTTTTCTCTACTGTCTTTCATGGAAACAGGCTCAAACATGTTATCCTGCCCACAGTGAAGTCAGCATCAAAACTGGCAGACTCTACGTTCATTGCAAGAACATAATTGTCAAAACTATTTAACATCTGAGAAAGCTGAATGGAGAAACAGCAAGTTCTCCGTTGTTATAAAAAATAAAAAGCAATAAAACAAAATTATTTTTTTCATAGATTATCAATAAAACAAAATTATGTTTAAAAACTAAATTCAGGATAAACTCTCACAAATATGTTTTGGCTAAAGATCAGAAATATGTAGTACAAACAGTTTTTTAAAGGTCCATATATTTGCCCAATATATAGTCTCATTATTGTTTCACCAACTTGAATAAGGTGTAACGTTTTGTATAAATGCAAAATGATTTGTGAACTGGAAGCAAGACTGTTTTCCTGTGGACAATGATAGCAGATGCCACTGAACAGGTAAGTTTTGCATGACTTTTCTTTCTAAGCATCCTGTTTATACAAATATTTACATTCAGGTTTAAACTCTTTATTTAAAAAAAAAAAACCAAACCAAAACCAACAAACATGCATTCAATGAAAGAACAGTATATAATAATATAGTAACCACAGAGCCAACAGAGACTTTTCTTTATCTTCTTCAAACCCATCTCCTAGATAAAAGCTTGTGTCTCAGGTGAGGGCAAAGATAAGGAAGGTAAAGCCAAACCTTTAATGCAGATTGCCTATCAGAACAATGCTTTTCATGGCCAGTTTTCTTTTTCCGTTCTCCTTCTGTTTATGGCAGGCAAGGCAAATAACAATGTGAAATATTACGGCCTTTAACTAGTAAGTATGTACACATGGTCTGTGTCCAGTCGCGTTTCAGTAGTAACAGGGATGTGACAGTCTTGGTGCCAAAGCGTTGAATGTAAACATCAGAGGAAGGTTGTTAACCTGATTGATGTGAATTGATGAGCTGCAGTAATAGTCCAAGCTTCTCTATGTCATTTGCATTAGATGTGATGGAGAGAGCAACAAGTGATGATAAGAAATGTTTTTCCCTGTAAGGGAACAAGCATGTCACCATACAGCTCAGTAGGGTCACTGGTAACTCTGCCTTTCTGGAGAATGTTGGCCATCTGCTTCAGAAGTGATCACAGTTTAATAAATAAGGAAAGATGAGCAGTGAAGGCTAAGTGCAAATAATGTGCATTTTCTTAATAAATTGTTTCAGTCCCACTATCAGTCCTGGAATGCGTTAACTGCACAAGCTGTAATAGAGACAAGAGAAACCTCTCTTTTTGGTGGTTTGCACAGCTGCTAAACTTATTATCACATCACGGACATTCCCCATGAGTTGTGTATATCCTGCATGCTCATGCTTTCTTATCACTGAACGTTACAGTCTATATTGCACTGCGTATTGCTCAGCTGCTTCCCTTCCATGGAGGCTCATTTATCATGTGTTTTGGCTTGTGCTGAGATGAGGTTAATGGTCTTCTGGTTGCTGCCTGATTCACTTCTACTTTTCATATCTTCTCAGTATAGTCAGTTGTATTTGTTCTTAATGGGTGTATGAATTATACCTAATCACTCTGCTTAGCTGGGGGAAACATAGATTCCCCTGACCATACCTTTGATCACTGTTCTCCATGAAAGCCAAACACTATCAGAAAAAGGGTCCCCACTCCCCTTCTTCAATGATACTATCCCATTTTTTCTGTCCCATCCCTTCCCAAAGCTGTATATTCTTAAATTTTCCTGAATTTTCTATATCCACCTGGGCTTTGGTCACTCTGCTTCCTCAGGCATGCCCTTTCTCTCTCAGGTTCGCTTCTGTCCTTCCCTTGTTTTCTTGATACACCTTAAGTAATTCAACTTACAGTTTATTAAACTCGCAGCTGCAAGCTTTGGCAGTACTGAAATACGAACATGCAGGATATATTCATCCTGTGCCTATTTTACATCCAGGCGGGCAAAATCTGTTTGTTCCTCTTAGATGTTGATGAGGAACAGTGAGCTGGGCCAACAGGGGTGAAACTTCTCTGGAAATGAGACTTTGTCCTGAGGTTTTCCTTTTCCAAATGGATTTAAATACTGCACCGTAGTTATGTTGCCACGGAACATAATACTTTGCACCAAGCAGAAGGAGAAAAATTCCAAGGCAGAATCCAATTTTCTCCTTCCTGTGCATGTATGTTTTATCTATTGATATTTCTCTGACAGATCAGCCAGGGCATAAAATGAAGGGCATCTTCCTTCAGTGGTGCAAAAAGCCTGTATTTCACAGCAATAGAGGTCCGTCTCTTGGCTTGCATTGCCTAGAGCTTTATTCTTCTGGTGCACTTTGTTTTTCTTTCTGTTCTTAAGGTCTATCAGGCTCTTTCCTGGAACTAGTGCCTCAAGACCTTTCCCTTCTGGACACTGCTTCTACCGTCCCCCACACTAACAGCATGTCAAACTCTGCCAGTTCCTGTTTTAAGAACACTATGTTCTTGGGAGCTGACAAAAACATAATTTGCAGTGGCACTTCATTGGTGTACCCAGCTTCCCAAGGGTCAGGGTAACAGCCTGCAACAATGTGGCCTGTAAAAAAAAAAACAAAAACAAACAAAAACCCCCCAGTAAGTTGCTTTTCAAAATCAGTAATGCACAAATAGCAAGTCAGACTCCTCCACCATGCTTCTGCTCTGTCTTTAAAACTTTGAGTTCCCGTCTGGCGGTATTTTCTCTGGGACACCTTGTGCCTCGGTGTAATCTTCCCTGCCATTTTCTTTGGCAAAATTCACCAGAAGCCTCTTCAGCCATTAAGGCCACTCAAGGTAGACAAGATCTCCTCTATTTTATTCACACTCCACATTCTTTGAAGAAATCTCTGAATGTCTCCTTTTGTACAGGAAAACATACACAGCAAACAGCAGGTAGCTGTAAGCCTACTTCAGTCATGGACATGTTTTGCCTGGAGGTCAGAAAATCGGCTCAATAAAGCCTGAGATGTTAAGTTCAATATGATTTGGATGCCTAAACCCATTAGGTTTCTTTTAAAAACGTAACCTTCATTTGTGATGTATTTTAACCTTTTGGGCTATTTAATCACCTGGACAATGGCCTTTAAAAGACATTGATCTGGAAAATCTAAAGACATTATTGTGTCCATAGGTCTGGGATTAGGGCCACGGCATCGTGAGCCTTTTAACTCCCCCATCCATCCTCATCATCCTTTGAAACACACTGCCTGAGCAGCACGTGCTTAGAGGAACAATCCAAGCCCAGAGCTGTGCTTCTGTTTCAAAATCTTCAGAGCATATGGTAACGACTGCAGCTACATTCTAGTTGTGTCCTTGAACTCTCAGCTACGAGTTCCCGGCCTTCAGCTGAGGAGCACTGGGGGCTGACTGGGTTAGCTTTCCTGGCCCCTTTCGGTGCCAAGTCAGACAGGATGGGTTAAGCCACACTAGGAATGGTTTAGCTCTGTAGTGAACTAGGTTAAAGGGGTTTCATGCATTTGTCCTCTCATCACATCAAAACAGCAGGAATTTACTGTCTGGAGCAGCTGTGACATATTTATTTCTTAAACTGCTACAGCTGTTTCCTAAGCAAACTGATGAGCTTGGCACTGATGCCCCTATACTTTTCCATCCATACAGCCTTTGAAGAGGAAGGCCAGACTCTCTTAATAAGCCTCTAGCCCTCTGAGAGCCGGAAGACTTCCTCGCCCTTCAGAGAAAAGGCATCTTGGCCTAGGCAAACTGGTTAGCTGTGTGGCTGAACAACAGGTGTAGTGTGAGGCTCTGGGCTCTGTCATAGAATCACAGAGCCATTTAGGTTGGAAAGGACCTTTGGGAGCATCAAGTCCAGCTGTTAACCCAGGACTGCCAAGTCCACCGCTAAACCCTGTCCCTGAGCACTGCATCTATGTGGTTTTTGAACACTTTGAACACGTGATTCTGCCACCTCCCTGGGCAGCCTGTTCCAATGCTTGACCACCCTTTCTGTGAAGAAATTTTTCTTAATATCCAGTCTAAACCTCCCCTGATGTAAACTTGAAGCAGTTTCCTCTTGTCCTGTCACTTGTTTACCTGGGAGAAGAGACCGACCCCCACCGGCCCGCAGCCTCCTGTCAGGCGGTTGCAGAGAGCGATAAGGTCCCCCCTGAGCCTCCCCCTCTCCAGGCTAAGCACCCCCAGGTCCCTCAGCCGCTCCTCATAACACTTGTGCTCCAGACCCTTCCCCAGCCCCGTTGCCCTTCCCTGGACACGCTGCAGCCCCTCAATGTCCCTCCTGAAGTGAGGGGCCCAGCACTGAACACAGGAGCCGAGGTGCGGCCTCACCAGTGCCCAGTACAGGGGGGCAATCACTGCCCTTGTCCTGCTGGCCACACTGTGTGGGATACAAGCCAGGATGCTGGTGGCCTTCTTGGCCCCCTGGGCACACTGCTGGCTCATGTTCAGCCGGCCATCAGCCACCACCCCCAGGTCCCTTTACCCCCGGGCAGCTTCCCAGCCACTCTGCCCCCAGCCTGTAGCGCTGTGTGGGGCTGGTGTGACCCAAGTGCCAATGCGCACTCTAGAGTTGCTTCTGGCTTAAGTCACTTGATATTAATTCTTCTTATCCTATCACTATGATAAAGACTAAGGACCTTCTTTGGTAAAACCCACTCTTGTAAATGGGCACAGGCTGTGTAAGTACCGGAAAATTATGGAACTGGCCCCCAGAACAACTGTAGCCGTTGCCGTACCTGACTGATTGCTCTTGTAACCTTGCAGAGGTCTCCTCATAAACCAGCGCAGTGCTCATGAGTGGGTTTACATCACTAGGTTCTGAGTCTTCTAGATAGGATTTGTGCTTAGCCTATTTTGCACAGGAGATTTTCTCTGCACTGGGATGCTAGTAGCTCCCTGAGAACTCCACAGAACAGTGCAGGGGTAGCGGGACGTGGGGCAGCGTGATGGCAGCCAGGCGGGACATTGGTAATATTGGCGCAACAGCCCTGTACGCGCTGCAGAGGGTCCGCTGAGGCTGCTGCAGCCTTTTCACGTGAATGATTGATTCTCTCTGTCACCCCTTCTATCCCAGGAGAGGCAAAACAATCCAGGGGAGACTGAATTACTGAACATTTGACAAAAATAAAAGAGGGAGGCTTATAATTACCTTGAGCTCAGCTTAGGAGTAAAATAGCAGTAATCAAATGAGCTGGGGATAGAATCAAGCCCTGTGCCTATATAGGGACAATGCAAAAAGAATAACAGGGGCTTTATACCATCATCATAATCAAGTTGAATGAGTCCACATTAGTCATCACATTGATGTTAATAAGAAGTGAAATCTTTTTTTTTTCTAGCTGTAGGTTAACTAACAAGTGAATCCTCTGGATTAGTAATAGTGGAAATACTTTGTTTAAACCAAAGAAAATCAGAAAACTGTAGCGCTACCACCCTTCCTCAGGAAGAAATTCAGCTGCAAAGATTTTTCAGCCAGCGTGGAGCAAGGCTGCATGCAGGGCAGATCCCAGCATCATCCAGCCCTCTAGCAGCATTCGCAGACTGACACAACAGCCAGCTGCCTATCCAGCTCTCCCAAGGCTTGGCAAGACTTGCAGGGTCAATGCAATGCAAAAAAACCCAGCAAGTTGCTCTGTGCAGTCACTTGGGAAGCATGGGTTACAGTAGCAGGGGATGGCAGAGCTCTGCAAGAGAAGCTACAAGTATTTCAGCCCACAGGGGTGTAAATCTCCCTGTAGTCACTGGCTGCTCTAACTGCTTTGGGACAGCAGCCAGCTGGATATTGCATAGCTGCACTCCTGTCAGGGCCTGGGTGCTAGGCCTCTTTCCAAAGCCTGGCAATTAAACCAGGAAAACATTCAGTTGGGGGATAATTTAAAACCTTAACTGTAGCGCTAACCAGAACAGGAAATTCCATCATTTAACAAGACTGGTAATGGTTGTTTGCCCTACAATGAAGGGAGAAGCAGGGAACAATCTAATACTGAATAAATCTCTGCCCCCCTGGTGAATGAAGAGTCACCTTTGTAGACATTTTTCTGGGTAATTTCAACCTAATTATAAAGCAAGAAGAACAAAGAAGGCTCTTCCCGGCTCCCCCACAGGAGTGGTTGCTCATCTGATGAGTGCTGCGAAGCCTCTCTGAGCTTTCCTGCAGGACACTGCTAGCCAGCAGTTAAAGTAAGACTGTCCCCTGCTAGTTACCTGACCAAGATGGTGTGCTGCTTAGAGGAAGGACAGCGAAATCATGCCTGACCGATCTAATAGCCTTCTGTGATGGAATGACTGGCTGGGTGGACGAGAGGAGAGTGGTGGATGTTGTCTACCTTGACTTCAGCAAGGCTTTTGACACTGTCTCCTGTAACATCCTCATAGGTAAGCTCAGAAACTGTGGGTGAGATGGGTGGACAGTGAGGTGGATTGAGAACTGGCTGAATGGCAGAGCTCAGAGGGCTGCAGTCAATGGGGCAGAGTCCGGCTGGAGGCCTGTAGCTAGTGGCTTCCCCAGGGGTCAGTGCTGGGTCCAGTCTTGCCCAACTCACTCACCAGGGGCCTGGAGGAAGGGGCAGAGGGTGCCCTCAGCCAGTTTGCTGATGATACAGAACTGGGAGGAGCGGCTGGTACCCCAGAGGCTGCGCTGCCATTCAGCGAGACCTGGGCAGGCTGGAGAGCTGGGCGGAGAGGGACCTGATGGAGTTCAGCAGAGGCCAGTGCAGGGTCCTGCCCCTGGGGAGGGACAGCCCCGTGCACCAGTACGGGCTGGGGGGGACCTGCTGGGGGGCAGCTCTGCGGGGAAGGACCTGGGAGCTCTGGTGGGCAGCAAGTTGCCCACGAGCCAGCAGTGTGGCCTGGTGGCCAAGAAGGCCAGCGGGTCCCTGGGGGGCATTAGCAGGACCGTGGCCAGCAGGTCGAGGGAGGTGATCCTGCCCCTCTGCTCTGCCCTGGGGAGGTGCATCTGGAGTGCTGGGCCCAGTGCTGGGCTCCCCAGTTCAACGGGGACAGGGAGCTGTTGGGGTGGGTCCAGCAGAGGGCTATGAAGATGCTGAGGGGACGGGAGCATCTCCCTGACGAGGGAAACTGAGAGAGCTGGGCCTGTACAGCCTGCAGAAGAGAAGACCGAGAGGGGATCTTGTCAATGTCCACAAAAACCTTAAAGGTGAATGCCAAGAGGATGGAGCCAGGCGGTTTTCAGCGTTATTCAGCAACAGGACAAGGGGCAATGGGCACAAACTGCAGCACAGAAACTTCCATCTGAATGTCAGGAAGAGCTTCGTTACGTTGAGGGTGACAGAGCTCTGAGACAGGCTGCCCAGAGGCTGTGAGGTCTCCTTCTCTGGGGACATTCAAAACTTGTCGGGATGTAACTCTCCAACCTGCTGTAGGTGAAGCTGCTTTAGCAGGGGGTTGGGCTAGATGATCTCCAGAGGTCCCTTCCAACCCTGACCCTTATGTGATTCTGTGAGAAAGTGAGGATATAGTTGGAAAATAATCTCGGTGACAACATGGCAGCCTGCAGGTGCAGTCAGGATGGGCTGTGCTCCCTGAAGAGCTCCAAATAGACTGCCAGTGGCTATTGTTTATCTTTGACAGGCTTTGAATTCAATGTTTCAGCACATCGGTAAACTTCAGGATGTTGATGAATCTGTCCATTAATATTTAGTGGTTTCTTTTGGCTTGTGAAGAAGCATGGAGTGACTGTGTATCTGTAGTCCAAGGAAGACATGCTGTATAAGTACTAGTATCTGCATTGGAGGAGAAACTGAAGCCCAAGTCTTCCCAGGATGTGTCCTTTCTAAGGCTATTAGACTGTTCTTTTAAGCAATTTGCCCTAATGAATATTTAAGTATTTTATCCAGACTATTTTGTTCAATCTCCTCTAGCAGGAGGAAGTGGTGGTGCTAAATGGCCAGGGAAGGCTTTGAGAAGGAAGGAGGTAGTGTAGGTTGTAGAAATGTCAAAATGTGGTTGGAAGCTACTCCTACTTTTTCAGAATATTTTTTTTTTCCTCTGCTTCTTGTTCCCCCACTCAGTCTGCTGTTTGGACAGAGCTTGATATGAAGTGTGTGTGGTGGAGGGAAGAGGTAAAAGCAAGGGAAAGCCTTTTGTTCTTGCTCTGGCTGCTTCTCCTTAATTGCTGACTGCTCACCTGAGCTCAGCTGGGCTGTTAAGTGCAAGAGGGCCTGCCACACTGGTTTTACTCTGTTTTGCAAGACAGGAGTGATGCGACATGGACACTGCTGTCTAGAAGAGGATGTAACTGTGAATCTATATGGCAGGCTAGAAGGTGGCAGGAAAGTTTGTGAGCACTCAAGCTCCAGTCTTTGTGCTAGTGTTTCTTGCTAGAAAGCTTAGCATGTTGTCTGGTCTGTCAACCGCTGTTTGCGAACTCCATTCTTAAGCACCTGTTTCTCTCTATAAAACACAAAACCGTGGGCTTAGGACCAGGACTCACTAGGTGGCAGGATGCTTAAAATGCTGAACCTAATTCACCTTGAGGAATTAAACCCCTATTTATTTCCTTTGTACAGTACTGTTTGCAATCCAGCAAGTGCAATTAACTCATGTAAGGTAAGTGATGCTTTTCGTTTGCTTAAATCCCTCTGCCAGGGCTTGCCTGTTCGAGAATTCATCAATAAGGCTGGCAGGGTGACTGCTGTATGTTTGTAATCCTTTAACCGTTTGTTTACAAACAACAGTTGTGTGTCTATGCTGTGCAATTTAGTCAAGAAGAGGAGAAATTAACAAAAGGCAAATGAAATAGGATTCAATTTTAACTCTTTATTTTTCAGTTTCTAAGAAAATGAACAAAAATTCCCTTTTATCATGAATTCACATCCCTTAGTATTTGTTACCTATTCCTTAGCATTCCTTTTTGAAAGTCTTGCTCTGGGTAGCTGTCAGAGTCCAAGTCAGCGAGACAGGGTGAGATGAAAATATCTGTTCTATACTTGGGGATATCTTGAATGAAAAAAACTCACAAACTTAACATCACTAATATGATTTTAGTTCTAAAGCACTCAATTTGTATGGAAGATTTTCATTTGTGCACTCTCATTCACGCACTTCAGTAAGCATATGCCTAATTAAAACCAACCCCGTTTTAGAAGGGAAACTGAAGCACATATTTGAATGCCTTCTGTCGTACAGCACACACCTGCAAATCTATACAAAGTCAGGACCCCCACCATCTGATACAGATACTGGACTACACTGTTCGATATCAGTAGTGTATATATTGTTTTTAATCTTAAGTTAAATTAAATTAAAACATTATCCGTATATGAGCTCTTCTGTCATATCTTAGATGTAACTATCAATTTGTTATTAACATTAACATGTACATAAAACCAATCTTAGCCTGAAGGAAAATAATACTAGAAAGTATTGATTTTTCACAGATGACTTGATTTTGGTTGATACCAGCTTGGGGTACCAAGTTTTAGTAGATAGGAGCATTGATGCTGTGCTTAGCATGTTTCAAAAGGTGCAGGTTTAAAAAAATTCAAGCAGTAGTACCTTGAAAATAATAGCCTGTAATATTCTGTTTTGGGACTCTGTGAATGCAGTAAGTGTTGCTATGTGCATTTGGGTTATTTTTTTCTAGAACACTGTGGTGTTTTTTTAAGATTGTTTAGGCAGATGTTCTTCCTTTTTTTGTATAAGAACTATTTGCTCTTCTAAGGCTCAGATATTCCTTCTGATGCTGAACTGACATCTGGTCTCTTTGTGGCAGGATGTCTGCAGGTAGAATTGCTGTGGAAATACATCTGTTAGATAATTTAAGTACACAAAGTTTTAGAGTTGTGGCAGACAACAAATTTATAAGCTCACAAATCCTGACTGCTATTAAATGCGCATCCTACTGAGTGTGAGAATTTAGGGACTTTTCAGATCAGATTTTTCTCTCAGATGTTTCTGCTGCATCTTGAAAATACAAGGGCAGATTAATCTGATCATTAATATGATACTTAGTTCTTCAGAATCTGAACCATTATACAGCAATTTTTCTCTGACACTCAAGTCACAGACAAATTGGAGAACTCCCGAGCCAGAGCAAGCAGTGTTAGAGATGCTGAGATTTACAGTTGCCTGGTTGTAAGACTGCTCACTCCATGGTTGGTCAGTCAGTTTGTAGGGATGGATGAGCATGGGAGAGGTCACAACAGTGCTTACTCTTACTGCCCTGTCCCACTAGGATGACGCAGTGGGATAATAGGATAGACTTTCATCAGTTCAGAGAACACTTTTGTATTTGAGTCAGTATCAACAAATACAGAGCTGGTTATCTTTAGTATCTTATGACCATTGAACTGGTTTCACTTTTTCAGATATTCCAAGTTTTACACTACTGAACTTGCCTCTTTACAATATGCAGAGCTCTCATACTGCTGTCCAGGATTTCCACAAGCAAAATATTTGGGTGCCCGCACTATGCCATTCATGTGCCATAAATCCAGCTTCTGGATATGTCAGACTCACTGTGCATACATGTAGAGTCAACCTGATCATGTTTAGTTCTTCTCTGCTCCAACCAGGATACCAGACATCCAGACAAATAGCCAAAGGTCTCCTTTTACATCCAGACATGTCCAGAATAACTCAGACACACAGCAGTCAGACAAAGAATAGATTATGGCTCATTCTGTGAAAGAAGCAATGTGGTTTCCTCATGCTTTTTGAACCTCTTCATAAGGACTGCCTGCAGTCAGGGATGAGAAATAATGCCATGTTTTTCTGTACAGACTGATGCTGGTATTCTTCCATAGCAAACAGGGCTTCTGTACCCCGCATACCAGCAAAAGAGGGTATCCCCTTAACTGGTGCAGAAGGGCTTGTTCCTCTGTGGTCTCAGCCCCCTGCGTCCTGCACTCCCATTCCAGCCCGGTCAGGTATGAAGCTGCCGCAGTCTCCATCAGATCCTTATTCGCATAAAGCATGAGGTCTGTTGCAATCATTCATCCTTCCCTTTGGCAGCTATGAGTTTCTGTTTAAGATGTGTCATTTTAGGACAAGTAAAAGAGATGGGAATGAAACGTAGCTGCCAGTAGAAAAAGAGAAAGGAAATACAGCTTTGAATTATCCAATGTGTAATGGCAAATGCTGTCAGATAAATAAGGTGTGTGTCTTTCATAACCTAAAAACCTGCCTAGGTCTGGTGCAAGAACAGGATGTTTGATAAGCAGCTCTCTGTTTACAGTTTTGCTGTCCCAGCCAAATTAAACCTTCTACCAGTGTGTGCTGCTGGGACTACCTTCAACAGGATAGTTCCCCGCAGAATTCCTGTGCTACTGGTGTTTGTAATTCTAAATCTGAATGTATAACTGGGTAGCAGGCTGTCTTTCTATTTCAAAACACTGAATGCTAATTAAATATGAAACTATTCACTAATGAGCTCTGTATTCACTGGACAGTTTTCACTGTGGTACCTCATTATTTCAAGTCATATAATTGTCCTCTAAAAGGAATTCTCATACTGAATCTTATTTCCTTCATGTGAATTTCCATAGGTGCGCCATTTTAAGGCATTACTTCAGCTATGAGACATTTCAAATGAAATAGTGCTATTTAAAGCCAGTGCTTCTCAAGGACAGAAAATCCTTTTTTTGAATCTACTCTAGTCAATCAGCTAAAAGCATCAAATTTGTCCTAATCTAATAGTGGCTTCAAAGAGTTAAATACATTCCTCTGGAGCAATGCCACTGAGACAAATTAGATATTCCAAGCAGAATCAGGTTCATTGTGTAGTTTGCACATGTGAGACAGTATTATTCATGGAGTTTTTATCAAGAAAAGATACTGAACTTGTCAGAAAATAGTATGTATCGGGCTAAATTGTGCAATTCTCATTCACGCTTGTGAACATTTGTACAAATAGACCCATTGACTTCCCAATGAAAGTGTTTCATTATAATCATTCCTATTACAGTGATCATTATATGATTTGAAATAATAAAGCACCACAGCCTCATTGACTTCAGTGACAGTACTTGGTCCACCAACATGAGTAAGGGCTGTGCAATGTAATTAAGAGGATCTTAATAACAAAATCTCTGTTACTAAGTTAAATATAACCCCCACCACAACGCTGCCATGGAATAGTCACAAAACTGCATGGGTGCAAGCTCTCCCATCCCCGCGCGCACACACACATCCCCCTCCAGTTTTTCTTTCGGAACAAAACCAGCTGTAACTAGAGGCTGAGTTTTACAAACTGAAAAGAGCTTGTAGCGAAAAGAACAAAAGTGCTAGTGTGCAGAAGCCACCCTGCAAAGAATGTTGGCAGGAGAGGAAGCCAGACCCTTCCACTGCTGTAACCTTAAACTATCATTTGTTGATGTTGATGTATTTCTAATAAGTGAGGAAATGAGAACACAAGAAAAAGGGAGATGGAGAACTTGAGACCTTTTGGAGACTAGGGTTTTCACATTTTTATGTATCCTGGCAAGGCAGAAGGAGCTCTTTATTGAGTGATAATAGCATACACTGCATAATTTACTCTTATGCTTATGTGAATGGGAAGTGCCATAATCTGAAAGCTTTTTGTTTCACAGAAGTGAAACCAGCAAAGAAAAAATGCTTTGTTGCTCAAGTCCAAAGTGTGGACAGATACGGGATTGTGGCTCCAGTTTCAGAGACAGCTGATGCTTCTCCGGCAAGCTATTTAGCTATCAGATAAAGTGGTGTGATCTGGAGCACAGCAGTTCATTACTTCAGTGTGAAAACACTATTAAGTTTGGTCTTTCCATGCACACTAGGAAGGAGTCTCAGTGAAAAGGAAACACCATTTTTGTAGTGGTACTGCTGCCTAGGTTGCTGCAGAGCCTGATGTATGGATTAGTCTGTGGTCCTGGGCTGAAGGGTTACCTGTATTTGCAAAAGAAAAATATCTCTTGGGCATCTTCTGGTGCATGAAGAAAACAAATGGGTGGCCATAAGCAGTCACTTTCTACCTGAGGATGTTTAAGCATCTCAGAAATACGCAGTATCCTTACACTCATTTGTCAAATAAATTGTGACTGACAGAAGTTGTGGCAAAGCTGTGACCAGCACCCACATTTGCTGGCTCATTCTCTCTTCCATCAGAACATACCAGTAAAAGGAATTTTCTGTGTCAATTTTAGAGCAGCCTTTGACTTTGAGTGGCTGTGCTGGAGATCACAGTTGCAGTGAAGTCAACAGCAATTTTGTCCCTCACTGCAGTGTCCCAGTTAAGTAGTAGATATTGTAATGAAAATATTTCACAGCCATCAACCCTGTATGAATTATCAGCAGCTGTCAGTTTTTATACTGAAAGATAAAGGCCAATGAAAGACATGGTATCTTTTTAAGTTATAATGCTATAAGGATAAAAATTCAGTCCATTCCAAGGGTTAAACCCAAGCTTCTTCTCTAAAGTTTCTATGGCAACTAGATGCAATCTATAGTGATATTGTAGTTAATGAAATGTTTCTTCCAGACCAACAGGGCAACATGTAGCATTCAGTAATGAGCGATGTCTTTGGGGAAAGAACAGTGGCATCAAAGCTGCCTTCTAGCAAACTATATTGCATGCTAAAAGCCTGGGGTAAATTGTGTCCTGAAGCCCAAATTCCCTTCTGTTTATTCACAGTGCTTCCTTCATGTCTGCTCTGATGATGAGAAACACTGGTATAAAGAACATTACTTGAGAAGGAAGGGAGTAAGGGAAGAAAATATATTTTATCACTTCCTTACCTAAATCATAAAAAGAAAAAAATAAGTTTGTAAAGATTTTTTGTGTGTGCTTGAAAAAAGTTTACTTTTCCTTATAAATGAAATAGCCAAATGTTGACATTTGATGTCAGCGTACTGTATCATACATATATGTGCCTGTGTGTGAATTGTGTGCATGCAGATCAAGTGTCTGTCCTCACCTCGACTTCTCGGAAGCTAAAACCTCTATTAGCCTCAATGCTAGACCTAAACCACACATTTTTTAAGCTGAGATTCATCTCATCAGATAAAATACAAATCAGATAAAAGATGAGAAACCTGTGCATGTGTATCTGAGAGATGGAGGCAGCAACTCAGACAAAACACTCTGCATCTGAGTGGTGACACAAACCCCCCTGGTGCCCTCTGGTCCCTCATGGCTGGGGCTGACCATGTTGGCAAGACCTTCTGCCCCTGGGAAGCAGCTCCTTCCCTGTGCACGGGGGCAGAGCTCAGCCCCTGATGAAAAGGGAGAAGAGGGGGGTCAGGGCAGGGCTTAGGAGCTGCCTGGTGGCCACCTGCTCGGTGTGAGAAGGCCTTTTCCCTCCTCTGCTCTGGGGCAAGTCTTTGCAGGCTGCTTAGTCATTTGTTCAAAGCTGCAGCTTTGTCCCTGTAGGCCCTCCAAACTTGCAAGAAATCTCAAAGACATGTAAATATGACCACAGATGCCTGATTTCGGGTGTCCAGGTTTAAGAGGTTGGCTGTTGAATTTCTATAAATACTTTTTCTAGGCGCAGGCTTTGAAGAACTGTATTAATAAGCAGTCTGCCGGGTCCCAGCAGACACTTCCCGGGCTGCCTTCCTTCAGTGCCACGTGGATGCGAGTGTCAGAGCATGACAGAAAGTAGGAACGTGCTCTGTCCCTACTCAAAAGAAAAAGAAACCTAAAAAACATTCCAGAAAGACAGAGGTCCAATTTCATGAGATGAAAATCAATTGCTCTATATGAATGTGCTATGTTTATGTTGTACGTGATATACCTACTATGCTGTAGCAATACTGCTGTTGTAGCTACGATGGCCTAAGGACATAAAGAAAGCAAACAGGGCCTCCAACACAGAAATCCTTCTTTAGGGCTTGGAAAATAGCTTAGATGCTGAAATGCTGGTCTGCTGCTTCCAGTGCTGGAAATGGATCCAGTAAGAAAAAGCACACTTTTTCTTTCCACTTACCTGGCCTTGCTTCAGATGCATGTGCAGAAAAAACTAAAACAGGTTACACGCATCATGAATCCTTACCCTGGAAAGAAAAATGGGTGGCTTATTTCAGCAGAACAGTTTCAGAAACATGTGTTTCTGAAGAATAAGGACCTCAGAAGTTGGCCTTAGGGCTGTGAAGTCAGGAGCAGGCTTATGCTGGCACGCTGGCTGAGGGGCTGTGGGATGCTCTGCCATGCTCTGAGCCGCGAGGTAGGTGCTTTATTAGGCTCTGGTGTTTTTTGCAAAGCACTGCTGAACAGTGTGAAGGTTACATCCTTTTAGCTGGACCTGTCAAGGATCTCCAGCTTTGCAGGAGTGACTCCATGTGGCATTAGATGCTTTCATTTAGACATTTGCATTTGAAGATTTTTAGCAATTCTAGTTTTAAAAGTATGAACTGTAAAAAAAACCAACCCCTCATGGCTGTAACCCTGTCTATGTACTACTAAAATACAGTGGAAAAGACTCAACTCATCTCTACTGGCATGCTGGATAAAAAGCAGTGTTTCTTAAGCAAAATTACCGGGAATGTTTTTTACTTTCTGGTTCTTGAAGTGGCATTTACAGCCACAGGAAATAAGGAACAAGATACCTTAAAATGTCCTTGTAAACTTTATACAGCCACTTAAAATGAAGCACGGTAGTAATTTATTTCCAAAAGGTTGAACCTCGTAAAATTTTTGTCACTTAGTGAAGGTTTCCCTCTCCTTAGCCATGTTACAGTAACATGCATAATGCCTGTTCTATGAAAGGCCTCATGCCCTCTGTCTCTGCTCCTGTTGCTCTGGCATTCTCCTTTCTCCACTCTCACCAAATACATTTGTGGTTAAAGCATTGGTAGTTAAAGCAGTGTTAGGTCCAGAAAGTTTATCTTCAGGGACAGAGATGATATTTGCCATTGTTTTAGCAGCTGCATAAAAAAATGTCCTATAGTATTAAACAGAAGCACTCTGTTGTCAGCTTTCTTCTTATTTTGGAAACTGTTTGGATCACTAAAATAAAAA
Organism: Falco biarmicus; assembly: GCF_023638135.1. Taxonomy (NCBI): domain Eukaryota; kingdom Metazoa; phylum Chordata; class Aves; order Falconiformes; family Falconidae; genus Falco; species Falco biarmicus. The sequence continues at coordinate 13,431,416 of NC_079294.1, read as the reverse complement.
CAAAACTGTGCAGGCAGTAATTTATATGCCTGAGAGAAGGATTTGTTGCTAAAAAATGCATTATGTTAGCAATAGCAGTATTCATTTGAGTTAGATGATATGCAGTGGGAAGAGATGAACACTTCTAAACCCATATTTTTACAGCCTTCAGTTGTGTCAAATACAGTGTCTCACTACAGATCCTTTGCTATTATCTATCTGAGGTTCAGAATAGTCTTTCAGTTTGAAATTTCACCTCTGTAAAAACAAAACAATCGACACAGTCCATCAGGATCACAATAAAACCTTGTGTCATCAGAATTCAATGTACAGTTCACAGCGAACCAGAGCATTTTAGTAGGACAGTCATTTTGGTGTAAGGGTATTGCACGTGTCAGCATGGCAGCTGCTGTGCTATGAAAAGATCACTGTGCGTAGAGCTAAGGCACAAAGAAAGTTGGCCTGGAACCACACTAAGTTTGCTATGGCCAAAGAAATCAGGTTCTTCTGCAAAAGCAAGTCAACTTTGAGTTGAGTATGCATTTTGCATTTGTACTGGTTTCATGCAAGATTCGTTAGACAACTAGCCCATAAATACACTTCCTTTTTGAGAACAGTCTCAGAATATGGGCGCTGATCAGTTTTCTGATGAATTGTGTATTGCAACAACAGCGAAAATTTTCTTTGAGATGGTTTATGACTTTGCCTGGAAAAGGACTAAGAAACTGAAGATACTGAATATGCACATCCAGAACATCTCAGGATGTAGGCTGAGGTTGCTGAGGCCCTGTCCTCTCCTCCCACCCTGTGTCAGCCCTAGTGCTCATGTGGCTGCACAGGTTGTTTCAGAGAAGTGATGAAAACTCATCCTATGAGAAAAGTCATTACTTCTTGGCTAGATCAGCTTTCTGGATGATTAAGGCTAGGACACACAGTCAGGAACTAGAAGGAAAGGCTTAGGTGGACTTCAGTTGCCCTGGAGGCACTCTCTGAGGCTGCTTTTGCATCCCAATGGCAAAATTCCTGAGAAAGGGATTGGAGGACCAGCCCTTTTGGGTGTATATTCAGTGAAATTTGTTGCTTTCAAGAGGAAGGGACCTGGAAAGCCATGGTATGAGGAGACTTCTTCACCTTTGCCCACTAGATAGATAGAGGTAAGCAGATCTGCAGTGTGTAGCTTTTGCTTGCCTTGCTCAAAGTAACTTGGCTGGTATAGAGATACAAACAATTCCCATGGTGAGTGGAATGAATTTCTTCCTGGATTTCTACACTGTACAGCTAGAAGGTAGAAAATAGAAAATTCCTTGTTGAATGTCTGCCCTTTCCTGTTTTTCACGAGTCATTTTTTTACCATACCTAAAGGAAGGGTGGTCTTACAGCACAAAACCAGTAGAAAACAGTACACACAATCCCTGCCCCTTCTATACCACAGCAAAAGCACTGCATACTGACTGCAGTTTGTGAAGCCCCATATTGCTGTTAGATGTGACCTGTCCTTGCTCTTTCATTATTGATGCGTTTCCTCACTGCGCTGAAGGATTCTTAACTCAGAGTTTTTCAGCACATGCCTCTCATCACGGTGAATCAAACACTGTAATATTGCTAAAGCTTATCATTTATCAAACGGGCACAGGACTGAGTTCAGATCCGGTGTAAATGGATATATAAAGATTATCGTACCTGTGGTTTTTCTGGGTCACTCTGATTGTTTTCTGGCAGTATAATGCTTCATGTGGGCTGGGCCAATTGTGGCTGGAACTGCAGCTCTAGCAACATGAGATACTAGTGTATGCTGTTTTAGCACCGTACCTACAAACGGTGTACAGCAGCTTTGGTGAATATGATTGTGTAAATCCCAAGATGCCTGTGAAAGCACTGCAAGCACTACAAAGGGAAAGGATTTCCCCCAAAATACTGGCAGTGAAGCATGTACACGGAACTGAGTCTGGATCCTGAACTTGTTCCCTAAGCCAGAAGACCTTGTGTGAGTTTTACACAGAGGACATGTTTAGGAAGGACACTGCAGTCTCGGAGGCAGAGGTGTAGGTCAATGAAAACCAAAGATAACAATGCTTCTCAGACACAGGGAAGGTTGTAATGATAAAAGACCAGTTGAGTAAGGAGGCAAAGATGATTAAAAGAATACACTGCGCTCAGGGAGCAGGCCCCCTCTTCCTCTTTACATACTGGTCAGTCATCGTAGGTATCAAGGTCAAGGCTCTTCAGCATTCTCCTGTCTGGACTCAGCACCATAGCTAACAGCTTGTTGTTTTACATGAGGAATTACTTGCTTCCCCAAATAAATAAAACTGTATTACGTTTGTCTACTGAAAAGAATGTGCGCAGATTTGTACAGCTCCTGACTCCACAGGAAGCTCTAAAGGTTTTTTTTTTTCCTTCTTCTTTTTATGTGTCATACCCATTAAGTAAAAAAAAGTAATAATAGGAATTTAGATAATGCTGCTTTTCATAATTTAAGGAATCAATTACATTACTGTTACTATGAAACTATAGGTGTGCTTTCTATTGCTAAGTAGTTCTCCTAGAAAGACCACAACATAATGGCCATCCTAAAACCTGGAGATGAAGGAGAAGCCTCATCTTGTCTTCCAGGATTGTTATTTTACATTAACTCCTTTCTTGTTGGACTGGAGTTGTCTATTTTGTCTAATCCTGTTCCAGAGCATGCATTGCACCAGGGCAGGTCCAAATGGGCAAGTCATGAAGTCAATTAACTGCATATATACTGGATATCCCAGGCATCAGATAAAATACCTCTAGCAGGTACATGTGCTCTGACAGGCCTGATGCTCAGAAAACAAGGCTGGTAGCAGACCAGATCACGAGCTGGCATGTAGTATCATGCACCAAAATAGAAAAAACATGAGAACCTAGAGGCTCTGTACAGCACGGAGCAGACACAGAGCTGTCTGAAAAGCTGGGGATTGAAGTAACGTGAGAGGAGCAAGTATGTTGTTACCGCTGTCTCCAACATATGCTCCTAGTTGGAGACAGGAGGTAACTCACACCAGGTAAAGCGCCTGGAGTGGTACAGAGGGGTTTTCAGGCCCTGGTGGTGTGCAAATTCCCTGTACGGGCAGCGGGGCGAGGGCTGGCATACCCCTACCCTGCCCTGCCCTGCCCTCAGCGGGGTGTTGCCTGCCAAGCAGCAGAGACCCTGTGCAGCTGGTGGGAGAAACCTGGCTGTGAATCAGGCACTCTCCCCTGATTATGCCCAAAGCCATCACAGCCTCAGGGCAGCAAATGTGCAAGGCTGCTGCACACCTGGGTGCAGCGCACTGCCCGCTAGCAGGAGCGACCCTGTCTCCAGTAACCATGGCATCCCTCACTCTGCTCCATGACTGGAACCAATTACTGTGGCTGTCCTGTCATTTTATTGCATGAAGCTATACTACTCGGTGTGCACAGATACAAACTTTTTTTCTTGAATATTCTTCTACCACTGGTAATGTCACTAGGTGACCTAATTCCTTCATTCACACACATTTATTTTTAGTGAATGTCAGATAAAATGAGAGCATCATTGTGCAGGAAAGAACAAATGAACTGTATGAACCTCTTTTCTAGAGGTGAATAGTCTGTGGGGAAATTAATGTCAATTTTTAATTACAACATCACAATAATATTTGACTCCCAGTGCAATTTTTGCATTTCAAATGCAGGGGAAGAACTACAGTCTACTCTTAAATGCATTAAATAAATAAATACAGTGTATACAAAGCTACATTTGAAATGTGTAATTTAAGTGTAAAGTAGCTTAAAATGCATCTGCTATTCATCTATAGAGGAGAAAGGAGAGACATTAATTAGTATAATTTGGCACTTAATTGTCATAAATGTTATTTAAAGATTCTAATCAGAATCATGCATATCTAAGTAAATACCTGGAGACTATTTAGCATTCATAAACTTCTTTAAGCTAATCTATTTATATATTCTAATATAACACATATATATTATGTGCGCATATAAATATATATATATATATATGTATACACACACACCCCACATACATGCTATGTCCATTAACAGAGGGTCATCTATTGCAGGTTTGTTCTATAACTAAAAGTCTCCTTTTCTTTCCCCTTCATGTGTAACAGGTGTGGTACACATTGGCCTCACTGAATATGAAAGCTAAAACTTCAAACCTTAAGACAAACTTGTCATTTAAAAACAAAATTCCATTCAGTCATTTTACACATACAAGTTATATATGTGTATGTGTATGTATACATACGTATTTGTGATTACAGTATTCATAATGGTAGTATGGTAAGGCTGAGCATCTTTGTGAATGCTGGAGAAAAGATTCCACTGATGTGATATGTGAAAGCTGGTCTCAGGTATTCCCTGTATGCAAACTTTTTGCTGGTAGAATTTAATCAGTGTAAACATTTTTCATTTTGAATGGAAAAAGGGTCGCTTGTAATAGGTAATGAAGTGGAAAGATAAATTAACTTGAAATCAAATAATGCATTAGATTAGCTAGTGATTAAAATAAAGGGTTTTTTTTCTATCAGAGTCTGACCATTAGTTCCAGGCAACAATATTCACTGTGTCAGTTCCAGGTTTCCTATAAGTCATGTCTGCAGCAATCATCATCTAATCAGTGATGCCCTGAAAAGATTTTCTTGTTATTAAAGGCTAGGCTTTGATTTACACAGAGAACAGCCTCTGCACTCCACGTAACAGTGTGGCCAGGACCCAGGCCGTGTGACCCTGCTTCCTCCAGAGCCATGCAGGGTTCACATCCAGGCCTGAACTCCACGGCATCGGTCTGTCAGCTCCAGCAGAGCTTTCAGTGTCCAAATGACACCCCCTGATTCCCTTCATTGTGTCTGCTGTGAATTTTCCAGTGAGGCTGGACATGGGAGTTGTCAGGGAGAGCAGATTAGCTGCATTGAGGGTGAAGTAGGTGCAATGTAAACGGTGAGACCAATTCACCGATATCTTTTATTTTTTGGGGGAATGGTATTTTGTGCATTTGATTAGTAGTAGAAAAATGTTTGAACTTACCCAATAGATTTGGGGGGGGGAGCATTATGAAGAATTTCTTGTGCAACACTTAGCATGGTTCACGAGGAAAACAAAGTCATGTCTGAGAGCCATGGGTAAAAATGGTCTTAAGAGTACTCATGTCTTAATGCGTGCTTGGATTCAATTAACTACAGCAACTGCTGCTTCATGTTGCTTGCCATCTGCTAGTCCTCAATTAGACTGTCCCCTGAGAACTGAGCTGCAGGGCTCTGCCCCAGCTGGGGCATGCGTATTCCCATGGTTGGTCCTCAAGACTCCCGTGACAGTGCTCGATGCTGCAAGGGTTGCCCAGCTCAGCTCTTAGTGGCTCTCCAGAGGGACCAAGTGGATGGACCGTGTTCAAAGTGGTTGGCAGGAACCATTCCCTCAGTGAAGGCAGCACCTGTGCCAGGGACCCTTGGGGTATAATGGAGCAGGGAAGGTGGGTGTCCATGTGCTGGTACATCTGATGGGAGCTGGGGCAGAACTGCATACTTTATTACACTTCACTTATCTGGCACTCCTAAGGGCTTTTATGCCAGTACTATAAGTCAGAGCAGGTCCTTTGCTACTTTAATGCCAGGGTCTTATCAGCCTAAATCACGGATGCTACCTAATAGCTTCATCTGCTGCTCAGCAGATTTGGACACAGAGAAGAATTGAATCCCTTTATGAGAGAACATTATCTTAAAGCACTCATAGAAATATGGTCAAGAAATATTCCTTTGGAAAACCTCTCAGTGCCTCTCCAGTCTCAAGATATGCCTTTGCAGGTCAAGAGATGAAATGTTGCCATTTGAAGAGTGCTGTCCTACTGGAATTTAGTTGGCTTGGTTCTTCAAATGTTGCCTTTCAAAACCAAAATAGCACTGCAGCAGCCTACTAGAGATTCCTTGTGCTGGAATAATTTCTTAAGCAATAATTTGCAGCTAAAATAAGCAAGCAAGGTTTAAAGTCATATGCCTGAATTCTAGGACAAGGACTGAATTTTTTATGCTCTTTGGAATAGCAGTATAGTTTATTATTGCCTGTAGTCCGTATGATTAGGATAACATGAACACCCTCATAGGAAGTAACTGAGGAAGTGACCATTTATGCTGTTGCTGCCCAAAGGTCTAAAGCATATGGCTATTTATTTACCCACTGCAACAATTGCTCTGTAAACACGCAGTACATTCTTGGAGAGGAACAAACCAGTATCTCTCAGCAGGGAAGAGGGAGCCTACTGGTGTGTCCCACCCAGAAAAATGGGCCAGCCATTGTTCAGAGCTGAGCTCTTTGTTATCACACAGGAGATCTCAGCCCTTGCTAAACACAGCCTAGAAAACCACATTCCTGTGTCAAATGTCATCGTCCTCAGAGTCCAGATGAGAAACTTGAACTGAAGCAGGTGAAGTCGTCAATGAGGAAGCATCCCATTTTCATGCTATGTTAAATAAAAAGTGTGAGACATTAAGCAGAGAAAATGATACTAAAATAAAAATGTTATTAGAAGAACACAGATTCCATTAAGCATCAACAGCACTGAGTTCAGTAAATAGAAAGGTCATCTTTCTGTGTCTCCCTCACTCCCAACTGCAGCATGACTCAGAAGAATAAACAATTGAATAGGTTTTGTCAGATGCCTGCATGCAGATTTGTCTGGGATTTTTATTACTTGAAATTTCATTCAGTTCCCTGTTTGTACCACAAACATCAAGACAAATTCTTAAAAATGCAATTGTAAAAGCAGTATTTTTTTGCATATGTTTAACAATCAAGTGTCCTGATTTCTAAAAGATTTCAGCCACAGATAATTTTATTACATGTCCCTGCTTTGATGGAACTGTAGAAATTGAAAACGAGAAAGGGAAGAGAGAAGTGAGAGGTAAAACCATCATAGATTTGTGCATGGATCTAGAGGTTGAAAGTGCATACACGGCAGGTGTGCATGTGCTTGAGATAATCGTACCAGTAGTAATGGTCGTCATAGTCTGAAGTGAAGAGGAATAATAAGAGCGCTGGCCACCACTGAAATTTCATTTAAACCATCAGATTTGGGTTGCCTCTCTCTGCGGGGCAGGCTTCTTTCAAAATGTTTTGTGCCCTCTAGGGCAGGCAGAAAAACCTATTCCTCGCGACCTTTTTAAAAAAACATGTGTAAGTAAAGTTTGCAGAATGATAGATAGATCATCCTGTGGCACGTGGAGGACAGCCGGGTGATCAGGCCCAGCCAGCACGGGTTTATAACAGGCAGGTCCTGCTTGACCAGCCTGATCCCCTTCTATGACAAGGTGACCTGCCTAGCGGATGAGGGAAAGGCTGTGGATGTTGTCTATCTGGACCTTAGCAAAGCCTTTGCTACTGTCTCCCACAGCATCCTCCTGGAGAAACTGGCTGCTCGTGGCTTGGACGGGTGTGCTCTACACTGGGTAAAAAGCTGGCTGCACGGCTTGAGCCCAAGGAGTGGTAGAGAATGGAGTTACACCCAGCTGGTGGCTGGTCGCAGGTGGTGTTCCCCAGGGCTCAGTATTGGCACCAGGTCTGTTTAGTATCTTTACAAATGATCTGGATGAGGGGATTGAGTGCACCCTCAAGTTGGGGGGAGGCAGGGGGGGGTGTGTCGATCTGCTGGAGGGCAGGCAGGCTCTGCAGAGGGATCTGGACAGGCTGGACCCATGGGCCAAGGCCAGTTGTATGAGGTTCAACAAGGCTCAGTGCCGGGTCCTGCACTTGGGTCACACCAGCCCCACGCAGCGCTACAGGCTGGGGGCAGAGTGGCTGGGAAGCTGCCTGGGGGAAAGGACCTGGGGGTGGTGGCTGATGGCCGGCTGAACATGAGCCAGCAGTGTGCCCAGGGGGCCAAGAAGGCCACCAGCATCCTGGCTTGTATCCCACACAGTGTGGCCAGCAGGACAAGGGCAGTGATTGCCCCCCTGTACTGGGCACTGGTGAGGCCGCACCTCGGCTCCTGTGTTCAGTGCTGGGCCCCTCACTTCAGGAGGGACATTGAGGGGCTGCAGCGTGTCCAGGGAAGGGCAACGGGGCTGGGGAAGGGTCTGGAGCACAAGTGTTATGAGGAGTGGCTGAGGGACCTGGGGGTGCTTAGCCTGGAGAGGGGGAGGCTCAGGGGGGACCTTATCGCTCTCTGCAACCGCCTGACAGGAGGCTGCGGGCCGGTGGGGGTCGGTCTCTTCTCCCAGGTAAACAAGTGACAGGACAAGAGGAAACTGCTTCAAGTTTACATCAGGGGAGGTTTAGACTGGATATTAAGAAAAATTTCTTCACAGAAAGGGTGGTCAAGCATTGGAACAGGCTGCCCAGGGAGGTGGCAGAATCACGTGTTCAAAGTGTTCAAAAACCACATAGATGCAGTGCTCAGGGACAGGGTTTAGCGGTGGACTTGGCAGTCCTGGGTTAACAGCTGGACTTGATGATCTCAAAGGTCCTTTCCAACCTGAATGATTCCATGATTCTATGATATTTGTATGCAGGGATTAGCTCTTGGTTTCTTTGCTTGGTACCTTCGGGTATATTTTTAAAGCACTACACAGAATCTCTGTCTCACTCATCAGCTTGTATTGACTTTAAACCTCATGAGTCACTTTGACACTATATCCCAGAGGCTTTCTATCTTACACTGGCTTTTATTTCAGTCTGCCTGCTTTTTGGTTGTTATTTCTGAATTTAGGGTTAGCTCACTTCAGAAGTTGGCTTTCAGGCCCTTTCTTAGCTTGGAGATGTTCTGCTTTCAGCTTTTCACACTATTATTTTCTGCTCTGTTTTTCTTTGTGGAGAAAAGACATTTTTGTTAGTATCTGCAGTTTCTTTGGCTTATTTAGTTTACGCATGCCAGCAATGGCTGCATTACCTCAGTGTCACTATGCACGGCTCCCTTGTGAATGCTATTGTGTATAACTTATGTGTAACTGTAAAAGTATGTACTCGGTAAGACCCGTAGTACTATAATGGCTAAGCACTATAAATAAGACCTAGCAAAGCATTTATAGATTATTTTGTTTGCAGAATGGCTATTTTCTAATCTCTAAAGAAAAAATTCCCAGCTGATTTTCCATATCAAATCTTCCAGTGAATCACGTGATGTGATAAAGCTTTATGAAAGGGATATGCTGCTCCATAGCAGGTGGATGCACATCCAGTTCTCTGACTGGTAATTTGCTAAGGTGCCCAGACTGGTGGATTGGCCGTTATTTGCAGCTGTCACATAGAAGTTATGTCAAACAAAGAAATTCACATGGGTGAGAGAGGTATTTCATCTGTTCCTAGAAGGGATTTCTCCCAATTCACATTACTCCTCCAAAATGCTACATAAATAAATAACATTAAGTAGAGGAGCTCAGTGAAAGATAGGTCTGTGTTCCGCTAAATGTGGATGGCAGCTGGAGTTACCCTTAGTTCCCCTTATTGACCAGTTGCCCCAGGTGGGCTAAAAGGCACAGCAAAGGGCCAGCTTCCTTGCTGCCAGAGAAATCTCGGTCACTGTTAGCCACCTTTGCCAGGCTGTGCCACCATGTACATCTGGGTATAGCATCAAACAAGTGTTGACAAAAAAGCAGTCCCCCTGAAGCGCCTGGCAGAAAATAAACAGCTGGAGCAACTGTCAGTAAATTCTTATTTCCTCAATAGCATTCTGGTAACAATGGGAAAGAGGAAGGAAAAGCCAAACAAACAGTACATCTGTTATAATTGACACAATAGCCTAGTTTCTCCTCTTGTGACTTTATGTGGTCATATACAATTATGCAAACGACAATAAATACTACTATTACTAAAGACAACTGCTCTCCATCTGGGTGTTCAGATAGCAAGATAGTGAAAATTCAGGCTGAGCACTGTTTTCAAAATATTTTCTACTTTGCCATGAAGTATCAGCTGATCTTCCATTTTTCCAGTACCTATCTATCTATTTCTCTATCTCATTTAACTGAAAAAAAGTTGCTCCAGGATTGGCAAGCATATTGAAACATGAAACAATATCAATGAAATTCATATTGCATGTGGGCAGAGAAAATATACTCTCAGCCTACCCTTACTGCTTGTCAAAGCCTGGGCCATAACTATGGCGTACGTGATACTGCTGTACATCCTTACCAACAGTACTATTTTCATTAAAAGAATAATTCTCTTTAGTGTCACTAACCATTTCTCATTTAATTTTTGAATCAAATGCTTTACTGAACTCTAACTAGCATAGATGTACTGCATTACCTTTGGCTAGAGAGTTGATTATCTTTGAAAAGGGAGATATGATTTTGTTAGTATTTCACTATGTTAAGTAAGGTTCTGTTACATTCCACTCCATTTTCATTGTGCCTTCAGATCTGATTGTCTTCCCCTTCAAAACTCTTTCTAGATTTTTTGGATTTTTTTCAGATCAATGGGTCTATAGTCACCCTGGCCACTCTTCTTTCCCCTTCCCTGCTTCTTCACATGTAGCTACTACACACGTGATTTTCTGGTTACTTGGTACCATTCAATTTGATAAATTTATTGCTTATACTTGGTGTCAGACCTGGAATTTTTTGTGGCCCTCCTTTTGAATTGATAACCTAGCCCTTCACACATACAGATTTGTTTCCAAGTCGGTACAAGTTCCATACCCTTTTTCCAACCTGTCCCTGCTTAATTTTAGGAACATACCTGTATGTCATTTAATAACCACCTCTTCCTTCTTGTATAATGAGCCTAATTTTGTCTTCCCCTGCTTTTCAGTTTTATGACTAAAGGGTATTGTTTTCATTTCCTTTGACTATTGAATATATTTACTTTATTCTTAAACCTCCTGACCATTAAAATATTTGACTCTTGGCTGACTGGTGGGTTTTTTTGTCATTTCCTTATTTTCAGTAATATTTTCAAGACTTTTCCTACAATCTTCTGCCTTAGTGTATCAATTCCAGATAGGATGGGCACCTTTGACATTCCCGCCTTCCTGAAGAAAGAGGTGTCTGAGCTTCTTTGCCTGGTGGACTTCACCAGTACCCTCACTTCCTTAAAGTCTGCCCTTTGAAGTCCGGAGCTTTCACTCTTACGTGTACTGCAACTCTCACAGTAGCAATAGTGTCGGGGGTTTTTTTTGAGGAGTAACAAAAAACATCCATGGCAGCTTTGAATTGGGTTATTCATGCACTACTCTGACTGTAGCAGTTAGGTTTGCTCAGGCTAACTTTATTTCTTAGGTAGGTTTTGAAGCCTGCCCTGAGTACCAGGCTGCTTTACTTCACCTGCAAGTGTCCAAGTTTATTACAGGCTGCTGAGTTACAGCCTGTGCTTTTTGTTTGTCCTTCCATTCCATTTAAATGGCATCAGCTTCAGATCATTCAATTCAAGGTTATTTCCTATGACCAAGTTATTTTATAAATGTCCTCACTACTAACAAAACTAAGCTTAAAATAGAATTCTGTCCAGTTGTTTTAACAACTATTTGCTGAAAATATCTGTTGGTTATTGTACCAGGGAATAGCTGGCCTCTGAATTATTCGTACCATTTCTCTCAATCCTTTTGCTTGGAAAGCTGATGTCACTTACAATTTGTCTCCTTCCAAAGCCACAAGTTTCTCTTAACGTTCACACAATCTCCTCTAAATAGTTCTTGGTCAGAGGGAGAGTGGTTTTGACTAGACCTCATTTTGTCACTTGTTCCTAGACAAGTCTCTGGTTTGGCTGCTGCTTTTTTCTACCATCTGAATAGTTAGCTGTGTTTGCTTTTAAATATCTTCATTTCTCCTGTGATGGAGTTACATCACTTGTTCCAGATCCAAAAGAAAACAATATTTCTTTGGTGGATTTTCTGCTCCATTTTAATACTCTACCATTATTTCTCTCTATAGCATCAACCCTGACCCTAATGAGCTAATCTCCTTTTGTATCCTTGTAACTGGTAACAAGTCTTTGCGACACTTCTCTATGTATCTGGCAGAGATGCTTGCTGTTGCAGTGCCTGCGGGTAGCTGAGGAGCAATTGTCACTGACTTGCAGTTGAGAGGCTCTTCAGGGATGTGCTTTTAGGTATCGCCAAGTTGAAGAGTAACAAAGAAAGTCAGGGAGAGTTCTCTCAAGGTCACAGAATAACCCCCATCCTTGCTTCTGTGCACTGTTTGCCCACTGACATCCCTTCAATAAGAATCAGATGAAAAATTAGTTTCTTGAGGAAGTCATGCTTTATTTATGGAATTTGGTTTGCTTTTTTTTTTTTTGTGTGTTCTCAAATTTTTTACTGAAAGGATGGGAAATTGGTGCCTGGAAGCAAAATTGGAAAAAATTCAAAGCACAAATTTAGAAGTTTTCCTTGCATATTCATGTAGAATAATTATTCCACATTTTGTCACTGTGTTGAGGATATTTTCTGCCTGAATTCACAGATAGTCGGTGAGTAAGTTTTAGAAAAGGTAGTGGATCACCAGCCACTGTGTTTAAATAACTGTCATAACATTAAAAGGAAACAGAATATTAACTGTACAATACAAGGAATTGTGTTCATACAAATTTTATTTAAATCTTTGAGAATGATAGTAATTTTTATCACCCTTTCTGAAACAAGTCAGAAAAAAAAAGAAGTGTAGGGCAAATAAAATCTACCAGTTAGAAGCTTTCTAAGTAGGATCTGTTAAGGAGGAGGGAAGTGTTTTTGTGCATCTCTCACACTCGTGATATACGTTAACTTGAATGTGAGGCCTCAGTTGCTCTACTTAAATTACAATTCAACCTTCACCCTAATGTATTTTCATTTAAAAATGAAGTTTTCATTACAGATATTAATAGAAAAAATAATCCTTTCAGAAAATCTAAATCTTCATAAACCCTTTTATTTTTGAGCAGTTTCCATCAAAGTTAATACAAGCAATTTACGTGCAGGTTGGGCATTATCTACATATCCATGGTTTTGATTCCTTTTTCCTCTCCATGGGTACGTAGGGAAAGGCAAAAGGGGAAAGAGGGAAAAAAAAAGGACAGCAAGTTGAGAAACCTCTGCTTTGGTTGCTGATAAAAAGTTTGCTGCAGAAAACACTGGTGTTCAAGAAGGCTGTAGAGAAGTTTAACCACCACCATCAATAGAATATTTCAGTGGTTTATAATCTCGAAGAGAGAGCCCCTTTCAAATTTGTAGCCTCTTCCTATTACAAAATCTGCAGCTGGCTCTTCAGTGTGCTTTGCCTGATACATTACATTAATCAGTTCCCTTATTTTCGCTAGGCAGCAACCACTCCTTCAAAACCCCCACCTAATTGAGTGCGCTATTTTGGGGTGTTTTGTCTTGCAGCTGGGAAGCCAGACTTTTTGCCAGAAATTTGTAGTCTCTGTTTATGAATGAAACAACTTTGTAGCTTCCTCACGCTGGGTTTTTGGAAGCTATTTGTCAAAGCATTTTTCATAGTTCAAGGCAGAAGCCTCCACTGCGGAAGTAATGAAAAACATTTGGTAACTAGTGGAATTTGTTGATACTAGTTTTTCTGGGTTTAATCACAGAGGTGGTCTCCTGCTGGGAGCTTCCCCCTTTATATAAATCTTTTGTAGAGAAGACATTTCACGTCTGTCTCTTGTAAGACCTCTTTGATTCCCTAGATTCTTTCTGAAAAGTCTTTCTTCTGCTGTGACCTGTTTCTTTTTCTTGTTTCTTTTCTTTTCCTGTGAAAACTACACATATTCAGTAATATTTTAAAAAGTCTAAATTATTCTCTTTTGGGGTTTTTTTGTGTCTCCTTCAAGGCTTTAATTTTCTTGGAATTTAACAATCTCTGTGTTATTTAGTTCTTAGCTTTCCCTGCCCTTTCTCCTTTATAAAAGCAGTCTTCTGGTAACTAGTGTTTCACAGTGCTGGAGAGATTGCAAAAATGTTGACATGCTCTGTTCTCCCTCTGAAAAACTTCCAGAGACAGATTTTTCTGAAGCTTGTTCCATTTCCAATTTAGTCAAGCCACTAAGCTGCATCAGTAACTCTTCCTCAGTTAAGATTGTTTAAAGCAAATACTATATTTTCCTATTAAAAGTATCTCCCGATTTCCCTCTAGAGAAGCACTACTACTAGAGACTGCAGGGCTGGCTGCACAGCATGATGAGGTATCAATTTTTCCCTCACCATCCATGAATGAGCTTGATCATGGCCTTCAATTTGATTATGAGTGTTCGGATGAAAGTTGGCTGGGAGTGGAGGAAATGTAGAAAGCACGGCTATTTCTATTCACAGACACAGGTGACAGCAGGTAGTGCAGTCTCGCTAAGGACTGACCATTTCAAGTCTCTTGTTGGTGCTCTCTGCTGCTTTGGCAGATGCCCAGGACTGATGGGCACAGGGTGCTTCTGCTTGAGGAATGAGGCCTGAGCACCCAGGCGGCCACCTCCACTGCAGGAGGAGTTCCACATGAGAGCTTTGCCACAAAGTAATGAAGGCAGGAGGCAGGATGCCAATGCCAGAGCCAACACAATCACCAAATATAGCAGGACAGGATTCGGTGTAAATTGAATGGTTAGAAGTTCATCAGGCTGAAGTCTGGAGGAGAACTCATATCAATTGCCGAAAATCTAGAGGTGGTAGAACTCTAAGCAGAGACAACAAAAGTCTAATTATTTTGTTTTCCTCTTCTCCTAATGTCTTCCATGTATCATATCAAAATTTGAAATTTTCAAGGGACATACTGACCTTTCCCCACTTTGAGAGCATGGGGCTTGCTAGAGTGCTGAGGCCACGGAAGTCAGGCAGTTACCTACTGGGTTACCTTCTTGGATCTTTGCTAACGTCCTACCGATAAATGATGGTCTAAGAAGTTACTCTTGTGGCATTTACAGCCTCCTCTGTAGAAATGAAAGGCATCCTTTCTATTAAAATTGCAAGTGAATGTAGAGCATTCCCAAAGGTTCTTCACTTCGGTAAAAAGACCCTTTACACAGGAGACGTCTAATCTTTTAAACTTCCTTCCCATGAGTCCATTTTTTAAACAGTCCATTTTTTAGATAATCCATTTTTGCCTGATAGCATACTACTCTTGATAATGAGCCTGTCATCACATCAGGTTAAAATGTATCACTACAATTAATTTCTTTA
The DNA here is from genome assembly GCF_023638135.1 of Falco biarmicus. NCBI lineage: Eukaryota > Metazoa > Chordata > Aves > Falconiformes > Falconidae > Falco > Falco biarmicus. Next base: position 13,416,361 of record NC_079294.1, on the reverse strand, counting down.
AAACATATTGTTCAGAGGATAATGAGAACTAAGCCCTATTTTAAAGCTGATCAGGCAATGCAAGACAATAATCTAATTCTTTTCACGAAAACTGACAGACTTTTACTTCAAAACCAACTACACTTCATTAAAATTGTGATAAAACCTGCAAAGTAGAGCTGAAATATTGCAGCTGTGAGTTCTCCAAAGGAAGAGAATTCTTATATTGTTTTGGTATGACACAATGTGTATGTAATGGATTAACTCTATTTCCAGACACATTTGGTCCTGAAGTATTGATTTTCTTCTATCCTGTTCTTATAACTAAAGGAATTTGGAGCCAGATCCATCAAAGAACTTTTAGGCATCTTAGGTGAAACTTAGGTGGAATTTAGATACCTATATCCAACATTTTAGTGCTGAAAACCTCTGCTTCAATTGCCAGCTGATTTTGAAGATACTAGAATTATTAATTTTTTATGTTTTCCAGGCATTTTTTTTTTTACACAAGTGCCAAACTGTCTTAGTTCTGTGCTCATATCTGTGCTCATATCTAATCAAAATCACAAAATAGAGAGTAGACGCTTTTTATCTCAGGGTCTTGAGGCTGTAGGTATTTCTGGAATGTATTTAATTTTGCTGACCCCTCAAAAAATAAATTTGCGATAGCCACCACCTTCTTTTAAGGCATAAGAAGAAGCACATGTCATTTCTTCTACAGTAACCTGGGGCACTAAGGCACCCTAAGAGATCGAACTTTGGTTACTTCCCTTCCACCACTCGAGGACATCAAATAGCGTTCTCAATGCATGACATATTTTGAATGGGGAAACAGGGAGAACTGAAGGTGAGCAGAGAAGTGATTAAAGATTTCACTGAGCTAAGGAGGAAGAACATAGGAGGTGGTAGAACTCTGTGACTAGGAAGCTAAGGTAAATCTCATAGATGGTAGGGAGATAAATTATGCTTGCACATGTCTTTTTTCAATGTTTAATGTAAAACACTATATTATCCAGTATTTTTTTTACCAAATAAACTGATTCAAGGCAAATCATTTGTTAGTATTATGGTATTATTGTATGATGGTGTTGTGTTCTGATAGAATGGTGGTGTGGTTTTTTGTGTTGGTTTTTTTTTAATGGCAAAAGGTGCAATAAAATAAAAACCAGTCCAGGAAGGGTAAAACAAGCACAGAATGATGTGGTGTATTTCTCACGTACTTGTAGCTTGCAGCAGTACTTTGCCAGTTAAAGTCTTTAGGAAAAGTAATAGTACCAAGAAATATGATGATCTCATCTGCATGTCATGGAAATACTTTGTGATTCATGTGACAGCTGAAACTCACTATCCTTTCTACAAATAAGCAGTTCAAACACATTAAAATTCTAGGAATATGATTTTTTGAATAAACTTAAAGTTAGGTTTCTTATTGCTTAAAACATACAAGTTAAAATTTCTTAGTTAGTAATAATTTCCCATACATGACAGCAATCATCCTAAGGAATGGCTCTGGCAGCCTGGCAGTGTGTGTGGCTAGAAGCTCTGGGTGGACACTAAGAGACACCTATAGCATGACAGTATGGACAAAGGTAGGTTACTAATAGTTCCATATGTAATTATGGAGATATTCCTATCAACTCATACAGTGAAACCAACTCATCAGACACAGAGGAGGTCACTATAGGGGTTGATGTTACATCTAGGAAGCAAGATGTTGTTATGTAGCTTTTCTTCATCAGAAATGCAGGCAGCGTGGTGGTGATGACAACTTGGCTGCTGGATGCCAAAATGGACTGCTGAGAGACATCTATGGGATTGAATTTCAGTGCCACAGGAAAATGCTTTGAAATGTTGAAATGTTTGTAGGGTTCTCTGTGAAAACAATACAACAATGCATAGAGAATTTAATTAAATTTTAAAAAAGGGTTGACAGCAAACCAAAAAATAATAACTCTTTGTGGACCTGTAATATTCCCACATCTTGACTATTGCTTTAAGTTTGATGATTTCATCTCTAAATGAATATAGAAGAATTAGAAAAGAAGAACAGAATAGGACAATAAAAACTATCAAATGTTTTGCATAGCTTCTGTGTGAAGCTAGAGTAGGACAACTTCAGGGAGAGGATAGATGTCCATAATACCATGAATGATATGGAAAAAGGAAACTGGAAATAATAGCTAGCTTAGGAAATACTTCAGTTCCTAACCTACAGAAGGTTCATTCAGCTTGTTTTTGCTCTGACCCAGTATGGATTTTTCAGGTAGAGAGAAGGCTGGCAACATGAAAATTGTAGTTGCTGAAAGAATTGTGCTAACAGCGTTCATGAATGTAAAATATTGCACAAAATAGCTTAGAGAAAACTGTGAAAATTAAAATAGAGGCCCTCTACAATCTTTCTCCCTAGCCCAATCAAAATTTGTGAAAACTTTCTACGTCTTGAAAAAATGAAGAACTGCCCATTTCCAGAGATGCTGTCTCTAGCTGGTTTGAGGTTGCAAAGTCTGCTACAATGGTTTAGGAGTGCTGTGAGACAGCCTGCAAATCAAGCAGCTGTGAGCCTTTTGTAGAAAAAGAGTAAAGAAGTTGCAGGGAGAGAAGCTTCCTTACTGCCCCACAGTGAGAATTTTGGTAACATATTTTCTACCTAATTGTAAAGCCAGACAGGTTTTTGTTACAGTATTGAGAAGAAATGTTGATTTACAGGAAAAAAAGGAGTTCCTCAAAAAATTTTTTTTAATACTGCAAAACATAAGAATCATTGAAAATATCACTCCCAATGCCAGAATGTGTGTGTTTCCCCTGAATACAAGCATTTTCATACAGGTCTAATGAGGATTAGGCCACCCTCTGAGGCTATCAATTGAGTGATTGGTTTATGAAAGGATATTAGAAATCACTGAAAATATTACTGAATTAATTGCCTGATCTGCCAGTAGGCAGTATCTGAACAAAAGCGTTATTTCCCTTTGTGAATCATGGGTACTATTGATTGTCTTTCCAGTAACTGTGTAAAACTATAGAAAGAATAATATAACTTGTCCCTGTAAGTCATATTCTGAGTGAATGAGCTTTTAGAAGTGGAAGTTCTGGTGATTTATATATTTACAGCAACCGAGTTTGAATTTCAGGATGATGCCTGTTAAAATGGAACCATGACAGAGTCTGCATGGCTTAGCCAGTGCTCAAGGAGTCATGGCATGTAAAACTATTATTATGGTTACTACTAATAATGAATAGAGCTCCCCTACCTCTCTTTCTGTAGATCCTTCCTTGATGCTGAAAACATGCAACTTCCCTACCTTGAAACAAGTGAGAGTTTAGATTATTAGAGCTGTGTGAGAAGAAATAAATATGTATATTTACTTCGTATCTATCTGTACTGCTAAGAACTGTCTCTTATTTCGTGAGAGCCCAGTGCTGCAAGGTGCTGAGCATTCTTGATGTATAAGGAGGATGCTCTTCATTTTCTGTTAGTTGGTTGGCATATTTGAGCCCTTTATAATCTTTTGAGCTTTTGATAATCCCAAGGTGGTGTATGCTTAAAAGCATTGACGCACAAAACTTATCTTTCATGAAATTGTAGTAATAAAGGAGTTCTTGGAAAATATGCTGAATCACTGACCTGGCAAGTATCTAGGTTCCACTGGAACTGCTAGGAACTTACTTGTTAACTTCAGTGAAATGGGAAATTATTTCAGATGAAACTCAAGTCACATCACTGTCTTAACTTTGGAACTGCTTATTTGGAATGGTCATTGCACAAATCCGTCATCTTGCTCAGCTGTTTTTTTTCAGCTCACTTATGTATATAATAATATGATGTAGAAAATCACCAGAATGTTATCCCTGGAAACATTCAGGGGTAGGCTGGACAGAGCTCCGAGCAACCTGATCTAGTTGCAGGTCAGGAGGCCCAGAGGAGGGCCGTGAAGATGATCAGAGGGCTGGAGCACCTCTCCTGTGAAGACAGGCTGAGAATTGGGGTTCTTCAGCCTGGAGAAGAGAGGGCTCTGGGGAGACCTTATAGCAGCCTGCCAGTACCTAAAGGGGGGCTTACAAGAAAGGTCTGGAGAGGGACTTTTTACAAGAGCATTTAGTGATAAGACAAGGGGTAATGGTTTTAAACTAAAAGAGGGTAGATTTAGATGATTTATTAGGAAGAAATTCTTTACCGTGAGGGTGGTGAGACACTGGCACAGGTTGCCCAGAGCAGCTGTGGATGCCCCATCCCTGGCAGTGCTCAAGGCCAGGTTGGATGGGGCTGGGAGCAACCTGGTCTAATGGAAGGTGTCCCTGCCCATGGCAGGGGAGTTGGAACTAGATGAGGTCCCTTCCAGCCCAACACATTCTATGATTCTATGTCTCTGCTCATTGCAGGGGGGGTTGGACTAGATAACCTTTAAAGGTCCCTTCCAACCCAAACTAGTCTTTGATTCTATCATTCTTTGCTACTGTCATTCTATGATGCTAATGAAGCTGTATCACTGCCCTATCAATGACAGGGAAAAGCACAATTGTGTGTTTGTTAAGCATGAGAAAGTGAATGGACTATACCTCATAGGGCACAGCCAATATTTTGGGTTGACCTGACCCTCTCTCTTTCTTCAGCTACAGACACTTTTTTAAGAACTGAGAGGCATGATAACAATGCTGCTCTTTAAAATATTCATGCTGAATTATTCATTGCATTTTAATAGAGAATAATCGTATGCAACAGGTGTTTTTCCTCTGGCTTGTTGAATTGCAGCATAGCTAGCCTCTAGTTATTGGCCTCAGGGAAGGAAGCAGTAGAACAAATCAGCCTGATTTTAAAATAATTACTGCAATCTTACAGTGCTTGTCAGTTGTTATTTTCCTGGTTTATGTCAATGTACAGTACCTGTACAAATAGGACTCTGAAACTGGGAGAAAAATACAACCTATTAAATAAAATTTGAGAAAATAACTTGTGGATTAGATAAATATGATGCCAGTAGAATTGAAAGGCCCATTCCATGCATTGTATTAAAATCCTTTTGAGCAGAGCAATAATGAAATACCAGCATGACGATAAAAGGAATAAAGATTATTATAATTTTGTTCCAAATAATTGCTATGATATAAGGATGTATTTGGGATCCTCATTTTGTGGCTTTTACGTCAGCATTTAAACAAGATTAATTCAACTTAAGCAGGATTAAGTACAATTTCAATAGGAATTGAAAGTGTGTTTTACCACTCTGATTCTTTGACATTTCTAAAATACAATGGCAGTTAATGAGACATTAGTGCTATACCTAAGTGATAACTGCTTATCTCTTTAATTCGACTGGTGCATCGTGACCTTCTGATGGGTCCTGGATATGAACAAAGGGGAAATCCAGCTCATTCCCTCTCCCACGCATCTGCACTTACAGCACTGTACAAAGTCTTCAGGTCAAGGGAGAGCTTGAAAAAGAATCTCTCTGAATTCAGGCTTCTCTAAAATCTACAGAAAACTCATACACTGGATGGGCCATTTCAGCAGAGGGCCTAGTAATCAACGACAGGCATGTGCATGTCCGCCTCTTCAGCTGATGGTTCCTGTTGGATCCCCTGTCCCACACACTGCTCAGACTCCAGCTCTGAATAAACTGTCAGATGCCTGTTCAGGAAGGTGCCGCTTGCTGTGACGAAGCCTGATACTACCACTGTTCTTGCAGTTCATGTAGATGCACCTTGTTGGTGGAGTTCTTTGGTGCCTAGATGGGACCCTCCTGAAGGCAGGTCACCCACACCTAACAGCAACCCTCTGTGACAACCTTTGAACTATGTAGTACAGCTCTATGCATGGTCTAGGTCAGGGCGGTAGGAAGCACAGCCTTTTCAGAGGTGGTGAATGGTTCAGAGGAGGCTTAGGACACACACTACTGAAAAGCTGCTGTATTCCTCTGATTTTTTTCAGTCTCTCCCAGGATAACACATTAGCAGGACGGAGAGCTGTGGACTTCTGATCAACTGCAATGCACTGCAGCAAGATGTTGCTCAAGCACGCAGCTTTCCTGGAGCTGGTGCAGTGTGAGGGAGTGTTGCTCCCTGTAGTGGACTCAGAATATGAAAAATTTATTCCACTGTCCTCAGATCTACCCAGTGGTATGTGAAGACAAATGAAGAAATAGTTTAAGATTAAATTTGAAGGTAATAAACTTAGGTAAATGTGTAGACTGTTAAGAGGGCTCTTCCAACCATAAAACCAATATAAATGTTTTTGTTACGATTTATACTTGTAACCCCAAAGCTGATAATTTTTTAATAACCTGTATCTCTGCAATCTTAGAAACTCAAGGCCAATTTACTTGTGCTTCTGCCTGAGGCTAGGAAGATTCTCTGTCTACTTTAACAATTAAAGATGCTGTCATAGCACAGCCATGGACATAAATTGCTTACAATTTTCATGTTGTCCCCTCACAGAAAATTATCTTCAAAGCACATAGTGCTATCTGAAAATTGAAAGGTGAGATAAAAGCATATTTTCAGTTTTGGAGAGTAATATGAATAAAAAAAGATTTGTTGGACAATAGACTAAAAGAAGTGAAGCTTTGTACCACAAATTCTGGGTGGGAATAGTACTCATCATAGCTTTTTTCACAATCTGCAGCATTTTCAGCAATGTTTCATAATGTGAAGTCTGGACAATATACCAGCACGTAGGCAAATGACAACTAATGTAACATATTTATTCTACTTGTTTTTAATCCGTTTATTTTGTTATTTTGGTACAGTCTGAATGTTAACTTTTTTAAAGAGTAAATGCATTCCAGTTAGCTTTTTACACCCTGAATATTAAAATATGAAAAAATGTAGCCCTTGCATTTATTCAGAAATAATAAAAATTATGTATTTAAAACATTAATGAAAGCTGTTGAGTAATTAAATTTAATAATTCTGTACATTTATTCTTCAAATTCTTCACTGGTCTTGTATTAGTGAAATACATAGATAATGAAAAGTAGAAAATAGACTTCACAGTTCAATTAAAGATAAAACAGAAGACATTTCTGTCTTGCTTCTCTCCCTCTCAATCTCAGAGGGAGGCAGGAAGTCAAGGAGTTTCTGCTGTAATAAAAAGGCACTCCCAAAACATGCATTCCCGTTTCCCCCTCTGAGCTTCACTCAAACATTTATTTCCCTGTCCTTCAGCCAGCAAGGAGATACAAGGTGGGCATGATTCTCAACCCAGAGGAAGTCTCCGTGTCCATTGGTGAAGTTATTGTGGACTTGAACGAACTGAATCATCACAAAAATCAGAATCCATCTCTACATCACTGACAGGAGATGGAACAGCTGAACAAGAGTAGGCATGCAGGAAAGTCCTAACACCCTGCCCTTTTCTTCCAGTTTTCCTCCTTGGCATCTTTGCAATTCCTCCTGAAAGCTGGAGCTGCAGGATGTGGGAATCCTGCATTTACTCCAAACTAAGGTTTCAACAGAGGAAAACAACTATTTTGCAACAAATTTAAGTGATGAGAAGCTTAGATCTTGAGGCCTTGTTTCTTATGAACTGTATTAATAAAGGCACCCATTTTTTTCCAGTCAAGTAAGATCCGGAGCAAAGTTTTTAAGAATTGCATAAGAAATTTGAATTCAATACTATTTTCTCTTGAACCAGATGGAATGTATGAAATGTTTCTTACCGTTTATGTCTTTTTTTCTTATGACTCTTATTGTTCTAATGATGAATGATTAAAAGTTACTTACATGAAATATCAGCCTAAGTGAAGTTAGTTACTGTGAATCTTCCAGTTGTAGCTCAAGATTTTTTTAGTTTTAGCCTGCATTTTCATGACACACTTTAAAAGACCTACATCAGATATTCCATGATTCCTTAAACTAGTAATGCATATGTGTAAAGACTAACATATCTTCTTTGGAGCGATGGTCCTCAATTCTAACCTCTGTTAGAAACAATACAATTGAAGTACTTTGGGAAATCTGGACTCCAGTGGGATACTTAAAAATGCTCAACAGGTATAGATACTTAAAAGCTCAATAGTAGGTGCTTATGTGCATCTTCAGTTATATAAACATATTTTAAATGGATGAAAGCTGGAGTCTCAGCTCTGAGTCAATTTTCAAAATTAAGTTTAGGCTCCTAAAGTAATTCTTATGTCTTTATAAGCTTTACTTTGTAGCCATTTTCTATGGTTTTATGTATTGCATCTATCAGTTACTGATCAATTTAACCAACATACTGATACAGAAAATCTTCTGAACTCAAAACATAAGCCCTATGATACTGTCCCACAAACATTTCTTACCTCATCTGTACATGGTTTTTATTCTCATCTCTTACAAGGTGCATCTGTAGAAGGAACAAGCACACAAAACGTACAGTTAGTCAGCCAGTATCTAATTGTGACTGGAACCTTCTGATTTTTCTAATGAAACTAATGAACCATCAATATTCAAAAGGTATGTGCACACTATCTTCTGCTTGGACTTTCAGCATTTTTTTTTCTTTTCTTTTGGGTGCTTGAAGCAGCCAGTGACAGTGCATCAGCTGTGTGCTTCACTACAGAAAGATGCTTGGGAGTGTGTCTGTCAGTATTGTTGCCTGCCATAATTAATGGCATGATAAGAGCTGTAAGGAACCTGGGAAGCTTGATTGCATCATGCATCAGGGAAAGGACAGCTCAAGAATTTGTGAGTCTTTTTAAATTAAAAAAAAAACACCATGGCCAACCAAGGAAATAAGTTTAGACACAGTCCTGGGTTCTGTGTGTTTGATAAAAATGCTAGGTTAAAAAAGTAAGTAATGAAGGTGATTTGACAAGGAGTGTCATTATAAGAGACAAATTAAATAAATGAAGTGAACCACTGATAAAATTAATTTACACATATTTAAACTATGGTTTGATTTGATCATGCTCAGTGTTTCTGCTTCATTATGATTAGAGGGTCTGATTTCCCAGCTCTTTACTCCTGATTTATGCTAAAGAACGAGGTATACTGTCAGTTTCAGACTTTCTGAAACATCTTAACTTAATGCTAAATTAACCTTAAATTATGGGTTGGATCTCATTATGTTTCTGATTTCCAAAATTAAAAGTGTGTTTGAGAAGCAGAGAGGGGGAGAGAGAGTACAAGGGAGAGAGAAAGCAAGAGTGCAATGCACTGCCCAGATGTCTCTTGTAGGAACTAATGCTGGGAAGCAATACATTACACCACTGTTCTTTTTTTTTTTTTTCATTTGTGACTGTTTGCCAGAGATTATTATCACACTATTTCTCATCAGAGCTGGAGTTCTAGTTTATCAAAGTGTCAGTATAAGGACTAACACTAGGGCAAATTTGCTGCAATATGGCTAGACTGTGAGCCCCGGTCTGACAGCAGACTCACCAGAATGAAACCTATCTCTGTAGCTAGAAAGGTTTTCTAAAAATTATTGGACAGCGAGGGACAGATTTTATAGGTACTTATGCCTTAAATACTTTAGTGTGATGTCTACTATTACAGTTTTCAAAAGCATCTGCATGCCCGGCCCTCTTGTTTTACTAGGAAGCAGGCGTATAGGCATTTCGAAAAATCATAGTGATTTTTGTTTCTTGTGTTACTGCATGTCTGACACTACAAAGCATATGCAATTTCTCAGTTGTAGGGGCTTTGCCAGACACAAGGTGCCACCCCTCCCAGAAGCCTCCCAACCTTTTCCTTAGAGCCTATGCTGATAGTCACAAGGAGAGCTCCACCTAGATTTATGACAGCCCACCCTGTTATGTTTTTCAGTTATTCTAGTCATCAAGGAATTAATGACAAATATTAGAGATTTTTTAATTATGATGCATATAGCAAATATGAGCATGCATAGTCACTCTGTTTAGAAATTTAACTTGTTTAACAATAATTGAAAGAAATGGAGAACATTGTGCTATTTTGCCCCGTTCCCCGACAGCAACACTGCACCTATAAACTTTGGGTATTCCTTACCCCAAATCTTCATTATGCTTGAGCTTTAAAAAGCTCTCAGACTATTTGCAATCTTCTATATATTTAGTCCATTAATGAACACAGAAACACAAAGTTTGTGGCTCAAACACAGTAGGGGACAAAAGGGAGGCAGTTAGATGAGGGGCTGAAAATACTAATGAACTGACATTTATCATTATATCAATGGTAGCAATAGCTGTGTGGACACCCGCTGTGAACTGTTCGGCAGCCTAGCCCCAAAGGAGCACAACAGAAGGCCATCACGGAAAGAGAGTGCAATGTTTTTTTACAGACTCCAACTCTCGCTTTTCAGCTCTGAATCACAGTATCGTTCCCACTTACATCACCTGGCCTTGCAGAATAAAGCTGAACAGTTTGGGATTGTAATTCCCAAAAGCACTATTAATGTAAGTTGATCTCGTGGACTTCTGGGACCAAATCTTCCCCAAAGTCATGAACCCTTGCTGTATTCTCTGGTGACTAACCAAAACTTTACCTATGCCTACAAATCGATCATGTATGTCAGCAAAGTGTTTACTACACACATTTTTCCCTCAAGATGTGTTTTGCTAGTGGAACCAGAGTAAATATTTCATAGGATGATAGTAGCAAAACTGAATGGCAAACAAACACTTTTACTGATCTCAAACTTGCTGCCTGGCCATTATAGTGAAAGACACAGTGGAAACCTGTGGATGGATGACTAGGCGCTGTTCTCTGTGAAGCACTATGTTGTGCTCAAGTCCTGAGCCTGAAGTGCTTGTGCAGATAAAACACTGTCCATTGGAAGTCTGTGGGAATTTTGCCCAGGTAAAGGTTGATGGAATGGTCCCAAAGAGCAGTCATCTACAGGGGACCTCATGGGTTAAGGTCACTGCTGACTTTCTATGGGAGAGGGATCAAGGATCTTCTGCCAGGGGTGCTTTGCTGAGTCTCATGACTCAGACTCTGGTTTTGTTGATGGTCATTGTGGGCAGCTGCTGTGATGAGAAATGACAAGCACATCTTTGAAGGGGTGTAACTTTTGTGATCCGAAGTTTTTTTTTGTTTAGAATTAAAAGCCAATTAAAAGTCTCCACACATGTTTAGGAGACTTCATTTTTCCTGCCAGTGAAGGGATGTAAACATGATTTAAGTGATTTTTTTGTTTGTTTTTCTATGACTCTGGACTCTGTATCAAATCTTACTTATTTTTCTTTTGTTTTAGAAGTATCTTAAAACATTCAGTGTTCACAGAATATTTTCTCCAGAACAAAGACTTTCTGAAGGACAATATCAAATGCTGAAATGCTGCATGATCCAAAATTGTTAGTTTTAAAAGAAAAGCATTTCCTCCTTTTTGAAAGTTTCTTTATTATTATGAGATCCTTTCTGTATCAGCTCTTTGCTACTACAAGAACTATTCTGAATAACCAATATTTAGAAGATGAAAAAAGCTAGTTATAGAACAAAACTCCCCGAAGAAAAAAAAAAAAAAGATGCAAAATAACAGCTAAAATACTGTCTTCTACCAGGTCTGTTTTTAAAATTGACCTTTACTTTCTTCTCTAGGGCTGTGACCAGAATTTTATTGCTCAACTGAGGTGTTTCATCCAAGATTTGAATAATACAGTAGTATACATTAGACCCCAAAGTGTATATTAGGGAATTAATATTTGCTTACATAATCAAGGCCCCCAAGACAGTAGCATCTTGCAGTGTGAGCACTAGATGTAGGTGATGATGTGTTGAAAGAAGCTGTGCTTTTACGTGCCATTTATTGCTATTTGTTGTCATTCGGTTTTAAGATGATTCACAGGGCTTAGAATGAGGCAAAGGTATAGCTGGTATATGTCATGATGCAAATTCACTGGTTCACTCTCTAGGTTGCAATGGACTGTGAAAACTTCAGCTTAGTTGGAAAATGCTGTCTACCAGCTTATTTATTAGGGTTTGTCTGTGAAAGCCAGGTTTACCCGAGCTTTGTCCAAGGGTAAGAATTTGGTTGTAAATATTCTTCATTTATTTAATAAGAACCTCTTTTGAATATTTTTGACTGATTTTACAACTATGTGAACATATTTCTGTTATTTTTCAACTTAATAGCTTTTTGAAAACTCTGCTATTTCACTCCTCGTCATTTTGAACTTACATGATTTCATTTCAGGGGGATGAGATTTTGTAGAATGTGTTTTGAAAACGTGCTGTAACTCTGTTGTGCAGCTCACCTAATTGCCCCCTTCAGTGCAGGATGCAGCTTCATGTTACACACCATTCAGTTTACCTGCAGTCACATGCTAAAAATGACAGTCCTGTGTTTATTGACTCTCTGTCCCATATATTTCCATTCCATTCCCTATATAAAATCCAGGCTGAGAAATGACTTTATTTAATTCACTGCTCTGACAGTATTTTAGCTGTTATTTTACATCATCTTTTTCTTTGGTCTTGCTTTGGGTAAGTCAGATTTCTGCTAAAGTGGTAAGCTGATCCAACTCACCCTACAGCCACTGAGTTAGTAGGTTGAATGTATGCAAAATGAGGGGCAGACCATACAGATTATGTGTGACACAAAACAGCGGTCTCAGTGACTGTTCCTTATACTTGGTAGTAGCTGTGTCTGGGCCAGAGTCCACTACCTCATGCCCCTTGAGCCAGCTGCATCTACATTGCCTGTGGCAGCAGGTTTTCAGCTGCCCTGGTTTTGATCACTGAATCTTCCGACCTGTGCCAGTGATCCCTCTTGACAAGCCAGCACAGGGGTGATAAGAGAGTTTTGGCTCAAGCCTGTGTGACAATATTAACACAGTAATCTGAATATCAGAATTTACAGCCATTTTTTGTGAGGCCAGACTTTAAAGTTGTAGCGTCACGCTACAAGGGGCTGCTCAACACACGCGGCAGAGTACGGCATGACCGCGGTGGGTCACCCTCCGCAGCAAGGGACTGAGCATCCTCACCTGGGATCTGAGCTCCTGGCATCTGTCCTGTCTACAGTGGAAGTGGCAAGTGAAACAAACTGTACTAGTTTGTATTTTCTTTCTGTGAAAGAAAATATGTAATATAGGACTGATGAAATACATACAGTCTTTCACAGACCTTCATTTTGACTGAGGAACTTAATGCTATGTAAATATATTGCATTTAAGTAAAATAATGCAAATATATTTATTCATGTAATTAGAAGACAGTTATCTGCCTGAAGGACCTTTTAATGATTTTATTGTTAGATTTTTTTCCCCAGCATGAAGAAAAGTTGATGGGAATAGAATCATCTGAAGTCTGTGGGATATGTATCCTATGTATTGTCTGCATGTATATTTATATATATTTTGGAGTGTAAATACAGTGACAGCCTACTTTATATGGGTGGAGCATTAGAATCTAATAAAAAGTATAAGAAAAAGTATTGATATGAATAATAGAAGCTTTTTGTTTGTGCAGTAGAAACAATAAGAATTTATATTAAATCAGGTAACTGGCAATAAGCATGATTTTTACCATCACTAGAAGAATAATTGGTGGAATCAGTAAGAGTAGTTTGTTACCATTGTCATTTGTCTAGGTGCTACCAAAAAAGACAGTTGCCTAGAAATAAAATACAGCAAATACTTTTAAAAGAAAAGAGCAAATCACTGTGCAGTTGCTTCTTTATCATTCACAGCATGGGATGCATATTAGTCATCACAAACGCTGTGCTGGGGGAGTAGACGCTTTAAAAGCTTTCTTCCTCTTCTGGAAACATCTTGGATGAAGAGTGTAGAAGGAAATCCCTAAAGAAGAATAAACTACCATGTTCATAAGACGATCCTATTGACTGACTAATTGGAAGGATACTGAAAGATTCCTAGGGGAAGTGATCTAGAGCTCTATGACTTTTACAGTCAATACTTAGAGCAAATTTATTTTTTTTATAATGACAGAGAAATCCATGTAAATTGAAAATACTCTATATCAGACTTTCTAATCTGACCATATATTCAAAACCAACCAGTGACATTGAAGAAAATAATAAAGTATGTGGTAGAGAAAAAAATTCCTGTACTAATAGTGTGTCTGTAAGTTCAAAGCTGCTTTACTACTTAAATTTGTGAGAGTTTATTTCAGTAGGAAAAGAATAAAATATTGTATTTGACAAACAAAACTAGTGCCTTAGAAGAAAGAAAATGAATGCCCCGTTTCTCCAATGGCCTGTCCAAAGGGTTGGTCTCTCCTCTGCATTTCATTTCTGTGCCACCTTCTATTACAACAGAAGCCCTGCAAATGCAATCAGGGCAATGTCACTAAGGAAGAGTCCACAAGCAGAAGCTGAGGGGGTTTCTCTCCTTAAAAATAGAAAACACAGGAAAACCCGTGAGCCTTTCAGAGAAGGGATAGGGAACAAGCAGAGAAGCAGGTCAGTGAACCCAGCATTTTACTTTTCTGGAGGATTCCTGCACCAACCATTACCTACCTTTCATTTAATTTCTGATCTCTTGCTTCTTGTCTCTTCTCTCTGTCATTCCATCATAACAGGAAGAAATGGTGCTTGAATATTAGCCAGGTTTCTTGGAGCCCTCTACCTTCTAGGGTCCTAACCCATCGGATTCCTCCAGGTAGATCCTCAAAGAGGCCAAAGTTAGCCCTCCTGAACTCCAGGGTTGCAATCCTGCTCACTGCCCTGCTTCCTCCATGTGGGATCCTGAACTCCACCATCTCGTGGGCACTGCAGCCAAGGCTGCCCCCTTCACATCCCCATCCAGTCCTTCTTCATCTGTGAGTACAAGGTCCAGGAGCACACCTCACCTTATCGGCTCCTCCACCACCTGTGTCAAAAAGTTATCGTCAGTGCTGTGCAGGAACCTCCTGGACTGTGTGTGCCTGGCTCTGTTGTCTTCCCAGCAGATATCAGGGTGGTGGAAGTCCCCCACGAGAGCCAGGGCCTGTGACGGTGAGGCTACCCCCGGCTGTCTGTAGAAGGCCTCACCAACTTCCCTTCCTGGTCAGGTGGCCTGTGGTAAACACCCACAGAGGTGCCACCCATGTTGGCCTGACTCTTAGTCTTTACCCATAAACTCTTGACTTGTTCTTCATCCACCCCGAGGCAGAGCTCAATATGTTCCAGTTGCTCCTTCACATAAAGAGCAACGCCACCACGTCTCCTTGCTGGCCTGTCTTTCCTGAAAACTACACAGCCATCCCTGACAGCGTTCCAGTCATGCAAGCTATCCCACCATGTCTCTGCAACTGCAGCAAGATCACGGCCCTGCGACTGACACAGATCTCTGATTCTCCCTGTTTAGGCCCCATGCTGCGTGGATTCCATATTTTTCTTAATTCCAAAGCCATCTTTGCAAGACAAATTACAAGTTTGTTTTCAGCATCTTTACAGTGAAATTATCTTACAAACATATTCTGAACTCAGAAGACTGAAAAGTAAAATTCAGTTTATAAATTCAGTATGCTGTACTTGTCTGCTTGTAAATAAGTATAAAAGAATATTCAATTCAGCAATGCATTAGACATACCACATATCCTTTGTACTCTTCCCAAGGAGGATATATACCATATGAAAGATTTATATGGATTGGTTTCACATAATATCATGATTTTCTTGGTGGTGTGGTTTTTTGATAGCTTGTGTATTAACATCAGCATAGCCTAGAAGTTTGTTTTCATCTGGAGCTCTGCTGCAGCTGTGCCTATCATATAAACAAGGAGTTAGCATGGCTCTCTTCAAACACAATACACTTATTCTGAAGGTCTTTCCAGCTCTGCCTGTGACTGAATAGCATTCTGCTATAAGTTCCTGTGTTATTTCACTTCTTCCTAACATTTCATTCCCTTTGTCAGTTCTTTCTGGCAAATATAAATGATTTGCGTGGTGAGGAACAAGAAGGGAAAAGCAGAATAAGCTGTCCTTTCCCAGCGCCAGGCCTGCTCACTTCCTACTTCCCAGCTTATACCCAGAAAACTAAAGCATGGTTTGAACTGCTGTCAGCAGGCACATGGCAAGAGACAGACAAGTCTGACCTAAAGTTTGTCCTCAGACTCCTTTTTTACAGTGACAGTGTGCTATGTTTTTAGCAGCATTTTTTTCACAGTTCAACTGTTCTGCCAAACTAAGATTGTGGATTTTGTTTGCGAGTCCACCGATAATCTTCATTGCATAGGTGCCAAGGTGTGCTGGAGTGCACCCGGGGCTCCCTTTCTAGGGCAGCCTGTGCTTGGTAGAGGTGCTGCATGGCACACACTGTTGCATCCCAGTGCTTCCCACAAACAGGGCAACGTAACAGTGGGTGCAGCTCACTTGCAAGTCTTCCAGGTCTTGATAGCTCCTTAAATCCCACCATGTCCTCACACTTTGCATACATTCACCATCCCCAGGTACACATTGTAAAAAGCCATTTGATCCCACCTATTCGGCACAGCAGCAATACACAAAGGAGCAACCTGAGCTCAGAAGAGACTCAGACACTTCTTGGTACAAACAGAGATGAGGATTCATCTCTGCTCTGGCAAGGAGGATGCCTGACAGGAGCATGACAGAGCTGCCCTAGGCTGGCTGTTCACAAAGCAGGGAAGAGTTACACTTGGAGTTCAAACAAGTATCCACATCTGCAACACCAACCGTTGCAGACAGACAGATCTCCAGAATCCAGGAGACCCATCTGCAGCTGCTTTCTTCTCATTTTCTCTTCATAAGGAGCTGAAACCAGGAGATGTGGACCAGCTAAACATCTGGAGAGGAGCTGAGCTGTGGTGAGTATGTTTAATGTTTTGGCAGTGGGGAGCAGGGGTTGTGTAGGTGATGGTAAACTGCTCTGCTTAGATTTGGGTCATCTGATAATGACGGGCAAGTTCTAGCCAGACAAAGGCAAAGGCAGGACATAGCACTCTTGAGGAGAAACGGAGCCTTTCACAAACAACTCACCCCTTCCCTATCCATCTGCTCTCCTTTTCTTGTGGACAAAGGGGAATTCTGGACTGCTTATGGATGGAGCCATACTCTGTGCTGGGGAGAGGCCAAGGTATGTGTAGCAGGTTGGCTGGAAGCTCCACCTGGTAGCAGGCTGTGCCATGACTGGGTTACTGCTATGCTTGACTGCAGCGCTGGAAGGCATTTCTTTCCCAAGGGACACAGACCTTCCCAGATATCTGCAGGTGACTTGCACACACAATCCTTGTTCCCCATTATATACCATCCTGGAAGAGCTGCCATGGCAGCATATTCAAGTAGTTGCATGCAACTGCTGAATGCAAACACACCATTCAGATTGGTAAACAATTACCTGGCAGGACTTTGTTCTGATTACATGGCATGATCTGGTTGTCATCAGGCTCTCCCAGCCCTAGCTAGACATCCTCTTGGGCACCTCCCTCTTCTTCTGGTCTTGGCTTGAGTCATGGGCTTGTCAAAGCACAACTTAGCATCCCCCCGCCCGGGGGTTTTCTACATACACATGGTTCTGGTTGCATTCTGCTTGCTTCACCTCCTCGTTGCTAGCTCACTAGTAAAACAGAGTATGGCTCTGCACAATATCAAATAACTCTAGGAAGGAGAAAGGGGTTTCCTGGCAACCCACTGGGACATTAGGTCAAGTTGGAGACTGCTGCTTTCTTTCTGTGGAAGTGATCTCAGGCGCAGGGACAACAGCCAGGTTATGTGCCAGGCTTGATAAGGGCCATGTCCCACCCACTCACTTTCTGGCTCCCCATGCTGCCAGGTCCTTGGTGAAGCACTCCATTAGTACAGCTCACAAATGTGTATCCTTTGAGAATAAGGACATTTGGAAAGGGAGTGTTGTTGGTAACTCCCTATATGGACCCTGACAAACTAGTTAGGGCTATACGATCCATAGCCCAAGGACTGTACCATCTGCAGGACAGGTAGGTGACTTGACATCACGAATATCTCTCTTTGCTGTCAGGAAGGGAGTGCCACCCTATGTGTGCTGAGAAAAGGCAGAATACCTGGACAAGAGAAGGTGAACTTGGTTAGTATAACTGGTCATGGCACCTGAGCCACTTAAAAGTGAGAAAACACAAAAGCGTCATTTGCAGGCATCCTGTATTGGCTTGTTAAGTGGGCTGTAGGTGTACATTTAAAATGGTAAGACGTGGAAGCGGGTTCCTCAATTTTTCTGCAGAGAGGAATGTTTACACTAGATTCACATTGTGCATACGTATGCTTCATCCTTGTCTAGGCACTGCAACAGCTAGCAAAAGCTTCTGGTCATGGCAGGTCTGGAGTGCTGTGTGGTTGGCGCTAGCTTCTCTTGTCTGTGCCTGGCATTCTACAAATGTGAGACTGTTTTGGACTATACCTGAAGCCTGGTCTACAGACAAAGGCAGGCATGCTCTCCTGTGCATGGATACGGGTCAGGTGAGGCATGCTAGATCCCCCCTAGTTTGCCCAGCCATCTGATGGAGATGGAAGGTGGCCCTAAAGTGGGCTGGCTGCCCCTCAGTTTCAGGATGGAGCCTGAAGAACAGCAAAAAATGAGATCTTGATTTTTTAGAGCACCCTGGGGTGAACACAGGAGAGTCAGGGGAGTTTTGTGAACTTCGTATAACATAAAAGCTTCTGGTTGTAGACTGCAAAGACCCATGGGATGGTTCATGGTGCTTCTTCCAAAGCATGGGATGGACATCCTGATGGGCTTTGCCAAGGCCAGGGCACTGGGCTGGGTCTGGCAAATGGTGTATGCATCTGTGTGCTGTTAACAGAGGTAGAATGGGCACAGCCAGAGTAATCAGTTTAATTAAATGCTTTGTATCTATAATTTGCCTGATTTTAGAGCATATTAAATTGAAATTGAACTTTCAATATATTATTACAGGAACATATTCTGTTTCCTTTATGTCCCATTATAGCTGTTATTAATATGTTCAAAAGTATACATTACACTGCCACAATAATGAACAGAGCTAAATGAATATAAATATCTGCAGTAAAATACAATGAAGTCCTGCGGTGCAATGGTAGTGTTAGTCATTTTTGCACGAACAAATTAAGGTAGAGTGTGAAATTCCTTAACTCTGCTATGAACCAAAGTCCCCAGTGGGCATGGAGCATCAAGTCTTTGCAGGACTAGTCTGTTGTAAATATTTATTGCTACTAATTTAATGCTTAGTCACAAAATGAACATTTTCATTCTTCTAGGTGATTTCCTATCTCCAGTGTGTTCTATTTTCACACTTTTCTGGAAATGAAAGCTTGAGAGTTGATTCTGACAGGGTCAGGTTTGGATGTAAAAATAACAGAGAAGCACTTGCTCTAGTCTCTTACAACAAGTGATTCAGCACTTGTGGCTGATTGCTGAGAATCCTTTGATGATGGATTTTATTGGCCAGACTCACTGATTTTTTAAGACCAGAGAACAGTATTATTTGGTCTCAGCTCCCTCATAGTATGGGCCATAAGTTTAACTGAATTAGAGCATATTTTAAAGAACAATAAAATCTTGTTTGCATAGAAGACTCCACATGCTTTGGTAAGCTACTCTAAAGATTAAACATTGTTATATTTAAATATCTGCACTTTGGTTTTCTTCCTAATTAGATCATTTTCATCCACTGTATCTCTTTCTTAAGCTGGGCAAATGGTGGAGTTTTAATTTCAATAGATACAGGATAGTAATCCATCCTGAACCCCATGAATGTGCCAACAAGTCTGCATAAAATATGGGTGGAAGCTCATGTTAGGATAATATAGATTGGCTTTTTATTTTCAAAGAGACCAAAAATCGAAGAATATTTGTGGTTAAGTCATAATGCCTTTTCTATAAAGAAAATTAATTTATTTCTTCAACTGGTTAAATAAGCTCTTTTAAGCTTTCTTCTTTAAAAACGTATTTCAATTTCTTATTAGAAGCGCTACAGAAAAGGTTTAAACCTTCATTTAAAAAATGCCTTAATGAACAAATTGAAGCAATTCTGAAAGACATTTAGCAAATATTGAAACAAAATATTCTTATATCTTAAAACTTTCCTCTCCACATTCCTGTTGATCTTTCTTCCTTTTCAGATACATTTGCCAACTTGTACTGAAATTTGTAATTTTCTTGGTTCTTCTGAAATACTACTTCACATCAATGAATTGATTACTGAAATAAAAACTTAGTAACCTATAATCATTATTCTCTTGACTACTAGACTAAGGACTAGTCTTTTACTATCCAAATCTTTTCCAGCGCAAAATACGCAGAGAGCATAAACAAATCCACTCTTACTCTGTTTCTGATGTACGCTGGAGAAGTAAAAAGTACAGAGTGAGACAGGCTTCGCAAACTTCTGCACAAGCTTGCAACTCTTTTCCAAACTCTTTCTGATTTAAAATGCAAATTCTGAAAGGTATGTAGATGTTCTAGTACTTTGGTCACCAAACATGAGTTCAGAAGTACTACAATATTGGTAAAATTAAAGAATCGTGTAGTTTGGAAGGGATCTCCAGACCCTGTGTGGAGCAATGGCCTGCTCAAAGCAGGGCCAGCTAGAGCGGATAACTGAGGGTAACCCCCTGCCTGTACAAAGATCACCTTAATCCATTGCCATGGAACTTGTATTCAGGTGTTATCTGCCATGAACCTTGCTCCTTTTTGAGCCACCTCTTGACAGGTAAGCAAATGCCAACTGAAAAAAAGAATGATTTAGGTCTGTTGACCTTTTGGATGCAATCTCCACATCTTCCTAGCAGATCCTCAGTGCATGTTAAAATGACATCAGGTAACTCCAATGCATTTCTAAGCGTGCTGTTCAGGGTACCTTTGGCATGAAGGAACCCTGAGATGCCCCAGAGGCCACTTTGTGTCTCTCC
This sequence comes from Falco biarmicus, assembly GCF_023638135.1. Lineage (NCBI taxonomy): Eukaryota > Metazoa > Chordata > Aves > Falconiformes > Falconidae > Falco > Falco biarmicus. The sequence continues at coordinate 13,395,657 of NC_079294.1, read as the reverse complement.
TTGCTGTCCCTGCCACAGGGACTTGTCAAGATTAGTTTGGGATGGAAGAGTAAACCAGGAGTGTCATTCACTCCACAGTCAGTGGTTGGTTGCAAGAGCTGTAGTTTTTTCTGGTTTTATGCAAGAATTCTAGTTTGTGTTGGGGCTTGCTTTGACCTCAGGTAGCTTCTGGAAGAAGGGGAAGCCATTGGCTGCTGCCATCCAGGGGGTGCCTGGAACAAGGCCAGAGAGCCTCCTTAGCATAGTCGTTTGTACACCTTTAGATCCCCTTTAATCCAGGCTTTAGTAGACCAAAGAATTCAACCTGACAAATAACTGCTGTGACGGTAGGTCATGGACAGAGCCCTGCTGTCAGGCTGTGGGGGCTGCAAGAAAAAATTGTTTGAACTTAAAAATACACAGTTGCCTGCATCCCTGGTGAAGTGCTCTCAAAAGCAGCAACTGAGCATGTTGTACTGCTGAGAGGTTTAAAGAGTTCCTGGGTGAAAACTGTAAGTAGGAGCAAAAAAGGTCACTTTTCTACATCATGGCTGAAAAGTTGTCATGTGAAGGGAATATGCACAATCTTCTAGGAATCTGGAGACAGTAAAAAATATTTCTTACTATTCACTTTGCTGATTACCAGGAGGAGACAGTAATTTGCTAGGCTAACCATTATTTTTTTTTGACATATAAAAGGACGTTGTCCTACTTTGAGTTCAAATAAGATTTTAGTTAAGTGTTTTGCTCTTTTCTGTTAGTGTACTTCTATGCTGCTGTCTTCGGCAGGTTATGCTTGAGCCAGGTTTTTTTATTTCTTTTTTGAGACATTCACTATTTCTATTTTTGAAAATAAAGTTGTGAAAACTATGTCAATGTCAAATACTGGGTAAAAACTGCTAGAGGTGATGGGATCAGAATGTGGTTTTACAGGCTTGTGTAATTTTTGAAAGTGATTAGAAAACAAGAATAGAAATTCCTTTCATGATCTGTTAATTCTTTAAAAAAGTAGGCTTTCTTTGTTCAGCATAGGGCCTTGAAAGTCTTAAGCAATCCCATTAAAAAACTGATTTTATTAGCATTTTAGAAGACATACTTGTGGGAAAAAGTCTTAAAAATTTGTTTGGAGAACTTTGGAACATAGCTTCACTTTACTCATGCACAGTATTGTCTGATCTTTTAACATGAAAAGAGAATTTAGCCAAAATTGGCTAAATGTTATAATAGCAATGGTCTCATGTGCTCAGTTGTAAGCTGATGGCACTGTTAAAATGTAGCATTAAGTCATTACTCATTACTCCCTTGTAATATATGGATCTATCCAGGAATGTGTTAATAGTCCTGGTCCTAAACCCTGGGTTTGACAGTCAGAGGCTTTTGGTCTATGTTATGACCAGTGAAACTTCTGTTTTCATTTTTGGGAAAATGAGAGTTTAATTTACAGCAGAAGCAGGTTCCTTCACATTACATCACTTTGTGCTGACTTTCTCTGGTACCACTTCTGTGCTTTCTGCTGACTCTGCCAACATAGGAAAGGACAAGAGCAGCAAGCAGCCACAGGACCCTCAATGTATGTGAAGGGACCGAGGAAATCTTTAGGGTTGAGTAGTTCTTCAGGATTATATTCCTGTTACCTGGTCCATCAATTTCTTTTTAAAAGGTTCCATATAAAAAAAAAAACAACTTACCATTTTCAAAGCATATTGAAAGTGACATCAACTCAAAAATCTCTAGTTGTGAGGAGAAGCAAGAGATTTTGAACAGCTGAATTTTAAAATTTTAAAATCCCCGTGTTTACAATTTCAGCAGTAGGAAATATTCCTATAAATGAATGCTTTGCTCTGAGTGATTTTCAATGTTACTTGTGCCGCATTATCAGAATGGCTTTCTCATCAGAATTATGCACCGTTTTGAGTGCTGGGGAAGCGCTAGTGAGTTTTTGCAGCACTTCCCAGGCAGACTGCATCTAGACCTGTGTTTGCCCCTTTTAATACCAAGTCTGGACCTAATTCTTCAGCCTCAGGAAGTGGAGCACCTTAATTAGAAAACAGGGAAGAGAGTTGAAGAGGAGTTAAAGAGTTTATATTTCAAAGAAATAAACTGAAAATTGAGTATCCATATCAAGGTAGCACTGTATCCGTAGTGAGAACAGTTCAGGAATCTGAATGAGAGGAAATGGAATGAAAATGCTCAATTAGATTACAGCATAAAAATAAACAGATAGTCTGAACCAAATAAAAATACTGACATTTATATTAAAACTGTAAAAGGCTACAAGAATAGTATATGCATTATTGAAATGCCCTAAGATCGTCATGCTTCAAAACCCCACAGATTTACATACTTCTGGAAAATTTATTTAAAATGCACTTTTAAAAGAATAAAGAAGATGACTAAGGTATTTTTGAACCAAGGAGAAATCTTACCTGACACAGGAAAGCACACAGCGTTCATTTGACAGATTACATTTATTTAAATGATAGATAAACTAGAATATTACTGACTTAACTTTTCAAGTTACTGTTGAATCTTGTAACTTTGGAAATGAAAACAATTGGTAGTGATTTTCTTATTGATTTACTCAGAATTATGAATGTTATATTAAGCACATGATTTTTCTAAGATTTATGAAAACTGCAGTAGAGCAATTTGTTCCTAGAGTGTTCTCACCAACTATAAGAGCAAATGAAAGGGAATATAGTAACCACTCAGTGAAGAAAAAAAAAAAATCCCAAACCAAAAAGAAAGCTAAACGATGGTAAACCTATATGTAAAGGAATCAATTTTCCTATTATCTCACAAACACATGCATTTATAAATTTATAGAATCATAGGATAGTTTGGGTTGGAAAGGACCTTTAAAGGTCAGCTAGTTAAACTCCCCCTACAATGAGCAGGGACAACTTCCACTAGATCAGGTTGCTCAGAGCCCCCGTCCAACCCGACCTTGAGTGTTTCCATCCACCACCTCTGGGCAACCTGTTCCAGTGTTTCAACACCCTCATCATAAAAAATTTCTTCCTTCTATCTAGTCTGAATCTACTCTCTTTTAGTTTAAAAGCATTACCCCTTGTCCTGTCACAACAGGCTCTGCTGAAAAGTCTGTCCTCCATTTTTTTGCAAATTATTTGCAAATTTTTGCCAATTATTTTAAAGCACCTTTATTACTAGCTTTTCTTTGTTCAGATTGTCCAGTGAGGATTGGTAAAGAAATTCACAACACAAGCTATAGTTTACAGCCAACAAAACGAAATTAATCAGATAAGGTAGGCATCTTCCTTTTAGAGAATGGAACCTCAAAACATAACTTTTTGTATTTGAGGGGGTCTCCATCCATTGTTTACTATAGACTTAATCTATGAATGGAAACTGTAATAATTCTGCTATATATGGCATATCTTAGTAAAGCCACTTTATCTGCCTATCTAGTCATTAAGTGCCTACCTGGAATTTAAGTGGATACCAGAAACATAAAAACATGTAAAAATAATGATGGTTGTTATTTCTTCTAATGTCATTTTCTCTTATTCATTACATGGGGAGACACGGTGACCCTGTAATCACTGAAATACATGCTTAACTTTGCAAATTTCACATGTCAAGCTTAGCTCAAAAGAATTACCAGCATGTAGAAAGTTAACACATACAGGGATGTTCAGACCTATTATCTTAAAAAAAAAGTAATGGTAGCAAGAGTACTACTCTGCATTTTTCTGATGGTTTCTAGGGGTTTTACAGATATGAAATTAATGAAGCCTAACAATAATCTGAGAGATGACATTGCAATTTGTTTGTGGACCTGAGCTGAAAATCTGAGCTGTAAAAATTAAGAATTAGTTACAGTAAAAGGCAAAAGCACCTAGAAATTATGTGCTTGTAAGTTTAAGGCCCCTGGTGCTAAGAATGGGATCCAAAACCAGACTGGATGCTCAGGCTCCCCTTAGCAATTCGTGCAGAATAGCTATGCAAAGCACCATTTGGTGAATGGAGAGTGATGCCCAAAGGAAGTCAGGGAAGCCACCTTAGAGGTTATGCAATTAAACCCCTTAGGTCAAAGAGCTGAGCATGGTGGAAAGTCATCTACGGAAACAGAGATGTATCTGTCCAATATCGTCTTTGCCTTTTCTCTTCAGATGGGGAGTATTCAACCTTCTATCTTTTATTTCTGCGAAAGATCCAAACTATAGACAAAAGGCAAGTGTTGCCATTGGAGTTTTCTATTTGAGCTGTGTCACCAGGCGGAAAGGAAGGAAACACATGACTACTAAGAGTGTAAAGAAGAGCCTGACACCATGGTTAGGACACCAGCTGTAAGGGAGGATGCTGAAACAGTGGTCTTCCTATCCATCCTACATTAGACAATTGCTCAAGAAAAGTAAAAGAACCAAAATAATTTACAGCACTGGAACCAGAGCCCAGGGTTCCTTACTCCTAGGGGAATGCCCTGCACAATACAACACAGAGTGATCTGACTGGAGGTTGGTAGGGCTTTTCTGAATATGTTTGTGTCCTGTTTTGTGTATCTATCAGCATTTTTTAGATTTGGCCCTAAGCAATTTGTTGACTCCACATAGCAATTTAATGGCAAAACTAGTACATGCTTCCGTACTGTGACCAACAATTTTAACTCCTGCAGAGCAGTCTTGAAATAAATTTTAAAAGCCTGACACAGATGTCAGCAATTCATGTGACATATAAAGGTGTGGCAAATGCCAGAGAATCTGGTTACCTCTCCTGAGTGAGACAGGGTTTTTTGACAGCTGAGACAAGAATTGATTTTTTTTATTCTTTGGCCACAATGGGTAGCATCTCCCAGTGTAAGGTGGGGAAACCAGGTAAGTATCTGGGCAAGAGTTCTTCCTATATCTGTATTATTGATGTAGGTTTGGCTCAGCTCTGCTGAGGATTATTTGCCACTCACTGCTTGCATCTTATTATATTAATGAATCGTATAGATGCATGACGGGAGAAATTTGGATCTTAGTGGAATTACTGGCAAACATCCCACTGACTAAACAGGAGACTTAGTTGAACCCGGTGAAGACTAAGGACATGGATGGATGGATTCCTGTGGGGTGTTTCTCAGCAAAAATGACCTGCTCCGCAGCCGGCAAGCCTCTAAAACAAGGAAACCATTAGCTATCCATCAACTCTTTAAGTACTCCAGGTAATGCATTTAACTGGAAATAGAAATGAACTGTTACTTTTAGTTTTCAGACAAAGCTAAAATAACACTTTCAGAAAAGTGAAAATACATGTTCTTTTTTAAAGCAAAGAGCAAAATCAACTAGTCAGTTTTCCAAATGCAATCTGTGTGATTAATGTGTCTCAAAATACAGACGTTTCTATAAAATATTAATTACTTCACTTCTGGACTGTATTAAATTACATTTAGCAGTTTTGAAATTCCTTCCATATATTTTCATGAGTAAATAATATTTATTAAATTTTTGATCATGAAACGACTTCCTGTGTAATTTTACTCTTTTTGTTAAAAAATCTGACTTGATTGCCAGGCACAAAAGAAGTCCAAGGAGCTTCCTAGAAGCAGAGATGACATTTGTGAACAGGAATCTGAGGAATGTACTTATTTTTGCTTATAGCTATAGTGTCCAATATTTCAGACACACGAATGTTGAAGAGTTACTGATTTAAAAAAAAATAATTTTGCTTTTTTAACGTGATAGCATCATTGTAGCTTCTCTAATTTAAATGATTTACATAGACAAATCTATATGGAACTTGTGAATACAGCTCAAATGCTTGATTTACCTCAGAATACCCAAAATGACTGAAATGTGTTTAATTTTCTGTTTTACTAAAAAGAAAAATTCCCCTAATTGCAAAACTAATTTGGTGCCATATTAGTTGTTTGATGTAATAAGGTTTATAGTTCATAAATACATCTGTCACTTAACAAGATTATTTTCTGTTTTCCTTTCAGTCTTGTTAAGATGAAACTTTGTAAAGAAGGATTAGATTATAAGATAACAAAATGGTATAATGATAGCTACTGTTTAACAAACACCATATTTTCTCTTATTCATGCGCTCAAAGATAGAGAGGAGTGCCACACCTCTTCCATGTGCACAACAGACTCACTGTCAGAAGAGGAAGGAGTTGGCAGGCTCATGAATAACGCTAAAGGAGGAGAGCAGCTGTTTAGTAACAAAACCTTCCTAGCAGAGCCTTTCAGCCAGTTGCTGTACCATTTGACGTGGTACTCGTGAGAGCATGTGCACATGCGTATGTAGCTGGAAAGGCAGGAATGTAGAAAAAAAGACCACAGTGAAGCACTGAGTGTCATATTAACTAGGTAAACATGTCGGTTTTGTAAGAGGAAAATATTTTAAGGTTTTAAATACGAAAGAACCACCTGAAAGGAACCTTTCCTCTGGGTCTTTTTAAACTTACTTTTGTCAGCACAGCATAAATACACGAGGTACTCTGCCACTACTTGTTTCTGCAACACCCCGTCAGGTAGGTCATGGCTTTTGGACAGTCAATGGAAATGTTGCCATTCATACCAACCAGATCAAAATTTTACCTTATGACTTTTCTCAGTTTTTCTCAGCTTTACCTATATATCTGTATATCTATATCTATAGATCGATATATATAAAGGATCATGCACTGGAAAAGACAGTATAGAAATTACTGAGGAAGAAACAATGAGAACTAAGAAAATCACCAAGGAAAAAAAAGCACCTGAAAAAAATGGTAAAGAATGACTTTCAGGCACCACACGACATAAATGTCTATGTTGCTTTTTACTGGGACAGTTCCCATAAGCATATATGCACGTAAGTTGCTCGTACTCAGTAGAATAGCTGTCTTGACTGCAGTCTGTGAAGTCTATATATAGAGAATGGGAAGAATAGGCCTGTTATCCTGAATTCATACCACTGGGCAAAAGGAGGGAACTGCATATCTGTTCAAGGCAATTAGCATCTATTATGAAAACATGGCTGCTCTGCATTCTTCACACAGGCTAAAAAGCCACATACACTTCTGGTGAAAAAACAGAACACATGCAGGAACAATAGGTTTCTAGAGGATATATTCCATAGCAGTATTTGCTTGCTTTTGTCCAGGACTCTAAAACAAATTCTTCACACCAAGGATTTAAAAATCCCAAGGTTTTGCTTTTTTTTCTTACAAATTTGGGCTGTTATACTTCACTGCAGAAATTACCTTAAAAAAGAGAGGTGTACAACATAATGTCAAAAACACCATTACATTAATAAATGTAGATTTGCATTTAAATGTGTTCATATGAATCCATTAACTCTTTTTACAATGAAAACAAAAGATCTTTTTCCCGTTTATTGTCGGTATATAATAACTTGGGCTTCTATTTGGCAACACCTTTTAAGACATGTTTGCTCAACTGACTATTTTCATGCAGAAGTGTTTTAACATGTGACTTAGATGTGAAGTATTTGGCATAGGCATATAGAAGCCATTTCTGAGTTACAGCTCAGAATCCAAGTTTTGGGAGTAAGTGTTCTTAATGTTTTGTTAACTTACGATGCTCTCATACAACCTGAATTCTCCTAATGTAGTCTCATCTGACTACATACTAGATTCATACTATTGGGCAAAAGTACGGAACTGTGCATCTACTGAAGGCAGTTAGCACCTATTGGGAAAATAATGGCCGTTCTGTGTTCTTCACACTGAAAAAAAGAGCCACATTCACTTTTGGTGAAAAAAACCCAGAACTTATATGCACAAACAGTAGATTTCCAAATGAGGCATTTCATAGCTGTATTTGTTTGCCTTTGCCCAGGATTCTGATACGTATACAAAACAAAAGCCTACTCAGCCTCTCCAACCTTTAGTGCAAGATCCACCAATCCTTTCCAGCATAATTCTTTCCTAGCTCTCCCTTTACGTCTGGGGAGGGAGAACACAAGGAGGTACAGCCCTACAATTGTAATTTGGCTTGAAAATATTGCAGCCTACAGTCAATTTCTCGGTAGTTGATGAACTTTCTTTATTTCTATTAGATTTCCTATTCAAGATAATTTCTAAATAGTAAAATATCTTTACAAGGACAGTTTCAATAGTAGAAGTCAATATAATCAATGGTGTGATCACTTTCTAATTGTAATCTGTTGGTAAAATGAACATCCCCCTGCTCCTTCACATAGAATTTGTTGCCTTTAATCTCCTCAGATGTTTGTACTTTGGAGGAAACTGCTCTTCTTGTGATATTAAAAAACTGCAGTCTCTGACAACTTTTTATTAGAGAAGGAAAGGTGCTTGCCATTATAAGGAAGACTGCTTTGAAACACAATGCTTAGTACTGTTTCTTTGGAAACTTAATATTTTAGCGTATTTTTCTTGTAACATCTAAACTGTTAGTATTCGATACTACAACAACTTGGCTATTGAAATCACCTTGCTATGTTTGGAATTTGACCAGTAATATTGTAGTTAAATGAAGTGATGTATTATTCATGCTTAGTTAGGTCAGCTGAACACATTTCAGCCTTACCGTGTTTGCAATCATCTTGACTAATGTCATAATATTTTCCATCACCTCTCCCAAGGCACATTTAGCACCTTTTTTTCCCCCCTTTCAGAAAAAGAAATTCTCAATTGTAGCTGTTAAAGCAAACAGGCAACTGAAATCCACCCATTTCCTAAAGCTCTGTTATCCCTGAGGCATCTGAAACAAGAACATATTGATACTAATTAGCAGAAAGCAATCAAGAAAACCTTCTTACTCCCAACTCTCTCTGCTCCCCTTACTCCTACAACCAACGTGCCTCTAAACAGAAAAGCCTGAGCTGTCTTGAAAGCACACAGGGAGACATGATGATAGCAAAAGCAAGCCTCCTTTATGGCCTTGACCTCTGTAGTCTTTTCTGGTATCTTTTCCTTGCAGCCCTCTTCTTGTTCACCTATGATAACTGTAATCTCTTCTCGGCAGCCCCCAGTACTTCACTCACTGATTTCAACAAGCAAGCAAGCAACAGAAGAGGTGTTGTTCATAAAAAATCTATCCTCCTCTCCCTTAATCAGATTGACGCCTGCACTGAAATGAGGTGTCATCAGTAGGAACTGGTATTCAAACCTGCGTAGGTTACAGCAGTAGCCTCTGTCGGCTGGAGAGGATGCTGCGGGTATACCTATGCCTGTTGGAAGCCTCCAGCAACGGGTGCAGGATGCTGTGGGTGCACCAGTGCTCTGATGAAGCCAAGGCTTCTGTGAAGCTGGGCTACAGCAGCCAGGGGTTTGGAGCAGGAGGTAAAACTGACTCATTATAAGTGATAATGAGCCAACAATACCAAACTGAAACAACTGGCTGTTTCCTTCTCTATATTAGGTTCGGCAATAGCTCTCTCCTCAGTGTTTAGGTTTCATTAATATAAAAAAGTGCTAAACTTATTCTGAAAGGGGTTTTTTCTTTTCCTTTTTTTTTTTTTTCTAAACTAAAATATGCAAGGTATCTGGCTAATTTTCTTTTCCAGTTAATTTTTAGAAGTAGAACTGATTCCGTGTCTTTGCACACTGTCTCTTTCCCATGCCCTGTTCAGTCTTTCTGCACTCCTCCGACATTTTCCAGTCTCCAGGAGTCATGGGCTCCACATTGGCAGATGGAACGTAGCACGGCTTAGGAAAAGGCAGGCAGGGAGTCAATGGCACAAAAAGCTGATTTTGTGAACCTGGTAGCTGTCATTTCTGTATTGGAGTGTGATATGGATGTTTTGATCCAACTTAATTCATGAGACAACCTCCTTTGTATGGCAGATTTCAGTTTACTACTCTCGCATGAACAGAATTTTCTGTGCATTGCTAAGGAGTACAGGGGGATAGGAAAAAGTGCTTTCTTGTACAACATGCTCTGCCCAAAGTGCCCTTCAAAACTGCTTTTTTTTACCCCTATGACATGTTTCCAGTATGGAAAAAAGTATGGTTATTGTATTGGGTTTGCGTGGCAAGGTTTCGGTAGCAGGGGCTATGGGGTGGCTTGTGTGAGGAGCTGCTGGCAGCTTCCCCCATGGCGATGGAGCCGATGCCAGCCGGCTCCAAGACGGACCCGCCGCTGGCCAAGGCCGAGCCCGTCAGCGACGGTGGCAGCGCCTGGGGGTAACGTATTTCAGAAGGGGGGAAAAACCTGCGCAATAAATCGCAGCTGGAGAGAGGGGTGAGACTGTGTGAGAGCAGCAGCCCTGGCGGCACCCAGGGCAGGAGGAGGCCGGGGGGCTCCAGGTGCCGGAGCAGAGACCCCCCGGCAGCCCGAGGTGCAGCCCCCGGTGCGGCAGGCTGTGCCCCCAGCCCACGGAGCCCACGGGGGAGCAGACACCCCCCCGCAGCCCGCGGAGGGCCCCACGCCGGGGCAGGGGGTGCCCGAGGGAGGCTGTGACCCCTTGGAGGAGGTAGAGAAATTGGAAGTGAAGATGAACCTGGGAAGAAGGGAGGAGGCGTAAAGGTGTTTTTAAGTTTTGGGTTTATTTCCCATTATCCCACTGTGATTTGTATGCTAATAATTGAAACTAATTTCCCCAAGCTGAGTCTGTTTTGTCTGTGATGGTACTTACTGAGTGATCTCCCTGTCCTTATCATTCACCCATGAACCTTTTGTTAGGTTTTCTCTCTGGTTTGTCTGGTTGAGGAGGGGAGCAATAGAGCAGCTTTGGTGGGCAACTGGTGTCCAGCCAGAGTCAACCCACCACCATGCTGGTCCACAGGAGTGATAAGGATGACAAGAAAGTGATGTGTCAGCATCTGTAAGAAGAAGGCAAAAAACAATTGTTTAGTGGAGATACTGACCATACTCAGTTCCTTTTCCTATGGTTTGCCTACATGCTGCCCACTATTAGGCAATATAATCTAAAATAATGGATTTTTTGGGAAGAAAAAAATAAATAAACAAAAACCAACAAAACCCCCTTTGGATGCCTGGTTTTCTTACAGATGTGGACAGAACGATGGTTCTGTCATTCATACTTAACCAAACAATAGTGAAGCCACAGAATAAGAAAAAAGTACATAATTTTGTGTATATATATAAATATTCTTGACACAGAAATCATTACATGTAAAATAATAAGCAAAATTATGATTCTGGTAAACACTGTTGCATATAGCTAACTTGTAAATGAGTGCATTGACATATTCAAATATTTACTTACATTTCAGTTTTCAATAGATAAAATAGCATTCTGCTGCACAAAAGGTCAATAAAAATTTAAGGGAAGAAAAATTTCCATAATTTATTTCCAAAATAATTGACTTCTAGAAACCCAAATGGTGATCTATGGATAATTGATTGTTTATTAATAGCTTTTTGTATTTATGTTAGGTATCCTCAAGACAGAATATTGCAACAAAAAAATGCTTGATCTTGCATAAGCCAGGTTCAGTGCAATCACTGATCATGCTCCTGACATTCCTTTTGAAATGGTAGATCATCCAAATGAGTAAAAAACAGTGAGCAATGCGGTATTAAATTTAAAAATGGATAAAAGATTTGTTTAAAACCCCCACAACCCTGAAATCTGGACCCCCAAACAAGAACCAGGTTGGAGATAAGAGAAAGGTGAAGAAAGGGGAATATTCTACCTTCTATTTGTTGTGTCAGATGTGCTGATGCTCAGGAAACCAGTAATATTGGTGAGCTTTCCCCTTAACACCATGGAATTATGCAGTGATGTGGGTCTCTTAGCAAGTGAATGCATTTATCTAAATGATCCTATTAGAAACCAAACAGGTTTTCCCTAATAATTTGAGATAATGGTGTAAGTATTTATGCTTCTATTTTGCCCTCTCTTCCTGTACACAAATGTTCTTACAGTGCAATGAATTAACATGAGCATAAATAGTAGAACAATTTCAAAGTGTGTGAAGACTTTCTCACAGAGAAGGTGCTGTGACATCGATTCTTAAATTTTATGCAAAACAGTGCCTTTTCCTTAAAGTGAGACAGACCTGGCAGTTTTGTTTAGTGAGAGATGTTGGGGAAGAGGTCTGAAAAGCAGCTTGTGGTAAAATAATATGGGCAGTTTTCATGTTCTAGAACCAAAACCAGCACATTTATTTTTGGTTCAGTACACTGGTACCAATGCTTGCTTTGTACTTCCGAGTGGTATAAAGAAAGCAACGATGGAAGAGCAAAGGCAGTTAAGAAAATGCTGTACCCATGGAAAGTGTGTGCATTACTGATCTGAAATCCCCCAGTTCCAGAGACGTGAGGAAAGTGAGGTGTGAACTTTTCTCTCCTTTGGCCTGGCTTAATGAAAGAGACAGAAAGAGGCTGGGAAGTGGTGGACCGCTGATGCTGATGCTGTTGTTTTCTATTCCTAGGCCCCCTTCCTAAAAGAAAGACAGGCAAACTATCCATTCTTTGTTTGCCTTGCATCGGCTTCTAGATATCAGGAAGGCGCTTACTTTATTTGTGTTTATCATCAGCCCTTGAAGCATGAGGGTATTGCTAAGGGGAAATCTGCTACAGAAAAAAGCTCAAATAACAATAGTCATTACAAATTACAAATGTTGCACATCATTAATGACTTTCGTCTGAGCTTCTCAAGTTTTACTAAAACATTTCTCTGAAATTTCTTTCTGTATAATTAACAAAAATTATTAATAGGATTTCATTATTTTATTTTTATGCCTGCCTTCTCTAAGTTATAATGCTCCCTGTATTCTCCTCAGTTGTGGAAAAGATTTTTTGAAAGATTTCTTATGAAAAATACAAATATTTCTGAACTATTTTAATTACATTTTATGTTAAAAATAGTTTGATCGAGTTGTCATTTATTTTATTGCTTCACCAGTGACATGAAATCTTTAAGTAGCCATATAGCCCTAATTATTATAAGGGCATACAACTACCTGTATGTCTACTGTTTTCTCATGGATTTGAAACTTTCTCACCACTTCCCCTCTGAAACTTTATAAACCTTGCTTGTCTTCTTAAGATACCTCTGAAATGGGTTGCATGTATATCTCTACCCAATAGTTAACACTAAACTGTAAAGCTTATACATTTCATAGAGTCTAGGAAAAACACTGATTCATAAATATGCTTATAACCCTGCTTGCTGGTTTGTTGGCCATAACTCTTGCCTTTCTGTAGCTTTATCCAAAATCAAAGGGTTTAATAAGCTCTGCAAAATCATATCAAGCTGCCTACTCTAGCCTGCCAGATTTTTGCATGCTTCCTAGAAGGCAACAAGCAAATGCAGTTTCTGCACATCAGTTTCCTCTAATTGTTGTGATCTGAACTGAGGAAATCTATATGAAAATCAATTTCTGTCTTTACAGTCTTCCTCCATTATATTAATTTTTTGGGGGAATATTTAAGGTCAAGGAAGAAGAATTAGCTGATCGAATTCTGTCTGGAAACCTGTTCCTTTCTTTCACTGAGGACCGCTTTTGGAAATGATAGTGTGACTGCAGGGGACTAACATCACAGGAAGCTACTCATACCTGTTGCCTTTCATTTGCTCGCTGTGCATCCTTGTGAGGAGAGTACCTCCACCCTCCCAGTAACTAATGGTGTTGCCATCTGCTTCTGACTGAAGCACTCCTTGGCTGTTCTTGCATGCTTTATGTTTGAGCTTGCTGGGAAAGGCTTCCTGCTATTCCCAAGCTCACGTCCTGCTTCATTAAACGTTTTGGGGTTTGGATTTTTTTTACACCTATGTAAGCCTGCTTGCTTTGCTGAATTATTTTTTTTTTTTTTACTCAGATCAGGATCAAAGTAAGTGATACAATCAGTTCCTACCTGAGAGGTCTTCTACATGAAAGGTCTTCTACATGAAGGAACTTTATGAAAATTCATTAATATTAACTGCTTAAGGTAATTAATACCTAAGTGGAGTTTCTGAAGGACACAGATTGCACTCCTTTAAATTTCTATTTTATTAAGGTAAGAAATCTCAAAAGATTTTTTTTTTTCATATGAATATAAGGTTTTGATTCTGGTAATGTGAAATGGGGCTTTAATACCACAAGGTAAGTATTTTGAACAAAAAAAAAATAGAAGCAGCTAAAAATCAGGCAATTCAAATTAAAATTAAGTTCTGATTTTAGGCTTGTTAGTTTGCATTTCTTTTTTTTTTTAAAAAAAAAACAAACAACCCACCTACCACATAACCACAAACACTCTTGAGCAGATGCTGTGATTACAGTGTCAAATAATGTTACTTTTCTTCAATGTGGACCTACCTAAGATGAGTATTTCTAGAAATATTCTCCTGTAGGGCAACATCCACACGAGGCCATTTGCTCAAATTTAACATAAAAAAGTTTAGCTATTTAGAATTTTCTCAAAAATTCAAGCTTACAGGCACAGTAATGTGCCTGTAACATTTTATGACACAGTTTATGAATCTTTAGAAAGCATCTGAATTTTTAAGCCTTTTAATTTTCTAATTTTCAGATGTAAAATTTTAAGACGCACATGCAACGTGTAAAACTGCACAGAACGAACCATACTGTGATTAAACACTACGGTTACAAGTAAACCACTCAAAATTTGGACTGCGCCAGGAAGATGGTTGCTAAGTAAAATATTACTTTGTTCCTTTGTACGTACACATGAAAACCACCTTCGGTAATAAAAGCTGTGTAGAACATGCATTTCCGCGTACGCAGAAATAAGGCGTAGGTGCACTGTGCGCACAGGTGCCCTGTTCCCTGCAAGGGACAGAACGGATTAGCACCTGCTTACTCGTTCTTTCCCCGCGTTCAGTGCCTCACCCAGCACCCCCAGGGGAACCCAGCGCCCAAGGCAGCCACACAGCCACCAGCGCCCCACAGGCCACACAGCCACCACAGGCCGCAGGCACAACCCGGGAGGCCTGCGGGACCGGCAGGAGGATTCCAACCTCCCGCCGGCCACCCGCAACATGGCGGCGCATGGGGATGGTGCTGGAAAGCATGTGTGACATTTGGCTGCTCGATGGGGTTCTGAATTGTCAAAGGCAGGCGGCACGGCTGGCGAAGCAGTGCCCTACGGCCCCCTTGCAGGCAGAGGGTACGGCTGTAGGCCGCAGAGCGGGCTCTGCTGCCAGCCCTCGTTTTTTCCGTGATTAAAACCCAAAAGAAGCGCCGTGTTACGGCAGGGCAAGGCCACGCGAAGTTGCGCGGTAGCCCTCTCGCCGGACGCAGTGCGGAGCTGGGCGGCGTCCCGACCGTGTGTCGCTGCCGAGGCAGGACTCGAACTCGCGGTCCTTCAGCCTGCCGGCTCTCTACGCTACTCGCGCAGCCACTGGGGCAGCCTACGCGCGCGTCCGCGCGGGCCGCTAAAGGGAGGGGGGGAGGCGGAGCGGCCCGCGGGCGCGCGCAGCTGGTCGCCGGCCGCGCGCACTCTCCCAGGCTTCCCAGGGATTCCAGCGGCAGCAGGAAGAGGCGCTTCCCCGCGCACGCGCAGCTGGCCGGGCGGGCGCGCGCTGAGCCGCGGCGGCGGGAGGGAGGGGGGAGGGGAGGGAAGCTGCTGAGGTAAAGTTAGGGGGAGAGAGAGACTCCGTCAGCGAAGCGAGAGCCGGGGAAGCTCGGCGGCCGCCATTACTGAGCCGAGAGCGCCGGGGAGGGAACGGAGAGGTGGGACGGGGCTGCGGCGGCCGGGAGCGCTCGGGAGCTGCGGGCCGGAGAGCGGAGAGAGCCCCGCGGGGAGGAAAAGCCGCCGGGGGCGCCGGCGTGGAGAGAGCGTCCCGGGAATGCTGCCGCTCCCGCCGCCGCCGAGGAGCCGGATCCCGACGGCGCGAGGTGAGGGGAGGAATCCGGTCCCGCGGGACCCGGCCCGGCCCGGCGGCCCGGAGCGGGGCGGCCGGCCCGGCAGGCGGAAGGGGAGCGGGGGGAGGAGGAGGCGGCCGGAGCCTGGCGAGCTGGTGCGGCGGCCGCTGGCTGCAGCCAGTTCAAAGGGCTGGGGCTGGCGTGGGGAGAGGGGAGCCAGCCCCCCCTCCCCCTTTCCCCCGCACGGCCCCCTCGGCACCTCCGTGCGAGGGAGGGGAGGCGGGAAGGGCAGGGAGCGGAGTGCCTGGTCCCAGACAGGTGATGAAGGCCTGAGCAATGGGAGGGTCTGAGCCTGCTGTACGAGGCTGCCAGCTGGTCACGGCTCTCCAGGGAGGGAGGAAGGCAGGAAGGGGAGCTTCCCTGCTCCTCTTTTCTTCCTTCCTCATTCCCTTCTTCCCCCTACTCCTTCAGCTTCCTCCCTTCTTCCATTCCTGCTGCCCCCCCCCTTTTCTGTTCTCCTTTCTCTGTACTTCTTTTCCTCCTCGTCGCCCCCTTTACTCATTCTTGTCTTATCTGTTCTTTTCCTTCTCTACTAAATTTGAACAGTTGTCAGTTCCTCTCCTCCTTCCTTTCACCTTCAAATATTGCTCGATATTAAATTTCAGAAAACTTCACTCTCCTAATGATGTGTGTGCATTTCTGTTTTTCCACCAGGTGGATTTTAAGGCTTTGAAATAGGGTAGCCAGTTGCAGTGTTGCAGCTTTCAAGCGTTTTGAATCCCTTCGACCAGCATAACCTTTAGACTCTCTCCACCCAAGGAAAGCACCAGATATACAGATATAATGCCACACTGTTCCAAATTTAGGCCACAAGGACTGTAAACTGCTGTTTTAATTGAAAATAGAAGAAAGACCATTTACTTGTAAAAGGAAGACATACTTGTCACCTTCCCTCCAGAATACACCCCACCCTTCCTCGCTACCCCCCTTTTGCCCTCTCCTGTATCGCTTTTGATAACAGCATGGAATATTTCCTTAATAAGTAGGAGGGAAACGTTTTTAATCTAGACCAAAATAGGCCTGTGGGGGTATGTGTGTATTCTTTAGTTCAGTGTCATGCAGATAACTGGAGGGTTATTTCTTTCTTAATAAAGATCCTTGACAGAAATTTAAAAACTCTACACTGCAGAGTAAAAACAGGAGGGAACAGCGTTTGCTGGTCAATTGGACGTCCATTTTAAACCTGTGCATTGAAGCCAGTTACAGCACTGGTACTTGTATACTTATGTCATAAATGAATGAGGAATTAATAGGCAGCTTTTTTTCCCTTGTGTTGTCTTACCTTCCTGAGATTCTTCAGTATGACAGCTGTTTTCAGCAGTGACATCAGTGGCCAGAGTTAAGTGCTTTCTCAAAAACCGTATATATTTTAAATTTATAGTACATAACTAAAATGAGCATATTAAATGATCCATCCAGGTGCATTTTTACAAGGGTTTATTTTCCTTTGTGCTGCTTTGAAAATCATTTTTAAGGAAGTGCTAAAATTCTCAAAAATCTATTTATAGCACTCTACTGAAACTCAGTGCTACTAGAGCTTGGGAAGTATGATGTAAATACAGTAGTTTTTTGAAGGAGTCTGTGGTACTACAAGTATCAGAAATTGTTTAAGCATTTGTTACATTATCACTAGCTTGTGTTAGTATAACAAGTTGCTTTTAAGCTTGGAACATACTGAGCTTAAGTAGTATGCTTTTCTTTTTTTAAAGTATCCCTATAGAAAGCAGCTGCCAGCATTGTAAAAATGTAAATAATTGCAACCAAATGCCTACCACTCCCTGGTATTGGACTTTATTTTAGCTAAGGTGTTGCATGTGTAACATAATCCAATTAAATACTTTGGGCTGAGACTAAATTGTTTTAAAATGCTATATTTAGCACCAACAGCATCAGAGGCTGCACATGTTTTTGAGGTTAAAGGTAAAACGTGCTTTCCTAAAGCTGTAGGTGTTTCTACGTGTGCAAACTTTGTAGGAGAGAAAAGCACTGATCATAATAATAGATTGTTCTGTATAACTTCCCCTTTGGGACTTGTTATTTGAGTAGATAGCGCAAAAATAATTCCATTCTGTTTAATAGCAATATTAGAAGTATGCTGATGGGATCTTAAGACTTCCAGAAGCATTGCCTTAACAGAAGATAAATCGCGTGTACTGGCGTCCTTCAGGAGTATTTTGTGTAAAACTTCAAAACACTCCACTACTCATAGTAGACTGGTATGTGGCGGTGTGTTCTTAGCGTGTAAGGCATCCTTCAGGAGGACACTCGCAGACCTTCGCTGAAGGAACGGAAGTTTGCGAAGCCGAATATTCTGCGTTGAGTCCCGCCGGCGTAGCTGTGTCCGTGAGCAAACCGAGAACAGTCACGTCGGTGGCCGTGACGCACCTAGGCAGGCAGAGCCCGTGCTGCATTCTCGCCGGGTGATAAGGAAAGAAATGCTCTTCCCGGGAGCTCGCCGTGCCCGTGCTCGGGGACGGTGCGCCGTGCTGGCGCGAGCTGCTGGTCCCAGTCTCGGCCGCTAGGGGGCTTTGTAAGCGTGCCTGTCCCGCGCCGCCCGGCCCGGCCCGGCCCGGCCCGACCGCGGCGAGCTGCCGGCGGGTCTGTCCCTTTTAACTACATGTTTAAAGTAAATAATGCAGGAGCTGACCTAAGCTGCATGTTGCTTTTGAAGTACTCCACCGTACTCATAGCTATAAGAAAAAGTTTACTTTCGGGTAGTCCTGATAACACGGGGAATTCAGAACTAGGACCGTCAAGATTTTCTCTGTCTGTTGTATTTCTTTCTGTCTTAATGGGCGCACAAAACTCTATCGTTTCTTTTTTTTTCTTTTTTTCTTTTCTTTTTTTTTTTTTAATTCCCTGAACATTTTAACCTAAAGGTCAGTGTAAGTGAACTGGAGTATCCTTGTTTTTTTCATCAGTTTTAAAGGTATTATGTTTTACAGATTGTTGGTTGAACCCTCTCATCACTTCCGTATATTGATGGATTTTAACGAAATATTCCAAGAAAAAATGATTTCAGAATTCCTTGGAGGAAAATCTGAACTAATTATAGTCAATTTATTTTGAATTAAAGTTTTAACTGTGCTTCTCTAGTCACCAACACATACTGGAAGCTGAAATAATTAAACTGTTGCTAGTTCTGCACATTACATTTTGTGGTACATTAGAGTTATTTCTTTGACTTTTAGTTGCAATTCCCATGCATCTTTGCAATCCTGCATCAGTTGACATGTAAGTGTAAGAGAAGGCTGTTTGCATTTAAAAAAGTAAGACCAATACCTGCATGCACAATTTTGGAAATTGTGTATGTTGTTGCATCTTGGCATTAATTTCAGTTGGCTAATTTTTATGCAGAATATTTTTTACTGCTTACATATGCCTTTTCACTTGCTCATTTCATAACTTAAAAAAGAAATGAGTAACCAGTGTTCTCATTTTACACAAGTAGAAATTATACATACGGCCTGTACAAGGTCAAAGAACAGACTACTGTTTGAATTAGGTCTCAAAACTTTGGGTGTTGGGTCCTGGGTTCTATACTGCCATGCAAAATAACATTAAAATATCCAGATATGTGGATCAGTGAAATTTGTTAGGTTGCTGCTGCCAGGATGTAAATTTTTGCAGGAAATGTGTTTTAGCTCTTTTTCACTCCTTACCTTGATCCCTTCTTCCTCACCTGCTGCTTCTTTTTTTTACCAGTTCTTTCTTGGGTCCCCTTTGTAAAATTTCTCCCATTGGTTCTTTTGTGTTCTTCCTGAATAACTTTGTAAATAAGCCTGATCAGGTAGTCTTGCACTAAGGAACTTCTGTGAGCACTATACATGTCTTTAGTAGGAGCTTCTCCTGTGCAAAGATATGAATTTATTTTTCTTTTAAACTTGTACTGTTCCCTTTCCTGTTAAAATATTGGCTTTGAACCTAGATGGAGTGCTGTCAAATTCTCGGAAATCTGTAGATACGTAACTTGAGATGCCTAAGCTCAGACTAGTTTAGCACTGATAATTTGAACCTTTGCAGTTTACCTGTTCGTTGTACCTTGATCTTACTTGTATTATAGGTTGCTTTGGGGGTTTTGGTTAGTTTTGTTTTTTTTAACAGCAACAATGATAACAGATGCCCCCTGGAATGCGAGATTCCAGTTAAAGTATGATGTTTTGTTTTGAGTTTAGAAATAGAGTTTAGGCATTGATTTCATTTTTCGTAAAACACTGGCGGTCTTGAGAGTATTGCTACTAATAGGAGGAATTTAGTGAACCTGGTAAGAACTAAAAGCTTTGAACCTCTGTTTTTAACCGCATTTTTGCACTAATTTGTAATGTGAAGTTGGGCAGTCAGGTTTTTTCTCTTTTTTTTAAATAAATGTAAAGAATTATCTAGGCTACATAACTCCTTCAGGTATGGTAGTTGGCTATCATGCTAACCGAATCTGAAATGAACAATGGTTGGGGTAATCCATTCTTATCCTTCATTTACCTAGCATGACTAATCACCATACCACTTAAACTGTGTTGCTTTTCAGTCAGAGTATCACTATTGAAGGCATTTCAAGGCAGTGCCCATTACTGTCTTGTTATTGCCTGATTAAGCATATTTCCCGATGAGCAATCTGAATCTTTTTTTTTTCCTAGTGTTGGCTGGTACTTGCAGTATTTTACCCTTATTTTTATTGTATTTACCTGTATTTATAAGTGAGATTACAGTTACTTAAGATTAGCAGCATTTGTGAAGGGAAGAATATTGGCATGTTAATAATGGAGACAGGACACATGAAGTGGCTAGGACCTCGTCAGACTTTGGTAAAGTTGTTGATAAGATGAAATTGGTATACTATGTATCTGGTTTAGTTTCTAAAAAGGATTTTGATTTGAAGAGAAGATTCCTCATGCTTGTTCCAGTGGAAAGATACCTCTTGGTAAATACTGAATGAGAAGTAACAAATTACATTAAACTACTTCAACATCAGATTTTTTACTGGTTCTTGAAATGAAAATGGTTGATTTGTTTTTCTGGTATGTTTTGGGTAGAGCTGTAATTACTGATGTGCTGATAGGTCTTGGAGTTTGGATACCTTATTGAATATTTTCCAATGCCAAGTTTTGGTTCTCAAAAAATGCAGTGAGCGGTGACTTGGTGTAAGAACTTTCTGTGAGCAGTAACCTGAATCCAGAGCTGTAACTTCCTTGGGATCATGGTCTTTGTTTTTTGAGTGTGCTGTGCATTCAAAAGTCATCCTACAAACCATTTCAGTGATATCTAATGTGTTTGAATTTATTTTACGATCCACTGTAGAGGTCACAGTAGCTTTCTCTTGGTGTATTCGTATACCCTGCAAAGCTGACTAGACTGTGATGGCCCTTTTTCTCATGTGTGCTTTTCTTCACTTGGCAAGCTAATTTACAAACATTATCACAAGACTACGGTAATTGAAAATAACCCTTAAAAATACTGGTCTGTAAACTGTTGCATTTAGACAGCATTACAGAGTGAGTAAAGGACTCTGGGAAAACACTGTTACTTTCCCTATTGGCATTATTTGTGGCTGCTTAAATGGTTGTTGGTCATGAGCAATTCTGTAGAGTCTTTCAGACAACATTTCTGCTTTGGCCGTTTTAGGTCTGAAGGTGGTAAACATGTGTAGGGTCAGAAAGCAATTTTGGAAAGTATTCAGCATTACGCAGAACTATTTACCTGTAAGTGATTTTCTTGGCTATGGACCCACATACAAGTTCCTGTGCAGCCACAATTTCTAAATGATAAGGTATTAACTATTTTAGTATTTATTAGTTGCTAATAATATGGTATTCTGTGCTAATGTTTAGAATTCTGCTCAGAAGTCATGGGGAGACAAGTATTTGAAAATAGGGCTTTCTCTGGCCTATTAATGCTTCTGGCTCATCTTGTGGTGGCCTGTCTTGGAGCTTTCTCTTGTGGTAGTGTGCATTGCAAAATGGCTGATGTTCCTTCCCCAAGCACTAGATGCATTCTTTCAGGCAGAGAAACTTTTCTAGTGATCTGTCTGCTCTTCCACGTACCCTTCTCCAGACTCCCATAGTTTGTTTCCTCACCTGCAACTATCTGTTCTGCTCGCCTAGCTGTGGACGTAGAGGAGTGCCACAGCTAGGAGGTAAGGGCAGGGAGTTATTTACCTCCTGTGTTCTCTTCCAAGTAATAAGAGTTTAGCTTTGCAGCTGAGCCAGGCTTAGTGTGGGACTGGTAGCCTGCTGCCTAATGATTTTGGCGTTTGGTAACAAGTTGGACTTGAAGTATTATTATGGTATTGGTATATTGCTTATCACTATTGCTGAACCCTTTCTGTTCACAAAGAAAGTTTACTAAAGCTTAGACTTTTTAAATTAGCTGTATTATTCCCAAAGAAAAGTGGAATTACTAAGAGTATCATCATAAGTAACAAAACAAGAAGAAGCTCTGCCATACCTTCTTGATGTGATGTTTAGCACATGCACAGTGTGGTGCTGCACCCTTCTTCAGAGTGACACTTTTCCTTAGTTATGTGGCTTACAAATGCCTCAAGTTCTCTTTCTGCATCTTAATATGTGCTTCACTGGCTTGGCATTCAAAGTCTGGGTTTTGTGTGGGTACAAGCTGAAGAAGTTCCCTGGAAGAGAGGTCCATTTTTGGTTACTTTGTAGCAGCATCCCTGCAGTACAATCATCAACACTTATCAAGGTTATACTAATAATTTGTATCCTAGTTGAGAATTTACAATTTTCAAATATAATTACGCTTTCAATTTCTGATTTGTCATAGTCTGTGAGGCCTTTTAATTAAGAAATGCTGTACTACAGATAAAAGGGTTTTGAGGTAGATTGTACTTTTTCCCAGTAATGAAATGTATATACATGTATTTAAGCATACATTAATTTTATATATTTTGTACTTACAGACTATACTTCCTTCAACTTGGAAAGCTATGTTCTAGATGTTTCAGAATTCCAAATTCTTGTGCAAGTGATTAGTGATATGCATAACTCACATCTGTTATCTGAGATACTACGTTTGGGTTTTTTTTCAGAAAAGGCTTCTGCAACCTAGGTATTGTTAAAATACCAAGTTGAACTTGTGAAATCACAGTCACTTAAGAAGAATTGTTCCCTTTCTGTCCCAAGTATTAATAGCTGTGCTTACAGGATTTAAACCCTCTTAAGTTTAGAGGAAGACCAACATGAGTTCTGAGTTCTGTTTATAGGTTTAAATTGAGGAAAACAATCCTCATGCACAGGTGAAGTGTTGTACCTTCTCTGATTGCTGCTGCTGCTTTCATAATTTTGAAAATATTAATGATTCTTACTTTTCATTTTCAGATCCCTCAGGGAAGGACTTACTGAAGGACACTGTTTAAATGTGTGGCATTACTGCAGGAAGATTGCAGCAGGATAATCATCTTGCTTTGCACCTTGTTTTCCTAAGGGTAAGTTGGGACTTTAGGTCTTCATAAACTTGTGTTTAAGGGGGGAAGTGAGTAAGAAAGTACAATATGATACACCTTATTTTCTTTATAACTAAATCTGGAAATCTAAGAGCCTGTAGAGACAAGGTCCTATGGTGTGACTGTAGAAGGTCAGAGATTCTTCCTGCGGTGATGTCATATATTGTCTTCTGTAGTTCTTCAGAAATTTTCTATTTAAATATAGAAATGCTCTATTTTCAATTCAAAGATTGAAATTAGTTGGGGAAATCAAACAACTCTTCCTTTGAATCTGTAACAAAGATGGGGGGGGCAATGAATTGTAGTGTTTTCAATTTGTTATAATGGAATTAGGCAGATTGAAGTAAGATAATTGAACTTACTTTACCATGAATTTCCAGTGTGTAGTGTATGTTTTAAAACAGTATAAAACTATAAAGTACTTTTAAATTAGTGGTATACTGAAAAGAAGAATCTTCCATTTAGGGAGCAATTTGATAATGATTGCATATTAAATGTGTAGCCATTATAACTTCAGGTTTCTACCAGGTTTATTACTTAACATAGATTTCATTCTGTGACTTTGCTTTGTACAATCAGTGCACAGTAGAAACTGTATAAGGAATGGAAAGAAAACCACACTGGTTTTAAATATCTTCAGTAATTCAACTGCCTCTATGGGTGAAATTCTTCCATGTCAGAAATTTTGTGAGAGACTAATGTGTGTGTTTTCCCTGTGTCGGTGTCCCATTTCACCTTTCTCTTTGTACTTACTTACAAATGTATCGATTTGACAAACATTTATTGCTTGAGGAGGATGAACCTTTGTTAACTGAGGATGTAGAGTATCTGAAAGTATTGATTCTTTCTTATAAACCAGTTGCAAATTGATACTGTCTTCCTGATTAATGAAATAATCCCATGGATGAAGATTTTTGTGTTCTGGTTTAGTCCACACCAAATCTGTATTGTGCTGTGGCAAACAAAACATTTTATAGTGGAAGTGCTGACTAAACTTCTCATTCTAATGGTTTGAATGATGCTACTGTGATAAGCTTTGCTTCAGAAAGAAAATACCAGGTTTATTTGTAGTAATATAAATGCTGTTCATGAAGAATTTACTTTCGCCATGTATTTTTTATTCCCAGAACCATTTTCTGTTACCTCTAAAATCTGTGTTTTAAGGATGTAAAAAACAGTGGAAAGAGTAAAAACCAAAATTTAAAATACAAATTCTTTTTCTGAATGTGTCATTGAGTAAACTGATTTAAACAAAAAAAGAAAATAATTCCTAAAACATGGCATAAACATTTCCATTTTTGTAATACAAAAAATCTGAAGTACAGAAACTAGAATGAGTTTACTTTCCTCGTCATTTTGTAATGAAGTTGAAACTTGTAAAAGAAGATACTTTCCTTGACTATGATTTCTGTAACTGAAAGCTGGTTTTATGTATATATATAAAAAATATATTTTATTTTATACTTTGGTCAATTAATTTCATTACAAATACTGTTAGATAGGTACAATTTCTAGATGTTAGTAAGTTGGAAAGCTCTGTTGACCAGGCACTGATTCTATACAAGGTATTAAAGGTTTCAATATTTTTATCTTGTGTTGCAACTTGTCATGATACAAATATGTCCTGGTTTCAGTTGGGATAGTTTTCTTCCTTATAGGTAGTACAGTGCTGTCTTTTGGCTCTGATGTGAGAACAATGTTGATAGGACGCTGATGTTTTTAGTTGTTGCTGGGTGATGTTTATACTAAGTCAAGGACTTTCTGGTTTCTCGGGCCCTGCCAGTGAGAAGGCTGGAGGGGCATGGGAAACTGGGAGGGGACACAGCCAGGGCAGCTGATCCAAACTAGCCAAAGGGGTATGCCATACCGTATGGCATCATGCTGAGCACATAAACCGGGGGAAGAACAAGGAAGCAGGGGACATCCGGCATTATGGCGTTTTGTTTTCCCAAGTAACCATTACACATGCTGGAGTGCTGCTTCCCTGGAGGTGGCCGAACACCTGCCTGCCCGTGGGAAGTGGTGAATGAATTCTTTGCTTTGCTTACATGTGTGGCTTTTGCTTTACCTATTAAATTGTTCTTATCTGAACCCTTGAGTTTTACATTCCTTTCCGATTCTCTTCCCCATCCCTCTGGGTGAGGGAGGAGTGAGCAGGCGGCTGCGTGGTGCTTGGTTGCTGGCTGGGGTTAAACCATGACAAAATACTACTTTTACTGCTGCATGTCTTCAAACTCAGATATATTTTAGCAGTTGTGAATTAGTTTTACAAGTATTAAAGCAGATTTTGAGAGCTTTTTGGGTGACAGTTTCTACACTATTTATTTTTTTTTAAACAGAAGGAAGGTACTACAGTACCCTTCTCAATAAATTGTTGCTAAGAATGAAAAAATACATAATAAATAATGGTGAAATATGGATATTATAAATTCAGTATGAATGCTTGTTATGCCCTTTCCTTTGTATAAGGGCTATAGTCGTGGTTTAACCCTGGCCGGCAACCAAGCACCACGCAGCCGCCTGCTCACTCCCCCCTCACCCAGAGGGATGGGGAAGAGAATCGGAAAGGAATGTGAAACTCAAGGGTTGAGATAAGAACAGTTTAATAGGTAAAGCAAAAGCCACTCATGCAAGCAAAGCAAAACAAGGAATTCATTCACCACTTCCCACAGGCAGGCAGGTGTTTGGCCATCCCTAGGGAAGCAGGGCTCCAGCACGCCTAACAGTTACTCGGGGAGACAAACGCCATAATGCCGGGTGTCCCCTGCTTCCTTGTTCTTCCCCCAGTTTATGTGCTCAGCATGATGTCATATGGTATGGAATATCCCTTTGGCTAGTTTGGGTCAGCTGCCCTGGCTGCGTCCCCTCCCAGTTTCCCATGCCCCTCCAGCCCTCTCACTGCAGGGCCTGAGAAACTGAGAAGTCCTTGATTTAGTATAAACACTACTTAGCAACAACTAAAAACATCAGTGTCCTATCAACATTGTTCTCACACCAAATCCAAAACACAGCACTGCACCAGCTACTAAGAAGAAAATTAACTATCCCAGCTGAAACCAGGACAGCCGTTTACAGGTTTGTTTACATACATTTATGTTGTTACTTTTTTACTCCACAAGTGTAAACCCAAATACATTAAGTACAGTAGTCTGTACCTTTCATTTATAGGGCTATGTGATAGCTGTCTTTTTTTCTAAGAAAATGAGAAGTATTTTTTATTAGAATGTTTTCACGAAATTATAGAACAGTGTAGGTTGGAAGTGACCTCTGAAGGTCATCTTGTCCAACCTTCTGGCTCAAGCAGGGTCACCTAGAGCAGGCTGCTGAGGACCATGCTCTCTGGGTAACCTGTGCCAGTGCTCAGTCACCCTCAGAATATAAAAGTGTTTCCTGATGTTCATATGGCACCTCCTGTGTTTCTGTCTGTGCCCGTTGCCTCTTGTTCTGGCACTGGGCACCTCTGAAAAGAGTCTGGCTCTGTCGTCTTTGTGCGTTTTCTCCAAATATTTGTGCACACTGATGGGATCCCCGCCCCCCAAGCCTTTTCTTCTCCTGGCTAAACAGTCCCAGCTCTGCCAGCCTTTCCTTATATGAGAGATGCTTCAGTCCATTAATCAGTTTAGTGACCCTTTGCTGGACCCTGTCTGGTAGCTCTGTATCTCTTTTATTTTACACTGTGTCCAGTTCTACAGTACATCCGGTGTGGCTTCACCAGTGCTGTGTAGAGGGGAAGGTTCACCCACCTTGACCTGCTGGTAATACTTTGTCTAATGCTGCCCAGGGTACAGTTAGCCTTGTTTGCCACAAGTG
Source organism: Falco biarmicus (assembly GCF_023638135.1). Classification (NCBI taxonomy): domain Eukaryota; kingdom Metazoa; phylum Chordata; class Aves; order Falconiformes; family Falconidae; genus Falco; species Falco biarmicus. The sequence continues at coordinate 13,368,659 of NC_079294.1, read as the reverse complement.
TGCATTGCTGGCTCATGTTTAGCTTGCTGCCCACTGGGATCCCCAGGTCTTTTTCTGTAAAACTGCTTTCCAACCAGTTGGTTCCCAGTATATGCTGGTACATGGGTTATTTCTCCCTGGCTGCAGGACATTGCAGTGCACGAGGTTTCCATCAGCCCATGTCTTCAGCCTGTTGAGGTCTCCCTGAAAGGCAGCATGACTCTTCGGTGTATCAGCCAATCCTCCCAGTTCTGTCATTAGCAGATATACAGAGGGCACACTCTGTCCCGTCATCCAACTCATTAATGAAGACGTTGAACAGTGTTGGTCCCAGTGTTGCCCTCTAGAGCACAACCCTGATTAGTAGCCTCCAACTAGATTTCACACCACTGATTGCAGCCTGCAAGGCCCAGCCATTTAATTTTTTATGTTTTCCTTATAATGTAATTGTTTCTAAATCAGTTAATATCTTTCCATTTGCAGTATGTGTGTAGGCAAAGTCTTCTGATTATTAACTGAGTGTTAGTCGTAGTCGTTACACTTGACAACAGGTTCAGTAAAGCCACTGGAACCTTGTAATAATTCTGTGGAAGTTTGAGTGTAGATACAGTTTTTGTTTATGGCTGTTAAAAAGTTTGTTTTTGTCTTTTGTTAAAGATAGAAGGAGTAATACTACATTTGTAATCTTAAAATCTCCGAAATAAGTCTCATTTTTCTATGTCTAGTATCCGTATGGCAATATTTGTATTTTTCTGTAGAATTCAGGTTAGAAACTTCTTAAAAGCAGTTTACTGTTAGTATACAAGTGAAGTAGTTCACTTGTGCAGATAGGTAGTGGCTGAGCCACATTGCCAGCTTCCTGGTTTTACAGCTTCTTTTTTTGAAACCTAAAACCAAACATAGAAATGCACAGAAAAGGAGTGTTGTTCATGTAGGTAAGCAGGCTATCTAGTGGGAATATGAGACTGAATAGATGTATGTGTATGTGAATATTGGGTTTGGTTTAGTTTTTCTGTTGTATTTATTGTGGAAAATGCTACTGCCTAGTTACCTGTAAGCTGTAAAGGAAAATGGTAATTTGGGATTTTGAGTGTGGTGTTTTTAGTTTGTTTTGTTTTTTTAGAAGTATGATGATCACCTATCAAAATATGTGATTAACTGTTACTAAACTGTACCTAGAAACTGTTTATTTTAAAACATAAATAGCATTAACATGAATTAATAACGGGTTTAAGACCTCATTTAAAATAGCTGTAAAATTTTCATGTACACAGAAAACAATTTCAGGGTGAGCAAGCAAAATGCTTTAAAAAAACTCTTTTCTCTCATGAATATCAGAAAGAAGTACCTGCAAACTTTAAATTTTTTCTCCTTTTTGTTTTCTTTAGGAAGATGATCCTCCTCATCCTGGTTATCTGAGCTTCTCTCAATGACAAGCTGAAGTAGGAACAACTGAAAGCTCTTTCTGAAGCCCTGGATATACAACTTAAATTTGTAGGAACCTTTCCAGAATGAAAACCACATACAGTTACCTTGATAATTGCAAAAGGATGAGAGAAAAGTTATGATGGCAAAAAACAAAGAGCCACGCCCCCCATCTTATGCTGTTAGTGTTGTTGGACTGTCTGGAACTGAAAAGGATAAAGGTAATTGTGGAGTTGGAAAGTCATGTTTGTGCAATAGATTCGTTCGTTCAAAAGCAGATGAATATTATCCTGAGCATACCTCTGTGCTTAGCACAATTGACTTTGGAGGAAGAGTTGTTAACAATGATCACTTTTTGTACTGGGGTGACGTAACACAAAGCGGTGAGGATGGAATTGAGTGCAGGATTCACGTGATTGAACAGACTGAGTTCATTGATGATCAGACTTTCTTGCCTCATCGGAGTACGAATTTACAACCATATATAAAACGTGCAGCTGCCTCCAAACTGCAGTCAGCAGAAAAACTAATGTACATTTGCACAGATCAGCTAGGCTTGGAGCAAGACTTTGAGCAAAAACAAATGCCTGAAGGGAAACTAAGCATAGATGGGTTTTTATTGTGCATTGACGTAAGCCAAGGATGTAATAGGAAGTTTGATGATCAACTTAAATTTGTGAATAACCTCTATATACAGCTCTCAAAATCTAAAAAACCCATAATAATAGCAGCAACAAAATGTGATGAATGTGTGGATCATTATTTGCGAGAGGTTCAGGCCTTTGCTTCAAATAAGAAGAACCTTGTGGTAGTGGAAACATCAGCGAGATTCAATGTCAATGTTGAAACATGTTTTACTGCACTGGTACAAATGATGGATAAAACTCGTGGTAAACCTAAAATAATCCCCTATCTGGATGCCTATAAAACTCAAAGACAGCTAGTTGTTACAGCAACGGACAAGTTTGAAAAACTTGTCCAAACTGTGAGAGACTATCATGCAACTTGGAAAACTGTTAGTAATAAACTGAAAAACCACCCTGATTATGAAGAGTACATAAATTTGGAAGGAACAAAAAAGGCCAAAAATACATTTTCAAAACACATAGAGCAGCTTAAACAGGAACATATTCGAAAAAGAAAAGAAGAATACATTAATGCATTGCCAAGAGCTCTTAATACTCTTCTGTCAAATCTTGATGAGATTGAACACTTGAGCTGGTCAGAAGCCTTGAAGTTAATGGAGAAAAGGCCCGACTTCCAGTCCTGTTTTGTAGTGCTTGAAAAAACACCCTGGGATGAAACTGACCATATAGATAAAGTGAATGACAGAAGAATTCCATTTGACCTTCTTACTACGCTAGAGGCAGAAAAAGTTTATCAAAACCATGTGCAGCATCTTATATCTGAAAAAAGGAGGGTTGAAATGAAGGAGAAATTCAAAAAAACTCTTGAGAAAATCCAGTTCATTTCACCTGGACAGCCATGGGAAGAAGTTATATGTTTTGTGGTGGAGGACGAAGCATTCAAATACATCACTGATGCAGATAGTAAGGAAGTGTATGGTAGGCATCAGAGGGAGATTGTTGAAAAAGCCAAAGAGGAGTTTCAGGAAATGCTTTTTGAACATTCAGAGCTGTTTTATGACCTGGATCTTAATGCAACACCAAGTTCAGATAAAATGAGTGAAATTCACGCTGTTCTGAGTGAAGAACCTAGATACAAAGCTTTACAGAAACTTGCACCTGACAGAGAATCTCTTCTGCTTAAACACATAGGGTTTGTTTATCACCCAACTAAAGAAACTTGTCTTAGTGGCCAAAATTGCACAGACATTAAAGTAGAGCAGTTACTTGCCAACAGTCTTCTGCAACTAGACCATGGCCGCTCAAATTTATACCATGATAGTGCCAACATTGATAAAGTCAATCTTTTCATTTTGGGCAAAGATGGCCTTGCACAAGAATTGGCAAATGAAATTCGGACACAGTCCACTGATGATGAATATGCATTAGATGGAAAAATATATGAACTAGATCTTAGGCCAGTTGATGCAAAATCCCCATACCTGTTGACTCAGTTGTGGACCTCAACCTTCAAACCACATGGTTGTTTTTGTGTGTTTAACTCTATTGAATCGCTGAATTATATTGGGGAGTGCATTGCAAAAATAAGGGCTGAAGCATCTCAGATAAGGAGAGACAAGTATATGGCTAATCTTCCATTTACGTTAATACTGGCGAACCAGAGGGACAGTGTTAGCAAGAATCTGCCTATACTGAGACATCAGGGACAGCAATTGGCCAACAAATTACAGTGTCCCTTTGTAGATGTACCTGCTGGTACATATCCACGCAAATTTAATGAGACCCAAATAAAACAAGCTCTGAGGGGAGTACTAGAAGCAGTTAAACACAACTTTGATGTTGTAAGTCCAGTTCCTACCATTAAAGATCTGTCAGAAGCTGACTTAAGAATTGTCATGTGTGCCATGTGTGGTGATCCGTTTAGTGTGGATCTTATTCTTTCACCCTTCCTTGACTCTCACTCCTGTAGTGCTGCTCAGGCTGGCCAGAATAATTCTTTGATGCTTGATAAAATAATAGGTGAAAAGAGGCGTCGAATACAGATAACTATATTATCATATCATTCTTCAATTGGGGTAAGGAAAGATGAACTTGTTCATGGATATATACTGGTTTATTCTGCGAAGCGGAAGGCGTCCATGGGAATGCTTCGAGCATTTCTTTCTGAAGTTCAGGATACGATTCCTGTCCAGTTAGTGGCTGTTACTGATAGCCAGGCAGACTTCTTTGAGAATGAAGCAATCAAGGAACTTATGACTGAAGGGGAACACATAGCAACAGAGATTACTGCTAAGTTTACAGCTTTATATTCATTATCTCAGTATCATCGTCAAACCGAAGTTTTCACATTGTTCTTCAGTGATGTATTAGAGAAGAAAAACATGATTGAAAGTTCTTACATGTCAGACAGCACAAGGGAAACAACACATACAAGTGAAGATGTTTTTCCAAGATCTCCCAGAGGAAGTTCCCTTGACTATAATTATCCAGATTCAGAGGATGATACTGAAGGACCACCACCTTACAGTCCAATTGGTGATGACGTAAGGTTACTCCCAGCACCTAGTGACCGTTCAAAGTACCGACTGGATTTGGAAGGAAACGAGTATCCTATTCACAGTACACCGCTCAATTGTCATGACCATGAACGCAACCATAAAGTGCCTCCTCCAATAAAACCGAAACCACTTGTTCCAAGAACAAATGTGAAAAAACTGGATCCTAACCTCCTGAAAACAATTGAGGCAGGTATTGGCAAAAATCCCAGGAAACAACCTTCTCGAGTGCCTCCGGTACCACCAGAAGATATAGACCAGTCTGATAACTATGCTGAACCTATTGACACTATTTTCAAACATAAAGGCTTTGCAGATGATATCTATGCGGTTCCAGATGATAGTCAGAATCGTATTATTAAAGTTCGAAACTCAATTGTTATAAATACCCAAAGTGAGGAAGAAAATGGGTTTTCTGATAGAATATCCAAAAGTCATGGGGAAAGAAGGCCATCAAAATACAAATATAAATCCAAGACTCTGTTCAGCAAAGCTAAATCTTACTATAGGAGAACACATTCGGATGCGAGTGATGATGAGGCTTTCACCACCTCTAAAACTAAAAGAAAAGGAAGACATCGTGGAAGTGAAGAAGATCCACTTCTTTCACCTGTTGAAACATGGAAGGGTGGCATAGATAACCCTGCTATTACGTCGGATCAAGAATTGGATGATAAAAAAATGAAAAAGAAAACCCACAAAGTAAAAGAAGATAAGAAAGTAAGTCAATTGATTTAAATTTTATTTACAACTTCTGGTGCATTGTAAGAAGGGAAGAATCAAAATATGCAGGAGTTGCATCCTATTTTGAAATGGGTGCTTTAAAATTTTGATGTAGCAGTGTTTGATTTTTGTCCAATTTTCCACTTAACTTGCTCAGAACTGGCAAAGCTGAGGGAATGAGATGGTTTGTGTATCTAATCAGCTGTTCAGTAAGTTTCAGTTCTTTTCACCTCTGTATGTAGGTATGCAGTCTCCCTTCCATATGAGTAGAGTGGAGACAGAATTTGTTCCACAGAGCCTTTTTTTTGTTAATCATAACATTATTATTATTTTTAATTTTAAAAAAGCTCCTTTATGAGTTCTTGGGTAGAACTGGTTCTTTCAGTTCTTGCAGTTCTGGCTGTTGGAATGAAGTTTAGGGCTGGTGAATGAAAGGGGTGGTTTCTTTTTAATTCTCAGTTGTCTACCTGAAACTCTAAAACAAGAGCAAGAAAAGGAAACTGTATAGTGGTTTTACTGACTGCTGCATTTTCCTAGTGTGAGCAAGCAAGTAATCAAGTTGAAAGCTGTGCTACCTGTACAATTCTCTATTACAAAATAGAAGGGAACAAAACGCCTGCCCAGTGTGGGTCTCTAAATAATAATGTGACATTCCACTTGAAAAATGTCTGCATTTTATTTTGATCTTTATGCTTGATAGTTACTTATTTTTTTGATCTACTGTTTTAAAAAAAAATTATGTCAAGGTAGTGTTGTGGTGTAGATTCTAGATGTATACGCTTTTCTACCCTAAAATTAAAATTTAAACTATAATCATTGTCTTGCATATAGGTTTTGTTTAATATTAAATCAGAAGCATTCCTGGTTAGGTAGATATTTTCTTTCTTGTCTCAAAATAAGTCAACCTTTTTAATATGATCTTTCATAGCATTTTAAAAATGTCCCTTTTAGCTTAAGTCTGACGGTACTTGAGTAGCATTTAGAAATAAGTTTTGTTCAAGTAGAGCATAGTTAAATTTTAGTAATGGATTAAATTCTGAATTGCATTTCCTAGTATGCAGCTGTGATTTGAATTACACATGGCTGATTTCAAGGGCACTAAATTTTCTTAAGGCTTACTCATAAGCATAGATAATGATGTCTTGTGGGTATATAATCATATGGTTAAAAATACTTTGAAGTTATTCTTTTTGGGAAAGTTAAATGTTTTTTAAAACAGTAATTTATATGCTTTTGATTGAAATAATCTTGCCACATAGAAATTGAAATGTAGTATTCATAATCCTACTGTTTCAGCTGTGTTAAGTTGACAGAAAGCTCCTCCGAGTTGGATATTTACACTTAAACTGTGTAGACTTGGTATAGTGGAGTCTTTTATTCCTGGCATTGTGTCAGGAAACCCCCTGATATCCAAAGCCTCCACTTTTGGCTTTGGCCTGTTGAGAGGCAGCCTGACTTGGAAGTTTCAGGCTATTTGAATTTTTATAGTGGTTAAGACTCTTGAAGAGTACAAAAAGCTGTTTCAAATTTTCTTTAACATACCTCTTGGTGGTGTTGTGTTGGTTTTTTATACTGTTCTTTACTTGCAAGTTGTGGTCCAGGGCTGATACTTTGAAATTAGTCAGAGAAAACTTTTAATAGTAAAGTGATGATGGAGAAAGCAAATTTAACTTGATAGCTAAAATGTTTGCAAGCATTCAAAATATGAGTACTTAATGTTTGATAAGTAGTGACTTCTATATGTGTTGAATTTCGTTATGTTGAAGTGAGCGTAGTTCCAGTTTTGTGATGAGTCATTCTAGTCCGTAATATACTCCTTTTGGTGTTTAACTGTTGATTATTTTTTTCTTTTCCAAGAGAGATGCAGTTTTACTAGTTTTGGAACTTATTCACTGTGTTTTCCTGTGTTCTTCTAGATGAGCAGCTAGCAGTCTTTAATTGCAAAACTTCAAAACTTAGTCATATTGTATTTTCCTTGTTCAGTGTTTTTTAGTCTATGTGAGGGATGTTAGTGCCCCACTGTTTACAGATTACTTGCTGGTTTTTTTGAGAAATTTGACCCCCTGAATGTGAAAGAGATAAGTAAAACATTTGTAGTCCTTTCTGAATATTTCTTAAAGCTCTTACTGATACTTTTTCTAAATTGTTCAGTTGTATGTAAAGGGAACATCAGATGCACATGTAGCTACTCTTGGTATAATTACAGTGATTCTGAAATATAGAAATCTTACAAACAAAACGAATTTGTTTGGAAAAACTCAACTTTTGAAGTCAGAGGTCCTCACTATCTCTGTCAAAGATTATGACTTGATTTGTTTTTTAATGATTTTTTTTTTTAAATCAGCTTCGTAGTATGCTGTTGCTTTTTAAAGCCCGAACAGGATATGTAACATTCTTGATACTCCTTTCCTCTTTGTTGATTTGAGGGTTTTGAGATCCCATGTGCTGGGTGAGTTTCTTGTACAGTATTGCAGAAAGCTCCTATGCAGTCATTTATGGGCTTTGCACGTTTTTTCAGTTACACAAAGCAAATTTCATTTGAAGACATAATTTGCCTATGCAAATTTTTACATTTAGAATTTTTTTAAAAAATCACGTTGGGGGGCATTGGTTTGTTTTGGATTATTTGGGTTTGGCTTTCTCCCCCCCCCCCCCCCCCCCAATTACTTTTAAAGTTACACACAATGAAAGTTTCTTAAAGTGCTATTTACTTTCGTCTTGGAGGTTCTGGAAAATGTTTTAAAGTCAGGGCCAGAATAAGAAAACGTTTAAAGATAATGTGTTTCGAGAAAGAGACATGACCTTGCTGAAGGATGCTTATTCTGTCCTGATGCTTCCAGGTTCCAGTCTCCCAACTTACTAGATGAAATCATATAAAGGTATGGGCACTAGGACAGATACAGTCATAGGATTCAGGTAGAAATTGAAGGGAAGAATGCAAGAGCTGGGTGGGTAGGAAGGAGGAATGGAGTTTTGGTGAACTACAGAATAGGAAAAATAAGAGTTCCTTTTTACAGCCTTGAAATTAGCAGCCATAGTTTGACTGATCTGCTAACACATGTACCAAACTTCTAAAAAATCTGTTGTGATACATGTTATTAAAAGCAGAAGTGAATAGTCAGAATTGTGCTACTTGTTGCTATTCAGAAGCATAAATTCAGATGTTTTACTGTGGATAGTATAGCCATGACAAATCTGTGGTGAGCAGGTAATGTTACTTGCAAGGGCCTTTAACATTGCTTACTACCAGAGGAAATTAAACAATCTAAAACTGAGATCAGTTCAGTAAATGTGCTTTGGTCTGAATTATTTGCCCGCTGTTGTTGTCCGTAACACCATGTTTGTTTCCTCAGATCTTGTTTCTGTATACTCGTAGTGAGAACTGGAAAAAACATCCTTGTGCTCTGTTTTCAGTTATCACAGAAATAATTCCTATGAAAACTTCTATTCCTCGTTCTCACTGTTCTGTAAAACTCATCCAGAACTTCAGTTTCCTCCGTATTGGTGAGGAATCTTCTAGCAGCTTCCAGTTTTCACCTTTCCTTGTGGTAACCTTTCTCCTGAAATGTTTTCTTCTGTTGTTATGTCTCTGACCTCCAAAGAGGTAATGAGAATATGACTGCTACTTGACCCAAGTTTTAGAAGATTAAAAATGGTTTTGTAATTCCCTCTGAACTTATGTTTTTGAATGAACATGGATGAACCTGTGTATAATATTGCAAAGAATGTCATAGCAGTGCATTACAAAATCTTAATGTTTATTGATCTGTACTAGAAATTACTGACACAACTGTGTGATCGCACCAAACTTTTTCGTAGCTGCAGTTATTGTCACTTAGTAACCACTGGCCTATTCTTGTCCTTGATAATTTGCAGCTAATGACTTCCTGCCATCTAGTACAGGTGGTTTATAGTACATGTGTATTATAGTACATGTACATTATAGTATGTGCTATATGACATTCCAGTACATGATTTTTCCCTTAGCCTATGACTTTGTCCTTTTTGTTGTTGAATATCATCTTGTTTCTGTTACTCCAGCTGTTGTGGTAGTTTCCTATATGCCACCATTAAATGCCTTCCTAAAGGCTAGATTGGTAAACCCAACTGATTGTTGTAGTTTCTTTGCCTCTAGAAAAGAACATGTTTCCAACAAAGAAGGTTGAATCTGTCTAACATAGTCTAACTTGTGATGTGTCCACCTGTATCCTATTTCATGTTATTACCGTGTTTCTAAATGTTCTGAAATATTTATTGTATGGCCTTGCATGTGCTGTTAACAAGTGGATTGTTAAACTTTTTCTGGTAGGGAAGTAGATGAAGAAAACTGGAGAGAAGGAGAGAAAAGAAAGCAGACTGCCCTCAGTCATAGGACGTTTTAACCAAGTTATGTGGAGTTGTTTGTGCACACTGTGCATGTTGTGTGCCAATATTTGTTAAGATATGATGTGCTCTCCCCCCCCCCCCCCGGAACTTTTTCTGTAGAAGTTTCTCTTATGAAAAAGCGCCTAGTCCAGTCCTTTCCGCTGTTACTATGCGAAGTATCTCTCAGATTAAATGTGTTTTCCAGAGTGAAGTCTCCCCTGTATCAACACGCTTTCTATGTTTGATTGTTTCCTTACCGTTGTGCAAACTTGGAAGAACTAAGCACAGAGTACTATGTTCACATGCAACTTTACCCCTGTTGTTTCTGCTTTACAAAGTTAGACCTCTCCAGCTGAACTGTGTGCTCATTCATCTCCATGTCTTTTTTTCAAAAATTGCAGGTGGGAGCTACACAACTACAGGTAGATGCTTATCTCAATTAGAATCTTTATTGCTGTAATATTAAGGTCTAATACAGGACATTATTGTGTGTTGATACCCACCAGACTCTTTAAAAGCAGCAGCCTTAGTTTTTGATTTAGTTAACTCGATGAGTTTGGAGATATGGAACATCAGAGAAAATGCAGAAAATTTCAGGACATGAAAGGGCAGTGAACATTCCTAGAGGATAAGGATCCTGCTGGAGGAAGTCTTCTTACACCTCAGACAGGAGGATCCTCTTCATGTGTGTGCATTAACCCTAAAGCTGCAACGGTCATGCAGTTTATGCCTTGATACAAGGCACAAACCACAGTGCTCCTTGGCTTTTCGTTGTTCTCACCATGTTTTAGTCGTGTAAACAAGCTTCATGGAAATATTTTAAAATTATTTATCCATTATTATTGATCTTCTATTATTATTACTTTTGTTGTATATATAATAATTGCAAGTTATTTTTGACCCTTGTCTTAGTAATTCCCTGTATAGCAGGAAGCCTGCCTGATCCAGGAACTTGTAGCTATTCCATGCAGATACAAATAATAACCTTATTAATCTTTACTATGGAATTGATGAGTATTAAAAAATTACCCATTTAATTTAGAGCTGTTATCTTTGTGAACACTTTGAGATATGTTGAGTATCTACGCTGTGTTTTTTCCCCCTCTTATAAAATATAGTTCATTTAGTTTTTATCTTCCCCAGCATATAAAGAAATGCAAATATCCTGAATATATTTCTGCAAAGAGAAAGGCAGAGCCTCATCTTGAAATAAATTCTGCAGGCTTCTTGCCTTGTTATGGAAAACATTTTGTAAAAGGATGAATAAGATTAGTATGAGTATCTTTCATTTATTTGTGTGGAAGAAATTATTTGGAGTACTTTTGAAACAAGTAGTAACTACAGAGATCTTGTAAACAATATAGTAAATTAACTGACCAGTGATAATGCCATTGTTAAAAGTTATTAAATCTGAAAAAGTTTCACTATTTTTGTTTGTTGACCAATAGTCAATAATTTTATTATTCAAAGTCTGATCACTTTTTTTTGTTGTTACTTTTTTTTGTTGTTGTTGTTGTGACTGGAGTTTCCACCTTTGGTGTTCAATTAAATCTGAAAAACGGTATTTTAAAACATTAAGCCTTGTAATCTTGTTTGCAAACATTTGTTGTTTCCAAAGAAGATTGTGAATTACATTCTTTCTATTTTCCTTTATACCAAGATGATTGTAAGATGCCTTTTAATTTACATTAACCTGAAAACTTGTCTCAGTATTTTAGCAAGAAAAATCCACTAGCACCTAGAAGGATTTTTTCACATGTCTTACACTGACTTGTTTTAGAACACCATAGTTGTAGTACAGGTTTGACATCTATTTTTCTATGCTGAAACTTGTTTGCTCTCATTATAATTTCAAAACTATATGAAATTTTGTGTTGCAGCTATTACTGAAATAGTGTCAGGAGCTGTATAGCCCGTGTGTGTTGATCTCAGTTTTAATAAAACTGTGGTAAACATGTGAGAAATGGGAGATCAACTTAGATTTTTATTCAGCTGTTCTAGTGTCAGTTCAGTGGTTGATTTAGCAAAGTACTGTCTACTTCAGACTGGAATGTGCAGTGATTATTTTTTTTTTTTTCTTCTGAGGAGTATAGGAAATATCAAAATCTGTACTTTCAGGTTTCATCTGTTCAAATTTAACACTTTTAAAATGCATGTTTGGAGCCATATGCCTTCTTGAGCCTCCATAGTTTAAAACTTAGTATAACAAGCTGTAACTCTAAAAATGGCAGAAGGCAGGAGGGGAAGAAAGACAGAGCATGTCGGGGACTATCTTCTGCATTATTCATGTTGTATAGTTTCTGACGAGCTAGCCATGGATTAGAGATTACAAATACTTTATTGAGCCTATAAAATGAATGCTGTTCATACTGTGTCATTTTATGAAGTATTTTAATAGTCCTGAAAATATTGACTTTGCCCTCTATGACCTAGGGCTGACTACAAATGAAGCAGACAGAAAATATTCTTTGTTTTAAAAGTAGTAGTGAAATGTGTGGGAGGTAGAGAAGTGGCTGAATTTCCCATTTGATAAATTATGGTGGTAGTTCCGATGGGATGGAGGTGGGGGGGGGGGGGGGGGGGGGGGGGGGAAGAAGGGAGCCCATCTTGAGCAGAGAGGACTTGCTAGAGTAAGCAGTCCATCAATAAAGGGGGTTGATAGCTAGGTTTAGGCAGTTTTTCAGTTTTCTAAGTTAATTTTGAAAGGTTGTATTTAAGTGCATTGTACTCTCAAGACTCGCAGACAATGAGTGGTGCCTAGCTAGTTCCCTGGCACCTACAGTCAAGAGGGTTAATCTTGAGTATGCCTCAAATCCACATTTTCAGTTTGATGCTTTTTTAAAAATAATATTTCTAGTTTTGAAATCAAGAATTGTATACTGTGCTGTGTTAGAATACATGTTTTCTTGTTTACCTTGTCTTTTATTGAGAGGACTTCAGGTAATCTTTTGCAACATGTATTTCAGTGATCAAACTACTGTAATTAAATCAATATTTCAGGTAAATGCCTTTGGTATCAGTGACTCAAGACAAGTTTGCGATTCTCAGAGTTAAAGTGCTTTCCTGCCAAAATATGTAAGGATCAGCTGGAGGTTTGGCGTTGACCTCTGTTAGGGTATGAAGAGAAGTTGTCTTTGGCAAGACAAGTACTTTCACAAGTAGTGAAACCCATGCTGGAAAGCTCAACATTAGTGCAGCAATCAATTATTTAAAAAAACCCCAAACCAACAGATTTATATGAAAAATAAGGATTTCAGCTTTATGGTGTTGGACTTGTATTTTAATTACTAACATGAAACAGTGGTATATGAAACAATGAGCTTTTTGCTAGGATAAGCTAACAAAACCTTTCTAGAATAAGCTAACAATAACTTGGTGCCTATTAGTCCTTTTTTATTATGATGTATAAAAAGCATACAAAAATGTCTTGGACTGTGCCTAGGTTAGTGCTCTTTGTATGCAGTATTAGGGGACTGCTGTATTGTGGGGAGTGGGTCTATTGGGCAGAACTATTGAACTGAAAATACCGGTGGCAAATTCATAATCTCTCCATCAAAATCTAGGAATTTAGAAATAATTCACTTTTTTTCAGGTGTTGTTTAAATGAACAATTTAATGTTTAACAGTGTTTTTGTTTGATATTGTTTCATTAGAAAACTTCTAAAAGTTAATTTTACCCAGAAAAAAATATGATGGTCATTATGTTGACTAGTAGATTTTAAAGTTCAATGCTATGACTGATGGATCAGAAAAGCTGTTATTTTCTCAGGGTGGGGAACACAGATGAAAAAAAAGCTTTCACTTAAGCTTATTTTTCTTAGAAATAAGACTTGTATCTTTTCCTAAAGTCAGCTGATCTTTTGACAGAGATCAGGCTTTTTGCACAGTGACATGGCTTTACTTTCAGAACAAGTTTTTTACCTGAGAAGTCTACAACTAAGGAAAGTGTGGAAGTCTCAAATCAGGAAATAACATGGTGTTTTTTTAATACCTTAAAGTTTTGTTGTTAATTTGCAGATGTTTTGGTGTTTGGTTGGTTGGTTTTTTTTGGTGAAGATTGTGTAGATAGGATTATTTGCAGGAAGATTTGATTTGCACTGTCACTGGAGAGTTTGCCTACTCACATGCCCCAAAAGAAAGGGAAATCATGAGTAAGGTATTTAAATAAATATTGGATGGGAGGGAGACAAAATATGTAACGGGAAATAACTGATAAAATTATCATTGTAACTTTGCAATGTGAAATCATAATTTCACGCTTGTGGGGTAGCCCTGCAATGATCACCTCTTCTCCTGCCTTACATTTGGATCAGTTTGAAAAGGACTTCAGGGTCTGGTTTTTTTGCTTTATCCTTTTATTCTTTATTATTTTTTAAATTCTGTAGACAAATTCTTGCTTTCCAAATTGGAGAGTAAACTGTTTCAGCAGACAACTCATCTAAGAAACCTTTCTGCTTTTTTGAGTGTATGTCATACTTGATATGTCAGTTCCTTACAACCATTCTTGTAAACACAGGACAACTATTAGAAGAAAACATTATTTATTCTGGCTTTGCAGACATATTTGATATTTCATACTATGTCCAGGTATTCTATGCAGTAATAATATCCATTAGTATCATAATTGTCATAAAAATTCTGTAAAATCCTAGTTTATTATTCTATTAACTGGATTGCTTTCCAATCACACCAACAAAATCTGTTTATATTTAATTATTTTATGCTAATATCTTGTCTTAGAAAAAGACTGTGTGTCTCTGATTATCTGCTGGGTCTGAAATACACAGTCTGAATGTAGATCCATTTATTCTAAGATGGTGTGGATGTGCACTGAATACCTTGGGGGAAAAAAACAACACTTTTTCATTGTTCTAATGTATGTCTCTCTAAAATGATATTTTCATTTAACATTTGACAAAGATGTTTTCACTGAGTGTTACAGGTTCTTTAGCTTCAGCTTGGCCCTTCCAGCTGCTGCTTATCTGAACTGGTGTTGCCTCTAAATAAATACAATTTTGCCACTAAAGAGAAAATGGCTGATGAACTAGGTTGGGTGCTTGGGACATCAAAGCAGGGACTGTTGCAGTGAGTAGGAGAGAAGAAAAAGAAAAAGCTGTTTCTAATCTGAAGGCATATACTAGTGAAAGCATAGATATCTTAGTCAAGATGAATAAAAGTGACCCAAGGAGCTGACAGTTGAAAAGAATGCTTTCAGATATAGTCTGCTTTAGTCATGAAGGTTTATCCTAAAGTTTTATCCTAAGCTTTTTTCTAAACTTTTAAGTAAAATTTTCATTAAATTTAAATTTTCAGTTAACGTAAAACTTTGAGAATTGAATTGCTGGAAAACAATTTCTTTCTAATGTTTTGGAGAATGCTCTAGTAAATATTCCTTCCTTCTAAGCTGTAAGTGCCAAACCTTTTCTAGAAATCCCAAATTTGAAAGATACGCAATATTTTTTTTTGCTACCCTTCTGTTACTGGGGCCGGTCACAGGTACTCTGCTGCTGATTGTCTTACAAAGAGACATTCCACATAAAAGGTTTCACCTGTGTATTATATTATTGAAAGGCTTTGATTAACAGAGTTGTTTCTTTATCAAATGTTGGAGAAGTTCCACAGGTGCTGTAGGGTGATGGTTGGAGAAATGTTCTTTAGGCTGTAGTTTCCACTTTCCCTCCAACTTCAGCTCATTAATTCTCAGTGGGCAAGATAATAATGAAATATGTACCTTACTGAATTGAAATTTGAGGTAGTCAGTAAGCAGTGATTGAGCAAATTTGATGGTGGTTAACTGTTAACTTTTTTTTTTTACACAAAGTGATTGAAATTCAAGACTCTTCTAGATGTAAAATGCAGAAACAAGACATTTTGTCTTAATAGTTAATTGAGGTGTAGTCTTATTATACATTTTAACATTCTCAAAACCTTAAATTGTAATTTGGCTGTTGTTGTGCTTTTTGTTTTTCTTTTATACTATTGGATGTTGACTGAAGAGCTTTTATATGAAAATGTAACTTCTTTTAACTAACTTCTCTACTGTATATAAACTGTAGGTAAAATGCTGAAAGGGTGGTCAGGCATTGGAACAGGCCGCCCAGGGATGTGGCGGAATCACGTGTTCAAAGTGTTCAAAAAACATGTAGCTGCAGTGCTCAGGGACACGGTTTAGTGGTGGACTTGGCAGTCCTGGGTTAATGGTTGGACTTGATCTTAAAGGTCTGTTCCAGCCTAAATGGTTCTATGATTTTAATGGTGATGTTCATTCAGTTTCCATATTCAGTTGCCAATATACAGCCAATTGATTGACCATTGAATATGGCTATCTCTGAATATTTTCATTAACAGTCAAGAGATGAAACATGGTATCCAATGCAGTATATTGCAGTTCTTGTAATTGTTCAAGGGTGGTTTATCAGTTGAACTGATAAAAGCCCCTCTCCAAGCAAGAAAATTCCATGTGAAACTCATTGTCTTACTAGATTCAATTGGGTGCGGACTTCCTTTTGGCTCAAGATCTTGTGCCTGTAACAAAGCAATCATGCTTTATAGGAGTGCCTGCAACTCTAAGATTGATTACTATATGCTCTGCATCATCATGTTTCTATTCTAGCATAGTTACACTATAAAGGTTATTTAGTGTCTTTAATGAGATGCATACAGAAAACCCTTTTTTGTTTTGTTTTGATATGACACTCAGTCCTGTCCTAAAGATTTCTGTGGAGGTGTGGTTCTGGTGGGATTCATAGAGACTCTTCTGTGAGTGGTGCTGAAAGTTTGTATGCAGACTTGTCATAGAACTCTAAACAACAAGTAGTGTGTTTATTTTTATTCCTACGGTGTTTCAATTACTGATGCATTGGGTGATCCAGTTCCTAATGTGATACAAAAATGACCAAATTTATTAGAAGTTATTTGAGTGCTTTGTCTCTAACGTATGCTATTTTAAAAGTACATTTTTTTTTTTTCAGTCTGCCTTAGAGGAATTTTTAATGTCTGATAGCTGTATAATCTCTTTGTTTTTACTGAATGGTTACAATATGAATTAGTTAAAATATTACTTAAATAACTCTGTTTTGTTGTAGCCGAAAAAGAAAACTAAGACATTCAATCCTCCAATCCGTAGAAACTGGGAAAGTAATTACTTTGGGATGCCCCTACAGGATCTGGTTACACCTGAGAAACCGATACCTCTGTTTGTTGAAAAATGTGTGCAATTCATTGAAGATACAGGTAAGATAGGAGAACTGTTGGAGGAAAGACTTTCCCACTTTGCATACTGAGTAAAGCCTTTCATTTTCTGTTTTAAAATATTTTTAGAATTTTATCCTGGAAATAAATAATTATGGGAGAAGCACATTTTAAAAGTAGAATATGCTCTCTAAATTGTATGCTTAATATGTGATGGTCTTTTGTCTTTATTTACACAAATATTTAATTTCTTTCTGACAAACATTTGAATTTAACAATTTTTTCATGTAATTTAAAAAACTTGTATTTTTTTCTAATGCCAAATGACTTTTAACCTGATGACATTTCAGTCTTATATGTCTCACTGTAGCACTCTGTTTTAATTCAAATTTTAAAAACTTCTGAAATCCACTTTTTCCAACTGCAGAAAATGGGCACTTCATATGGCTTAATTAGCTTGCTTTCTTTATTTTACCGATAAATGTAGTTTTGTACTTTTAACTTATACAGAAATGGAAACATTTGTTTTTCTAAATACTGTGTAATTCTACATGGAAAATGATAATCAGTTTAACTTGCAGATTTCCAGTTGAATGTAAAATATTAACATATATGTGTGTGCACTGGGATGAAATTTCACAGTATGGTTTTCTCTCTCTTTTTTTTTTTTTTTTTTTTTTCCTGGCTCCCTGGTTGTGTGTTTGTCACTGCTTTCAGCCTATTTACTGTGTGACCATGAGGCGAATAGGATGATCTTGCTGGTCCAACAGAAGACTACATTTAGGAGTGGGGAATTGTGTTGAGGTTTGGGACTGACCTGTGGTTGGGTTTGGTTTTTTTTTTTGTTTTTTTTTTTAAAGATGGTGAGCATCGGTTTTCTGTTAGTGTGTAGATCTTGCTTGCTGTGAGGTTGCCTGAATGCTGTATTGCTGTATTTGAAGCAAATGAGAGTATGAAACTGACTGACTGAAGCTGAAACGTGAGCAGGACCATCTTTTGATGGGTGTCTGCAGTTCAATATTGTTTAGCGTGGGGTAAAACTGCACCTTTTCTCAACATTTCCTTAGTTCTGTAATACAATTTTGGCTATACGATGACAGTAGCAGTTTTAGCAGGAATAAAACTGATAGATATTCTTTCTTAAACTAAAATTCACATTTACTGCTATCTGTGAGAGTAGTGTTTCTGGAAGAATTACTGCAGGTGGTACGCCTAATGACTGTTTTTGAAGACTTAAATACTGCATTAATGCAATGAAAAGAATTAGGTGAAATCTTAGGCACTGATCTTTTGGGAGTTAGATATGTTAGTATAAATCTGTCTTTAAACTTTACCTGCTATTGATTCCTTGCCTGAAGGTAATAGCTGTGTTTTCTTCCCTCTTGCTTTTGCTTTCCCCACCTCATCCAGGAAAAAAAAAAAGGGAAGGAGAAAGAAGGGCAAGGAGTAATAGGGTGGTATAGACAGTTTTATATTTTGTTCGCTATTGTATGTAGCAAAAAAACCAAATTAAAACAAATCAACATAAATTTATGGGTGAGTCACTGTCTGAATGTGTTTTCTTTAAAAGTGGCTACATGCAGCTACTATGTATAGCTATATAAAATAAACATACACCAGTAATGAAGACCAAGTGAATTTTGAAGTTTGTAGGATCTGGAAGGTAGTATCTTATATTTGAGCATGCTTAACTTTATAAGAATGCTTTCAAACAACAAAATTATAAATCTAGATCTAAAGAAAATTGTATTTGCTTATAAGTAATGGTGTCTGTTATCTGACTTTGTGGTAGGCTTTTGAAAGGAAGTGTAGTATTTCTCCAAAAGGATTTTCACCAACTTGTGGGGCGAGAGAGAACTAGTATTGTGGGAGTATGATTTGTCATCTTTTTTTCCTTATAATAGTCAAATAGTGCAAACATCCAGAAGATTTAACACTTTATTCTCCTCTAATCACCTGTCTTTGAGGAATTAGATGTTTAGTTAAGCTTCTGATGTTTTCAAGATGTGAGTGGCTCCTCAAAAGTGGTGACTTGGGAGGTACTGCATTACCTTTATTTGGTTGAGTATTTGTTAGTTCATCCTGGGATGCTGCTGTGCAGCTACTGAAAGCTGGAGAACTTTAATTCTGGACATACATGTAAGCTGGACAACCATTGTGCCATCTGTATGCCTTTTTTGTGGCTGTGAAGACCATAGTTGTCCTGCTGTTTCTGTTAAGCACTTAGCAAAGATGGAAGAAAACCTCTACTTTTTATCTGTATTAGATTTTTTTTTTTCCTCCTACGCTGAATTCTGTGTAAGTAGCTTTGGTTGTTCTTTTCAACTTTATACTTGGCTGTGGGAATTTTATTTTTGGTGTTTATTATTTTTATGTTGGGTTAATATTCTGTAGGTATTTGAGTTTCAAGCATTGTTCTGATGGAACATATTTGTTGCCTTTGAGGAGGTTGTTCACTTGCATTGTCTTCAAATCCTGTGCTGAGATAGTCTCAAAGTCAGTGATGTGAGCCTGTCTGAGAGAAAATGCCACAAATACGGTTTTGGAGATGATCAGTCTGCAGAAGGCAAGTTGGGGTCTGTTGGCTTCAGGTGGGAATCCAGAATGGTACCGTTCCCCTTTGACAAAGCTGCTTGGCCCTGGGGAATCATCCCAGTACTTCAGCTGTCTTTTAGCAAGTCAGCCTAGTACCAGTACTAACCGAACTGAATGCCGGTGTTTATTGTCATTGCCTTTTTATTCAAGAAGTGCAGTCTTTCCCAACTCTTCCTGAATGAGGCTAATCAGTATATTTCTCTTACAGATGATGTATTTGTTCAGCTTTTCCTTTTAAGGTACTTCTGTGAAGTGCAGCTCCTTCCCTTTGTATTACCACATACAATTTGTATTGTGGCTGAATTGCACATGTTTTTGCGACGATATGATTAACCTCAAATTGAAGAGCTAATTTTCATGTTCTCTATCTCTGCCTCATGAAATTATACAAAACAGTGTGTCGTACCCACTCACCTAAATTGTGACTGAGGCTAGAAAGTACGCAGTGTGAAAAAAGTTTTCTCTGCTTTGTTTTGGATGCTTAGATGAGAAGATGATATCAGAAGGTGTTGTTGAAGATTTGTGCTCCACCGTAAACCTTAAAGAATTGAGTGCATGCAGAAAATACCATCAGATTTTTGTTTTACCATACTCTTCTGGAATATCCTCATAAAAAAAAAATCATCTGCATCAGTAGAAAAGGAACAATATGGAAAAAATTAAGTAAATCCAGGAGCTGAATAGCTCTAGCTTTTTATAAATAAACAGATTTTTTTATTTTGAAGGAGCTATACAGATGCTGTCAGGTTAAAGGGAGATCTGGTAGAGATAAGGGATCCTAAGTCAGGGCCTACAGATGTAGGGGTTTTTTTGTGTGTTTCTGTTTAGTTTGCTATTTTCTGACAAGAAGTTTTATTCTGAACTGGTTTAGCTTTATGGAGTCAACTAATTTCTGGTTTTGAAAGATAACCTAGTGCTTGAATCCCTTTTGGAATCTTCTTGATAGTATTGGAAGTAGAAAATGAGGGAGTGAAGTGGTTAATACGTGAACAGATCTAAACCTAATAAGCAGCAAGTATGTATCAGAACCTCCGTTTCAGCTGCCCTGTGTACTCGCTGCTGGTACTGGTAGTAGAAAGCAGTAATACTACATAGTACTTTGTCTTGTTAGAACCTATTGATTAAAAAACACTTTGTAAAATACCATGTAAGGTTATCTTAAATTTAATAACACTGTCACTTCTGGATAAGGAGTGAGGAAAGGTTGGATAAATACTGTAAAAAAGCTTGCTTGAGTATTTATGCATTCTCCGTGATTATATGAAAACCTTTTCTCTATTGAAGCCTTTCATTTTTTAATTCATTGTAATTATAGCAGGATGAGTAATTTTTTGGCTGGTTGTCAGAGCTCTTGTTGGTTCATTTAACAAGATGATCAAAACAATTTTTACCTTTCAGGTAAGTAAGTTGATAATGGTGAATTACCAAGTTTTTCACTAAATGGCTTGGTATAGATGTATAATGTTTTCAGGAAAATGTGTTTTCTGGTAAAGATATTGCAATCTTATCTGTAACCTTCTACAGACTATATAAACACTTACCTATCATTAGTGACATAGCGTAAGCTATAAGCTGCTGGTGTTTGTATGCTCTGTCACATTCTTTGGAAATCAATGTGTAACTTGCTCCTGAGGGCAGCTAGTTAAAGTGACTTTTTGACGTTGGTAGTTAACTTTCAGTTATGGGTTTCCAAAAGAAGAATTTGATGATACGGTTGTTCTGGTGTATTTTGTTGCTTTCTCCTGATGGACTGAAGGTCATTGTGTTATGTCACTTGCAATGAACTTACAAAGTGTATTGGTTTTCTACAAACTAGGTTTATGGAAATGTATTTAGCAGGGAAACTAAAGTATAATTTTCTTAAAACTGAAGTCGCGTTTTTTGTGCAGAATAATGGTGATGTGAGATGTGCTAGAAAAAAAATGAACTAATTTAAAAAAAAAAAATCTATCCAATGTAGACCATTACTTTTTTTTTAGTACAGCTCATTTTTTCTAAATGTAGGCAGAATTCAGATAATTGTTGAAGCTAAGCTGTTTAACTGTATTAATAGTGTGGATTCTGTGTTTCTCTAAGAATTATGTAGAGAGTAAGTAGGATTTTTTGATAATTTTGAGAGAATGCAATGCAGATTTCTGAAGGCTAATTTAATGTTTACCTTCAAAATGCTGGTATGATTTGAATTTTCTGTTGCAATACCATGTGGAAATATATATTGAATGTCTAATTTTAAGTGGAAAAGCTCACATGTTTATGGCAAGTTTGTAGCTCGAGTGTTTTGTGAACAATAAAATTTTTATGCTGTTTTACATGACACCAATTTAATTTCAAGTACTGTTTGTGTGCTATTCAACACATACTGTTGTTGATTATTTTTAACTTTCCCAAACTTATAATAATGTGGGAAAAAATTACTCATGCTCACCGATAGTATTAGCTTATGAGGGTCTTCTAATATTTCAGTATCTTTTTTTAAATTGGTTTTGGATTTGATTTTTTTCATTGTTGAAAAGTTTGGTATAAATTACGTTCTGTTTACTGAGGAAGGAGGCATCAAATTAATATGAATACTAGTACAATTTTGCAATGTAATGAATTTAGCTCTTGACTATTTGCAACTGTAATAATAATAGCAGTATTTTAATGTGATTTTCCTCTGGGTTTTCAAATATTTTTTTTAAATCTTTGTAGAATACTGACATTCCTGTGCTTCATTGACAAGATTAGAAATTTTAGATTCTGTACTTCATAGAAAACTGATAGCATTAATACAGTGCTAATTCTACATGAAACAATTTAGGGAAGATAAGCTTATTAGAATAATATGAATTTTAATAATTTAGTTACTCAATTTATGTCAGACAAGGAATGGAATAAAGAAGGATGAATGAATTTGAGCCATATCTCATTTAATGTCTCACATGGTCTTGGTAGGGAGCTATAGGTGAAATTAAAAGTTTTGTACTTGCTATGTTTGCAGTAATCACTGCTTTTGATATTGATGCCACTTTGTAATGCTGTTAAATTAACAACTTTGGAGGTAATGCAAGTAAAAGAATACTGCCTTCTGTGAATTTCCCTCTCACCTAAGTTATACCCAGGTCTTTACATTGAATCTGCCATGAGGCTGGATTTTGACTTTGAAAGTATAGATAATGCGAAGTTTGTCTTTAGAGAATGAGGATTGGGTAGAAATAGGCAAAGAAGATGAGTCAGCAGCACCTGCTGAGGTCAAAAGGCTGGTAAATCATTGAAAAGTATTAATAGTGGCTGCAAAATCCAGAAATTCAAGATTAATTATCTCCCCTTTTATTCAAAGGGCTTGGGAGAGCTAGAAGCTTTTAAGGCGCTGTTCTGTTGGACACAGAAAATAGAATAGGACAAGAGTGGCCATCCTCCTTAGCCTTATGTATGAGATCCAGCATTCTGAGGGTAGTTTCATAAGAAACAGTGTAATAGCCAGTACGATCCTTTCCTGCTGTATGCTTCTGTTGCTTTTAATTTTGGGTGCTTGTCAGACATCTCTGAATCGGTGGAGTTCACTGTCTTGGAAAGCTACATCAGCAAAAACGGACAAGGTCCTGCTGTGTAGCATTACAGCTGGTAAGTTAAGGGTCAAATCCATGTCAAAACAAGTGCAAGGCATGGAGCAGGGCTATGTAGCTAGGAGCAAGGGAAGGATAGAAAGAGTGATTGATGAGGCAGGGAGTTAGACAATCTTTTTCAGTTATAATGTTCAATTAAGTTGACCCAACTGCCCATGAAAGTACATGTTTAGCAAAAAAAATGCATAGGCCGTGGTTGTTACTATCGATTCTGGATGGAGTAACAATAGAGTTAAATAGCCCTACAGTACATTTTGTACCCTCATGAAGTGTGTGAGTGATCCTAGTGGTGTAGTTAATATATTCAAGGCCAGGGCTTCCATTCAGGGGAGTGTAGACAAGCTGGAGGAATGGGACAACAGGAACCTGATGGAATTCAACAGGGACAAATGGAGGGTCCTGCAACTAGAATTGCAAGGACTAAACTTCTGCAGTGGTACATGTTGAGGACTTGAATGGCAGGATAGCAATGCTGCTGAAAAAGATCTGGGGTTGGGGTGCAGAATAGGCTAAGCATGAGTCAATTGTGCATCCTGCTAATGATGCCGTCCATATTGGACTGTCCCAACAGACGGGTAGGCACTACAGCAACAGAAGTGATTATTTGTTTTTACTCTGCACTTGTTAGACCTCATCTGAGATACTGTGAGAAAGGTGTTGACAACTTTGGTTGGGTCTAGCCACCAAACAAGTGGGTTTGTTCAGCTTGGAGAGGGAAAGGCTGAAGAGATACCCAAAAATGACTTAAAGTTGCAGCCAAGGCTAAAGTACTGAAGTCCATGGCAGGAGGAGCAGAGACAATGATCATTAAAATATGAGGTTCCAACTAGAAAGAAAGGAAAGACTCTTGTCCTGAGGATATTTAAGCACTGGTTCAGGTTGCTCAAAGAGGTTGTGGGCACTGTGTCCTTGGAGATACTCAAGATCAGATTTCGGAAAGCAACCTAGTCTGAATTCAGTGATGACCCGTGTTTGAGCAGAAAGTTTGATAGATGACTTCCTGAGGATCCCTTCTGTGATTGCTTCAACATTAAAATAGAATACATTTCAGCAGTTAAGAAGCTATATACCACTTTGTGTTTTGCAACTTGGGAATTAATCACCAGGGAGGAAACCCTGTCCAAACTTGAGAGGAGGGGGAAACAGGCATCAGTTGTTTCTCCTAATGGAAGACCGACTACCAGACGGGTGGAGGAGGAGCACATGCATTAATTCATTAGTGTGTGAGAATCACTGAAAACAAATATGTTTTGAAATACTCATAAACACGTTGTGCACTTGAGCTGTATTGCTAATTAAGGTATCGCTTCAAAGGGAACATCATGGGAATTACATAAAGAATTCCTAAACAGTGCAGACAGGACCAAGATATCAATATCTTTTGCAGAGTACTGACAGTGCTTACGCTGCTCCTCTTACTCCCCTAGCTTTTTCCAGGCCCAAAGTGACCAAACAGCCAGTATGCCTGGAAAATTAGAGTATCTTCAGATGTCACCCGTATTTAATGAAGTAAAGAATGTGCCTACCTTTTTCTAGGTGTGTTTGGCATGTCCTATTAATTGAAGTCTTTTATTCTTTTTTCGAAATGAACAGGCCCTGAAATATGTGATTGAGCGATGCTTCATAAAATGATTGAGAGCTTGTTTAATAATTGGTTAACGTATATGATAGAAATGTTAATTCAGCATTGGCTGAGAGCTGCCTGTTCTTTGAGTCTTTAAAAAGTACTCCTTATTTTCTTACACTGCTTACTTTTTATCAAACTTATCATTATTCTTTAAGTTATATTTTTATAAGAAGCAGTAAGACACTTATTTTTGTGTCTGGTTTTCAGTGTGTGAATTGAACGTCATGGATATTTAAAGGCCAGTGTTGATAGGCACAGATAACACCTTGTATGTAGAATTTTAAATGTATTTTATGTAAGTCAGTTTAGTTGCTAGACTCTTAATTGACAAGAGTTTAGATTCTTTGCTCTGTAATTACATTCATAGAAGTTACCATTCTAGATCAGTAGGGTGGTAGTTCCTTTAGTCTTGTGCAGTCTGGGTAGCACAGGGGTTGGGAAGCAGTACACCGGGTCAATCTGTGAAATAAAATTCTAGAATTGTATAGATCCCAAAATTTACAAAAGTAGGTGTGGGAATGATAGCTTCAGCTATTGTGGTGATGAATGATTCCTGAAAAGTTCAAATGGTTGCTGTAGAGGAAGGATTTAAGCTGGGGAGAGAGAGAGACTTGCTGTGATTAGGTGGCACATATTCAGAAATGGAGACAGAGCAATGGTAGCGGAACCTGGCTATGGATGTCAAGTTGGCAGATGCTGTGTGACTTTTTTTTTTAACAGACTAAATATGAATATAGCTGTTGTCACTCAGGAAAAAGCTTTAAAACCATTATAGACAGTTGTCTGAAAAATTTAAACTCTTAGTACTTGCTATCAAGTAAGCAAAAAAGAGTTAGAAGAATTATGAGTGTGTGATATGGGGGCCGGGAGGAAATCATGCTGTTATGTAATTCCAGGGTATGCAGGCAGTTTGAATTGGTTACAATTTGGGTCAGTCTGTCTTAGAGTAGAAAAGATTGGGAAAAGATACTTCATATGACAATAATAGTAACTCTTGGATAAAAAAAGAGACTGAAATGATTAACTTAGAGAATTTCTGAGGAAAGGAAATTACATAGGTTTTTATAAATATTGCTGGGAAAGAGCAGAGAAGTTACTGCTTCTTGTTAATAAAGAAAAAAAGATTTTATGAAAACTTCAGCTACTGAGCATAAACCTAGTGTGCTTTCATGATGTGCATTCCTGAATTACAAAACTACATTTGCTGTGGGTAGTTGTAAAGATCACAAGTAAATGACTTAAAGGGATTTGGATGAATCGGTGGAAGATGAATCCACAAGTGGCTATTACAACACCTTATGCAAAAGTCTGTGTAAGCCACCATTTGCAGGAAGCTGAGAGTATATCCCACAGGAAAATTGTCTCCCTCCTGCTCTTCCTACTTGTCTTCTCAAGCACATACTGCTTACTGGTGTGGAAACTGGCTATTGTACCAGGTAGGCTTTGATCTGCCCATGTGTTGAAGTTAGTATGTTCTGTGGAGGAACCAAGAGTTGTGAAATGTGTTGGTGCCTAAGAATGGAATTGTCCTACAAACTAAGTATGTCTGTAGGTGCAGATCCACTTTGCTTGTTTTCCTTGAAATGCTTTGAACCCTGTGTGAAGTTCCAGTTAGATGGGATGGAACACTAATCACAACCGGCAGCACAAAAGAAGGCACAAGAAGAGAATTTATGAGGCAATACAAGCTACTTCGAGAAAGGATTAGTCCACACAAAGATGAGCTCTGTCTTGAAGCAAATGTAGGCTATTGTGACGTGAAATAAGGAGGATCTAATTCTTTAAACCTAAAGGTGTATAAAGCTTGCAGGTCAGAGAAGCAAATAAATTAGATTATTCTGATATATAGTATTACAACAGCCATTCTGTCTAGTAAGGTTATTGTGAAAATTACAGCTGGACCAGAAGGGAAGCAGGATAAGAACATAGATAAGAATTCTGAAAAAATCAATGGGCTTGCAGATGAAGGAAGTGGATAAATTTTAAAAAATAAATGTTACCTTCTCTCTGTTTCTCAATATATGAACATATATTATAGATACACAAGAAATTTAAAAGCTAAAACTAGGGAACTTGTATGTCTTATCCAATCACATCTTCATGAAGTATAATAAAAAACAAACAATTGAAGCATTACTTAAAAATTACACTTTCAGACTTCTAGCTGTGTGTATGCCCATGAACAGATTAAACTTGTGTCCTTGTGTGCCTTAGAGAAACACTTTAATGACTGTTGACCAACTGTTTTATGAAGTGTTACTTTTTAAAATATACAAGCAAGAATAATTATTTTTACTCTCAGTAGGCATCTCCTTGTTTAATCTGAAAATTTTCTGAAATACTGTAAGCAGTCTTTCTGTGTTGCTTGGGGCTGTACTGGTCTGAGTAAATATGTGTCTACTACATGATGAAATGGGGAGGGGAAGCCCAAATATTGCAATAGAGCATCTCTGTCTTCAGAGCAGCCCAGTTCAAGGATTAAACATTCCTACTAAACAGTGACTGGATCAGACTTCTCAGAAAATGTTGTTGCAGCACATTCAATTCCTTTTGTGCAAAAACAAATTGAATAGTAGTTCGATAGAACACAGAATACCCTGGGGCTGTAGGGTCTCCAACTGAGAATTCTCCCATGCTAAACAAAGAGAATCTTGATCTTAGCTTGCTCTTATCTACTAGTGATTTTCTTATATTTCTTTATTTACAACTTCTGAAAGAGGAATGCAAAGTGTTTACATCTGTGATAGTATGTAGCATATCCAGGGCATTCTTTTGAAGACAGGTTTGAAATCCCTTCCAGCTGTGGAAACCATTGAATCACTGAAACCACTTTTTGCCCTGTGCCACCAATTATACCCTCTGGTGCTTTTTGAGGATGTCAGTGAATGAGTCTCAGTTTCTTGAAAGAACTGTTTAGGAGTGTATTTACCAGAGAAAACTCTTTGACTATGGATTTGGAAAGATAAATGGTAGGCATAAAAGTTAGTTGAAGAAAAGCTTACTTCACATAGACTTGGTACAGCCAGTAGAGAGACATGTGAATTGTTGTGGCATTAAGTTAGAAGAGTTGATATAAAATTAATTGATATAAATTTCCCAGCAGTATGAAGCATTTAAGTGCTTTTTGTACTTTGGGCATTGTAACAGGATTCCTAGTGTTTCTTGGTAGCTTAAAAGGCACACTCGGTGACTGTGGTGTGACAGCGAAGTTATGTATTGATCTGATAATCTAAAATGTGTTCAGTCACTAGGCTGTGATGGTAAAAAGCCTAGGGATTTCACAAAGCTCTAAAACTTGGGAATTTGTAAATAGAACCATGTACTGTTATGGAGATCTAGCTTATAGGTAATTCTGCATCCATAAAAGTAACTTGGAGAATTATGGAACTATAAACTGCTTGTACTCCTTAATGGGTTCTAAATTAACAAAGAACAAGATCTTGGGTAATGGTGTGAAATAGCAGGATGGACAGTTTCATTCAGTGAGTAGCTGTGTGCGAAAAAGATAGCAATGTGATAGGAAGCATAATCACTGGAGTGGAGTGAGCAGGGTGTGTGTGTGTGTACATAATAAAGGTGTATTTTTTAATATTTACTTAGAATGGCTGCTGTAATTATGATGGCTCCATAATGCACAGTAGAACAAAGTAATAATGAGAAGCCTGGAGAACCTCTGCTTCCTAACACCTGTCTCCTTTTCCCTCTTCCTCTGCACCCTTAAAGACAGACTTGTAAATGGCATGATGGTTTATCTTAGCAAAGAAATGAGGAGAAATGTATGCAAGACTTATAAAATATAAATGGTAAAAGGGAAGGTATGTTAAAAGATTAAGTCCTTGCATCTTGCAGGAGTGCGTTACGCCATGAAATTAAAAAAACCAGGAATCAATTACAAATGCTAGATTTTTCTGCAGAGTATTTTACCAGTGTGTTATTGCTTGCCAGTAAGTTGTTACACCCAATTTGTGAAGACTGTTTTTAAAAACATAAATTCTGTGGGTACCAAACTCCAGAATTAAGATTTTTGATGATATAAAAAAAAGATGTAAGTAACAAGAGTCTAGTAGAGATCAGGAAGGGAATAGTTTTGGGTAACTATTCCACAAATGCCTACAGTCAGATTCTTGCTGTCCCACAATGTAGTTTCAGAGTGATTTGTATTAAATGGAACACTGGACTCGATAAACAACTGATACTTTATGTTTTGATAATACTATATCAGTAAAATGGTTAACATGTTAATTTTTAGGCATCTAAGATTTGTATTCCTACTTTTGGTTTCTGTATTAGTAATTATGACTGGCTGTGTTTTGCTCTATAGTATACAAACTTGGTTTTTAATTTGTTTTTTTCCCTCCCCTTCTAAGGATTATGTACGGAAGGCCTGTACCGTGTTAGTGGGAATAAAACAGATCAAGACAACATTCAGAAACAGTTTGATCAAGGTAATGGCAGATTTTATTATTTAAAGTCAAAACAGAACTTGAATTCTCCATGGATTTATCATAGTGCAATATAAAGGGGTTGCACTTCCAAACTGACTTCCATAGCACCGAGTACTTAATGCTCTGGTAGGTTGTATTGGTATGGTCCATTGGTTATTACCAATAAAGCTATGTATAAACACAAGATGGGATAGAATCTTGTTGCAGCTGGCTTTAAGTGCTGTTAAAAATATTTTCTAGTGGTATTCTAGTTTTTAAGAGTTTAAATGGAGTCCTAGGTGCTCCTTGTGTTAATAGTTTATCAGTACCTAGGCATTAATGCATTCGCTTCCCCCTCTTACCCTCTGGTAAATGTAGTACTTCTTGATACTTGTTTTATTGAAAGCTGTCTTGAATAATATGGATTAACAATTAAATCTTGATAATAAATTTCAAATGCAGCCTTTCTCATGCTAGAATGTACTGAAATATGATTGGTAGGTTATGCTGTTTACTTTGATGTGTTAAAGGAAAGGGTTGCATTATTTTTTTCCTTCTGTTTTCTCATTTAATTTATGATCTTGGTTGATATTTCAAAATGAAAACACTTATGAATTGTTCTTGGATATTAATAATGAAGTTGAGCCTGTGAAAAATAGTAAAAACACTCTTTGGTGGTAAGAAAAATAAACGTGCTAGGTTCGAGTTTTTTATGCCTTACTATGCTGTTTCAGATAGTCTGAGATTTTCTTCAGTCACCTTATTAAAGGATGTTCCAGAGTTTCAGGTGGAGTGGACTTTTGGAAACTAAACTTATTATTTTCAAAATTTCAGTTTTTAAATATTTTAAATTTTATGTTTTTAAAATTTTAAAAACATTTCAAATATTTTACATTTTGAAGTTCTGCAGTTTGCAGTGCTTCCAATTCTAGCCTCGGTATTAAAATTATGTAGCATTAATTTATTATTATAAATTTCATCTTAAAAAAAATCTCTAGTTATAAAACATGAAGCTTCTGTTATTTGGGAATCTAGCAGTAGATTATATGGCTAAGTGTGGTCACTGTTATGTTTTGTTGTCCTTTTTTTAAAAGGCTTTATGTGGTTACATGAATTCTGCCAATCAATGTGCCCTGTACCAGGTTTTAACAAAATGTTGGGAAATATAATTTAAAACTTACTATTGGGCAAAAATGATAATCAGAAGCCAGTCAGTGACAAATAGAAAAGCATTTAAGTCTGCATGGAAAATCAGACAACTTTATTTTTCTGATCTTCTGCTGATTTCTTATACTGTCAGATTTTCTTATATTTGAATTCATGTGGGTCACAGTGATGGCACCTTATCTGTAGGTTCACCTTTTCATGCATTCTTGTAATAAACGTTTGGCAACATTTTCATATTCAGTGTTTTGAGTAAATTCTTGTTTCATTAAATACTAATGAGGAATGATAGCTGTAAGTTTTATTTACACTGCTGTTTAATTTTGTTTTACAGATCACAATATCAGTCTAGAGTCTATGGGAGTAACAGTAAATGCTGTGGCTGGGGCTCTTAAAGCTTTTTTTGCAGATCTGCCAGATCCATTAATTCCTTATTCTTTGCATCAAGAGTTGTTAGAAACATCAAGTAAGTAATAAACAAATCTTGTCTTGGCCTAGTTATGTTATATTGATTGCCCTTATTGCAATTTTTACTTCATTGTAAGTTGAAAGGACTAGCCACACCAAAATATTTTTAAAAGTGCTTAGACATGTAGTTTTTTTAAGCATTCTTTAAAATTAACAGAACTATATGATGAAATAATTTTAATACATTATTTTTTCTAAATAAGTTGTGGCTTATTATTCTTTTTGTAGAAAATTTAATAGGAGAAAACTACTTTTTTCTGTTCTGTATTAGGGCTGCATATGATGAAAGCTCTTGGAACTGTATTGCAGTTGTTAACAGGGAAAAAAGTCTTTGAATTCATGAAGTCTTAGATTCAAAGTAGGCTTTAGAAATCAGACACATCTATGGAATGTTATGGTAATTCTTTTAGATTTTTCAAATTCTTTTTGAACTCCTTGTAAGATCAAATACTTAATTATGTTTGCCTTACAAATATTTTTTGGACACTTCAAAGTGAAAAGACTAAATTGTTCCCTTCTTTTAAACAGTATCTCTCTTGTATTGTCAGCAAACTGCTTTACAAAAAGTCTGCTAAACGTTTTTGTAGGATACGACTCTGACAGTATTCCTAATGCTTTTTGTTCAGAACATGGAAACCTAAGGCTTGGGCCTGGACTTGGTTAATAATCGTCCAAAAATACAAAACTTCTAATAGACTATATCTGTAGATACATATTTGTAGTATTACACCTGTATTTTTCAGACAAATTGCTCGTTTAATGTTATTAGTTAGGTTTTAGTTTTTCTTAAAAGCGTATCAGTTAGATTTCAGCCAAAATGTGTAATAACTTAGAATATAAATGGACTTACTGCTTAAAATGTCATTAATACTGCATTAAATCACTATTTGTGATATATTGGAGCATATTTCATATTATTCCTACAGTAGTGCTAGGCTATATCAAATTTCGTTTTAGCAGTGCAGTCAAGTAATAGAGGTGAATTTGTATTCCTTTTTATGGTACAAATCATCATGGAATAGAAGTATATTCTGCAGAATGTATCGTTCTACAATACTTCAGTGGTATTTTCCACAAGTGTTTTAGCGGCAGCATGAGTTGTTTCGTTTTTTTTTTTTTTTAAAGTTGTTTTATTCTGTAGTCCTTTCTTACACGTTGCACATTTCCTCTTGGAAGCATAAATGATGTTGCTTGGGCCTGTAAAAATCCCTGTTTTTCTTTCAGTTGTGTATTTAAAATAGTTACATCAGGCTCATTCATAAGCTTATCAGTTATTTAAATGAGAAAATTACGATATTCTAAGTTCATGTGAATGTCTTCCTTCTTCCAAATCTTTATGAAACTTCAGTCTAAATAAATCTTATGTCTAAGTTTTCACATTTTGCAAGCAGAGGAAAATCTAACAAGAAATGACCCTGTCACATTGTTACTTGTCATTCTACAAGCCAACGATGAGCTAATCAAGTGATTCTTTGCTGTTAGACACAGATGAGTAATTCTGCTTAAATACAGAAAAATATTTCTTTGTTTAGATAGTTACCTCTATAATAAAAAGTTATGCTATACAATAGTATATGCAGACAGGAATTTTATCAAATATTTTCTCACTTGATATTTCTCTGTGGGTATCTTATCTGTATCATTATACCAGGAAAAAGGCTTAGCAACGCTTTATTCAGTATGTCTTGATGTGTCAGAAAATGTCACTTATTTCTATAGAAATCATGGATAAGACAGAACGGCTACACGAGTTAAAAGAAATTGTGAAGAAATTCCACCCAGTGAATTATGATGTCTTCAAATATGTAATAACGCATCTAAACAGGTTTAGTATTTTTCTACTAAAATTTTGTTTGTTGTAACAATTGCAAAAAAGATTGTGTTAGTAACAATGAATTGACCACCAGAATAGAAAATGTTATGCTGTATTGCTTATCTGTTAGTATAACTCTGGAAAATGAAACTAGGAATTAGGGATTCATTAGAAAAGGATTGTATGTTCTGTTGTCTTTTACTGATGTATAAATAGCTGGCGTCATTGCTACTATAAAGTTGTAAGGGTGATTGGTGTATATAACAAAAAAGCTTGAAAAATAACTATGCATCACAGTTACAGGTCTTTTTTTTTCAAAAAAAATTCTTTTTGTTTGTTTTCAGGAAGTAGCTGTTAAATTTATAGACTAATAGAGGTTTTAGGGGATCTGAAAGTCATTTGGCCTAAACCTAACCCCCACCCCTTTAAAGCAGGGCTGGCTTCAATCAGAATCTAAAATGTAGCACCCAAACTCCCTGCTGAGTAAGTAAAATGTAGGACAAAGCTGTAAGTAACAATAAATTGGTTACACTTGCTTCCTAAATCTTGCCTCCTGCATGGAATTTTAATAGGTTTGTGTTTAGTAAATAGAAAAATAACTTTTAAAATAATCTGATACTGGTAGATATATACTGCCTCATAATCTGCTGCTTTACATGCTCAAGTGTATAATATTAAGTTATAAAAAACAGGAAGACAAAGACCAGCTTAGTCATGTTACTTTTTCAACTAAAATGGGATTATTCTCTGAAATAAAGCTAAAATAACTTTTTTGTAAGAAACTTTGTTTTCCAGTATATGTCATGTAAAGATTAGCTTGTGATTTTTTTTTTTTAATCTGTTTTTAGACAGAATCACAGAATTGTTGAGTTTATGAAGAACCTCTGGAGGTTGTTTAGTCCAACCCCATTGCTTTGGCAGTCAACTGGAACAGATTGCTCAGGATGGTGTCCAGTTGAGTTTTCGGTATCTCCAAGGAGGGAGACTCCACAGCCTCTCTGGGCAACCTGTGCTAGTGCTCAGTCACCATTACAGTAAAAAAGTGTTTTCTTATGCTCAGGCAAAATTTCCTGTTTCTGTTAGTGCCTGTGACTTTTTGTCCTGTCACTGGACACCACTCAGAAGAGTCTCAATCCATCTTCTTTACACCCTCCTATAGGATATTTAAAACCAATTACAAGACTTCCCCATAGCTTTTCCAGGCTAAGCAGTCCCAGCTTTCTCAGCCTTTCCCCACTTGACAGATCCTTGGTCTCTTAATGATTTTTGTGTCCCTTCACCGGGTTTGCTTCTGTGCCTCCATGTGTCTGTTTTGCTGGAGAGCCCAGAGCTGGACCCCGTATTCCAGATGTGGCCTTAGCAGTGCTGAGTAGAGGGGAAGGATCACCTCCCCAACCAGCTGGCAGCACTCCTGATTGTTGGCTGCCTTCGCCGCAGGGGCCCGTTGCTGGCTCCTGTTCTGTTTCTTGCCCACCAGGATTCTCAAGTCATTGTCTGCAATGGTGCTTTCCAGCTAGACAATTTCATATATATACACCAATAACCTCTTAATGACTTTTAAGTTGTTAAATTGTTCTAGACGTGTGTGTGTGTGTGTTTGTGTTTTCGCAGGTATTTGTAACACTCTAATTGGGCATGTGATATGGGGGCAGAAATGAGACCTTTTAACTTCCCTGTTTAGTCAACAGAGAGAATGTAGGTACTCTCCATTGCAGTTTGGAAGGAGTCATTCACTGAATGAGAAACTTGAGAATTTAGGCACCTACTTTTACACTTCTCTATCACATATACAACTTACTAAGCGTTTATAAAAGTTATAAGTTCTCCTTTGCAGGGAAATCAATCAGTTTTTCCATTGCAGTCTTGCCAAATACAAATTGAGCCCTAAAACAGATGAACTCATATCAATGGATATAATTATTCCATGCATTTACATATTACAGAATTGCAAGATGTGCTTGTGCGTACGAAGTAAAACCAAACATCTCAAATTTGACACAGTTATTAATTACCTGAAATGTTTCAATAGTTCTTAATGGACCTGATAGAAATTTTTGTGGAAGGATGGCAGTCTCTGAATTGTCAAAAAGCTTCATCTGGTTACCTATTTCCGTAGTG
Source organism: Falco biarmicus (assembly GCF_023638135.1). Lineage (NCBI taxonomy): Eukaryota > Metazoa > Chordata > Aves > Falconiformes > Falconidae > Falco > Falco biarmicus. Next base: position 13,334,020 of record NC_079294.1, on the reverse strand, counting down.
CAGCTGAATGTACAGTGTGAAGTACCTGGATTGCTGCAAGTGAAAGAGCTAAATACAATTTTAAAAAATTCTGAATAGGTTCTAATTCACACCTATCTACAGACAAATGAAGTTGCATTAATCGCAGAACTTACTGGAGAACTGCTTTCTGGTCCACTCTCTTTTTAGTGGTGACCGATTTACATCGCAGGTTGCTAGTAAAATAATCTTAAGGCTGTCATTTTTTCTTTCATTTGCAGTGCCAAGTAGTTGTGGCCCATTCAACAAGAAAACTGCTTGAGCATAAGCAGTTGCAGAGGGTGAGGTGGGGGCGAGGGGTAGATAGAGGTGGATACAGGATCCTAAAGGAAACTTGTAACTAAATTCTTTAGAGTCTGTATTTATTTTTTAAGAGATTAATTTATGGTAAATTACTGCTAGTATATAATTAAAATGGAAATGTTCATCAATTAATTGTTAAATGCGATAAAACACACTTCTACGTGATGGAAGAGTTCTCATCGCAAACTGATGTTTTAAATGCTTTGTGTGTGCATCGTATGTCATTAGAGTAAGGATTGGGGTATTGTATAGATTATAGTGTTAGTGATTGATGCTGGTTTGCTGTGTTCATGAGCATAGGACTTAGTTGTTGAAACAAAAAATACAAGTGTTATCCAGCTGAGTGCTGTTGTAATATGAGGCCAATAACCATGAGAATATAATAAATAACAACAGTGATGTGAATTTTTCTTCAGTGTGATAAGCACCTTTCAGAGGATACTAGCTAGCTAATTGTGGTTGATGAACTATGAGCAGAAGTGAGTTTGAAAGATGTTGAAACAGGACAGTGTTAGATTGACATTGGCTTTTTTGATACTGGTTGTGTTTTATGTTTGTTCTTTGATAATTACTCCCTTTATAAATAAGGGCCAATATGGTATAGTATGCTTCTGAAGTCTGGGAAGACAGATGTACAACTTCTAAAGTCTGATCATAGAGTGGGTTTACAGCCTGAAGTTCCTGAAGAGTTTGCAGTGGAGGAAGGTGGCAGGATCAAGAGAAACAGGCTCTTCATTTTTCCTTTTTGTGTGAACCTAAAAGAAGGTGAATGGGCATTTGCTAAGTACTTACAAGAAGATTGTGAAATAGTTTGGGAAAGTTTGGTAGGAGATGGCATACACGGTGGTAGGTTTTTATTTACCCTTAGGACAGAGGTGAGGTTTAAAGACAGGAGAGAATAAAGTTGATTGTTCGTTATGCTTAATCTAGTTGTGGGTTGCAATCAGGAAAGAGGTGCAGCGCTTTTCCGATCTCACTTTTAGCCATAGATTCCCACTACTTCATTTGTTGGATCTGATGATTATGCAGCTGCAGCATGTTCTAAAGGAAAAGAGAAATAGCGGAAAACTAATTTTCTGTAGAACATACTAGCTGATCTCAGACACCCTGTGGTCTGATGCCAGAAAGTTGGTGGAGAAGGAGGAGGGGAAGAATGAAACAGCAGCAGCAGTCTACAGCTACATCAGATTAGATTAAGAAAACAGTATGAGAGAACCGGCAAGCAGTAAGCTCATGACAAGGGTGGGGAAAAAAGATGCATGAGATGGCCAAACACATAATCAAACCTTAGATGTGCTTAAGTATGTTGGAGGGTGTAAGTTTTAGCCTATGTGACTGAAGAAGCCTCTTGAAAGATTTTTAAATTCAGAGCAAAAATGTCAGGAAAAAAGCAGTCCGTAAAATAGACTATCTGGCTTTTATTTCATAAAATAGGTTTTATTATATAGCAGGTGCTATTCTTTCTCTGGTTTTATAACTTATCATGGTGTAGTTTGTTCTCTAACGGTACACCATTACAGAGTTTGAAATCATGCTCATTGTACTCATTTTAGGGAAAAGGTACAGGCAGTTCTGATTCAAAACTCTGACCGATTCGTTGTCCCATCACAATGTGTCTTACACTTAAGTTTTATTTAATTCTTGGTAAGTCTCATTCATTGCTCTACCCCTAGACTATAGTCTAGGAGGAGTTTATACACAGAATTCAGTATAGGAAGGAAACCCTTTAATAAAAACACTAAGGAAAATGTAAGCTTACATTTGTATTTTTGGGTTCTTTAATCCTTAAATGAAGTTAAAATGTGATTGTTTTAGGAAGGGGCTTAGGAACATTACTGTCACTAGTATTACTGTCAATAGTATCCAAATATCCTTTGGACCAAACTTACTCAAAACAGATTGTGAGAAGCAGTGTCTGTGTACCCTTACACTACTTATTCCAAGTAATGCGCATGCTAAAATGTAAGCCTACGCTTTATAGTTTTCACTATACATGCATTGTAAATGAGTGAAAATATTTTGTTACAGCATTAGTTCTAGTGTTTACTATAGTTTTCACAGCTTTTGAATCTATGGACTACAGCCAGCTGTCAGAAATTCTTGCAGTTTGCTCTTGTTAATCATCAAAACTGTAACAGACAAATTGCTGAAGTTTTATTTTCTGTCTGTTTCTGCAGGACAACTGTAGCTCAGTTAGCTTTGTGCTGTCTCCTGTAATACAGGGATTACATGTTCCCCGCTGAATGAATTTCTTAGGTGTTTGTCAGATTTATTAACACACACTTTTTTATGTATCTCTCTCGCTAATTACTTCTAGATAAAATTGTGATGTTACTTTAGAATGCAGAGTATTTTTAGACAACAAAATATCCTGTCTCTTACTAGACTATTACTATGAAAAGGACTGCATTTTTTCTGAGGCGGCATTTAGTTGTAGATGGTAAATTTGGTAACAGGATGGTTTGGTTTTTTTGGTTATTTTTTCTTGTAATAGTATTGTAATAATGAATTTAGATCATAAGTGAAGAATCTGTTTCAGCCCTTGCTTAAAAGCAGGAAACTTCTAGAAAGAAAAACCCAGTTGGAAGTCTTTGTGTTATACGCTGAAAAATAAACCAATATTTGTGTGTGTTGATACTAGTGAAATTTCCACTGGTGGTATTCTTTACAGCTTGGCCAAATTCTGTTGCTGGCCAGTATGAAAAAACCTGCAGTGGTGTGCTTTAGTCAACGCTTGATTTGTTTGTTGGTTTTTTGTTTTGTTTTGTGGGTTTTTTTTAACATGTGATCTAATGTGATGCCTTTTTCCTTTGAGTGCCATAGATGTTGGTTAATATCTGACTGTCCTCAGTAAGAGGTGATTTCTGTCACTTTTGTTCTAGACATTTTAATGGACAAAAATCTTAATTTTATGAACTCCTGTAGCTGGTTGAGAAATTGAAAGTTTGTTTATAATTGTCACATCAGAATGTTGGTGGAATGTTGAACTTCTTTCTTAATTAAAAGCTTAATCGTGTTGATAATTGTTAGCTATTCAAATCTGGAAAAGTCATGGTTTCTAAATTTTCTTCTGCATAATCACTTTTAAAAAACAAGAATGATTGTTTAAATAGATAGCTGGAGGAAAGCAACAATAACCTTGAGAATGTTTAATAATACTGCTTACAGTTAGAGAGCTATGAAACTATTTGTAACTGATTGCATACTGGTTTGAATTCAATTTGTGCATGTTCTCATTTCAGGGTTAGTCAGCAATATAAAACCAACTATATGACGGCTGATAACTTGTCCATTTGTTTCTGGCCTACTTTGATGAGACCTGATTTTGAAAACAGAGAGTTTCTTTCTACCACCAAAATCCACCAGTCGGTTATAGAGACCTTCATTCAACAGTGTCAGTTTTTCTTTTACAATGGAGAGATTGTAGAAGCACCTAATCCCGTGGCGTGTCAGCCACCGCCTTCCAACGCAGTACAGATGGTGGAACCAATGGTACCTCTGCAGTTACCACCACCGCTGCAGCCTCAGCTGATACAGTCGCAATTACCAGCAGACCCTCTTGGTATTATATAGACAGAAGATGATTGCAGGCAGCCTGGCACTGGACAGTAAAGACAAGCTATAGACATGCATGTTTCAGGATACAGTAATGTATTTCATATTTATGAAAACTAATTCCCATCCAGCTGATTGGACATCTTTTTGTTATATCCCGTACTGTGTTCCTCATTTGTACACACTGCAGATAAAAACTATGTGATAAGCATGACTGGAGAGGTTTAATTTTTAAAAGCAAAAATAGCTATAAAGTACAAAGCTGCTGCTGCATGATACCTTATTGCAATCACTATATCATTCCTGTGACGGTTTGTCACAATATATTGTGAATAAAATTTTTCTATACAAATTTAATGATTTAAAAAAAAAACATTTATGAAACATTCAATGCTTACAGCCTGCTTTATGGCTGTTTTTGTTATTTAACATGCTATTTTTGGCAATTTTATTCGCATTCGAGCATTCTGTGTAAACAACTAAAGCCCAGCTATAGTTTATTTTGTAATCTCCTGGCTACTTATGTGACGGTATGCTTAGGATGGTTTATGGAAGAATGCAAAATGCACTGTTGAGAATTTTACAATCCCTAACCATCCATCTTTACTTGTAAGTAAACCTGTGGACAGTTCGTTAAGGGTGGGTGAAGTTGCTTATTATTTTTTACAGCACAATACCAAGGACATGCTTGTTGTAAAAGTGAGTTTCAAATACTGTACAAAAATTTTGATGTTGCCTACTTATTTCTTTATGTTCCATTACTGAACTAAACATTTTGTAAAACTGTTAATTCTGTAAACAGCTGCATGTTTAAAAGATCATTGATGGTCTTGTAAACTTAATCTAATATATTTTAGATATTTTAATTTTTCCCACTTGGGAATACATGTAGTGTTTAGAAAATAGTTCATGACATTTTCATATAAGGTTATATAACTTTTCATACATAAACATGAATTTTGTTGTAGTAAAATTCTCTAAACCAAACAATGTTTTAATCTAGGACTTCAATTAATCTATTCTTTAAATCTATTTTTATGTGACCCTTTAAAGATATACAAAAATGCATTGCTAATACATAGCAATAAATACTTTGGGTACTGACAATTAACCTCTTTGGAGTGTGTATATATAAAATCACATAAACTTGTAATCATATTTTTTTCCTGTGGTATGTTGTGCTAAAAATTCAAATGACTGAATTTTTTTCTTTCTTCTCCCTCCTTCCCCCCCCCCCCCATTTCTAAATTATCTCTCTTTTTTTTTTTTTCCCCCCATTTATGTTACTTTTACGTTGGTACCAATTTTGCTGTAAAAGAATGCTGCTTAATTTAAACAAATCTTTTGGTTAAATATTTTGTTAGTGGTAAAAAATTTAGAAGGTTACAAATTGTAGCAAAGGGGAGACCATAGATAAACACTACCTGTGAGACTTTTCATAGCAGCTTTTTTTCTTTCATGCTCAAAGTACACCTTTTTAGGTCTGCAAAGAAGACAACAGTTTTGGCTCATTCAGCCGCTAGAATGTTTTGTGTAGTTTAAAAAAAAAAAAAAAAAAAAGCTTTATGATGGTCACTGTTGTAATCTTCACTTATAACAAGATTTAAGATCGCCTTGTATGTATTATAGTAAATAGATGATTTTGAGAATTAAGGCTTTTAAGAGTTTGATTTGCTCCATTTTCCCAAAATAAAAATTGCCTTTCCCACTTAATGTCCTAGGTATTGTACTTCTAATTATGACTTGGATTATCGTTCTAGATTACTATGATACCATAAACCTGGCTGCTGTTTGAAGTACATGTATATTATAAATTATCTTGATATTGTGTTATATTCTTGCAAGTAATTATCTTTTCTAAGAAAACAAACAAAAAAGAAAAGTCAACCCTATTCCTATTGCAAAGCACACAGGAATTAATAGTACAATAAAGTCTGTCCTGTACATTGTAGCATTCTTAACTTGTTCTACTTTACCTGTTGTCTATATAGCTTTTATTTATAGTTGTCAGTCTAATCTTGGCATGTTTAGCAAAGAAAATGAAACTTCAAGAGTTTTATAAACTATTTCTAGGTTGCTAAAGAATTTATTTTTCTACTGTATATGGTATAGACAAAGCATCACCTGTACAGGAAACAAGTCTATTTCTCATAGAAGTAAGCTTAAAAATAAATGCCAGTCATATCCATATTTAAAAGTTCTATCTATAAAGTATCTCCAGTCTTTGTAATGTGAATTGCATTTTAAACTTTCTATGAATTCCAAGTTGTTTGCCATAATATTTAACTAATCTTTGAATACTAATTTTTCAAATAATTTACATTCCGTTTCATGTTGGACTTGTGATCAGCAGTATTTGTGGTGTCATTTATTTCTTGTGTATAATGTTACAGCTAAATCACTTCATGGTTTTTTGAAAATCTCAATGCTTACGTTTGGCCAAATGTGAAAGTGTTATTACATTTACTGGATAAAACAAAAAGAAATAATACAAAAACATGGCATGTGGCGCTTGATTGTCACATGGAAGAGTCCCTGCATACTGTTAGCATTATAGAAGTGTTATATGCAGGAATGTGGATATGTGTGTATGTATAATATATACACGTTGATATTTTTTATGTGTTTGTGTGTTTATGTACACAAGCACATGTGCACAGACTTGCATGCACATACACCCACATAGGTAAAGTTTTTAAAAGACTAGGAAATTATACCATCGTTATTAAAGAGTTATAATAGAGCTTTCTCTATTATTATTTTTATTAGTGCTATAAAATGAGGAAGCATTTCATTATATACGAATTCCTCATACTTTGGCTCAATGTAGTCCGTTCTAGTTTTAATGAAAATCCAAACAATAATAACTATATTTTTTAATGTGAGCATTTTTACAGTAATATCTATCTTGATAAAGATACAAATGTATATTATTTTTGGTTGAGCATCTCAGTGACACTTTATGGAGTAGGTTGTCTTTTTTATGTATTATTGGTATAGACATACTGCAGTGTATTGTCTTTCAGTGTTTTCGCAATTTTAAAATCCCAGCCCTGAGTTACAAAAGTGCCATTTTAAGTAATGCTTAACAGGTTATTTCAAAATTCCTTACCCTCGATGATCTTGTGGGATTTTAACATATATAGTGTAAATAGATTACGGATGTCAACTTAAGTGAAAAGACACTTTTTTTGTTGCTGTATGTTTTCTCCATTATTTTAATCCTGGTTGCTAGGAAATTATAGATATGTTTATTTTTAGTTGCTGGAGTTTAGCTTCCAATATTTATGATAAATATAGAAAAAACCTATCAATTGGAAATGAAAAAAATTGGCCTTAGCTTACATGCTTATTTCAGGTTTTTTCAGTAACTGTGATGCTGTTTGTCAACTGAAAAAATTACACATCTATAAAAATTTTAAAGTCAAAATTTTGTTCTTTGTTTATAATGTAATCTTTTGTTGCTACGTCAGCAGAATACTGCAGTGAATTAAATATCAGTGAAGCTTATTCTGTATAAAAGATTCAACGAATAAAATACTAAGATGCTTACTGTGTATAATGTTCAGTTTAGTTGCCTGCTAAAGTTTTAAAGGCAAAAGCACCCTGTCTTTAACATACACAGAGATGAAATTTAGTAGTAAATCTTGCTAAACTGAGTGCACTAAGTGTTTAAGCAATTCTCAGGGTGGGGAGGGTGTCTCTTATGGGTCTCTTAAAATTATTTTTCCTACAGAATTTTTAATCCTGAAGTAAATACTGAGGCTTTTCAGGTCAGCTTTACATTTTCAGAGTTGTATGTCATTGGTCAAAATTCTACGAACTATATGGGATAAATCCAACTCTGATGATACTATTGCTTTGAGTTCTTGTGCACGCAACATCTATGCTTGTTTTTTTTCAAAGCATCTTCAGTCACATGGCTGATGCAGAAATAACTGCAAAAACTTCCTGACAACCTTCAAATCTGAACATGGTTCAGGTTTTATTATATATCTTAACGCTTTCAGGTACTGGAGCATTTTAATCTCAGATAGGATATAGGATGCCTTTTACCTATAACTTACTCAGTGTGCAAATCTGTTTTTTAGACTTCTGTTATCAGAAGCTGTCTGTGCTGAATCTGAGGCACAGTGTATTGTGTTCGGGCTCTGAACAGACCGCAGGTTTCTGATGAATAGCTGTCCTAGGGAACCAAAGTGTGACATTAGTGTTCACTTGTGTCAAATTCCATCCTTCAGCTAATTCATGGTTTCCATGGAATCAGAAGGAATGAATTTAATCTGTCATCGTGGCTAGTGAAAGCAAAGACTTCCTTCCTTTTCCTATTGACAAGTTCTTTCCCAAGTGTGTAGATGGTGCATGTTACGGCTGTTGCCCATATGTTTCTCATCTTCCTTATAAAATACAATGCATGTGTGTTTAGACCTGGTATTTTTGTTGCTGAATTGAGTGTCATGGGTGCCTAGCCAACATTCTGGTGCTTTTATATTACAGAATAGGGTTTAGTATGCCTGATTACATTAATAATAATTTGTCCGTTACTGTTTTTTTATTTGGTGTGACTTATGAAATATGGAGAATTAAATAATTTCACTGAATGCCTACAGTGCGGTAACTGTGTTTTTTTCAGACTTAGAGTGTGGTGATAATGAAAGGCCATCGTTGCTTCTACTTATGAGCTGTTTAAGCTAAGCTGGGAAGGGGATCTCATGGTGGCCCTTCCAGCCATGACTGCTTATCAGTGCTTCAGGGGTAGATACCCTGCCTTGAAGAGTACCTCTGGCTGCTTAGGTGGCTGACTGATAGTAGTATAGCTGTACTTTATTGTACATATTATAAGTAGTGTAGCTGTAGCTTGTATTTTCCCCAGAATTACAGTATCACGGTCTATCTGTTCTTACAGATTTTTCTGCTTCATAACTGATGAAGTGAAGGGGAGGCAAAGTAGTTCTCACCTGTTCCTGCAGCGCTCTCAGCTTTGCCATTGATGAGAATTGTCAGGGACTCTGCAATAGCTTTTGCAGGATTTTACTGAATTACAAGTAGAAAATGTCCAGAGTGGTAAGTTATGAGTTGAAGTTCTTTGGTTAACTGATGCTGAGTGCGATGAACTGGTGAAGCATCTGGGAAAAAACCAAGCTGCGCTATTGAATTATGGGCTAAGTCTCCCTTGGAAGGTTCCCCCCTCGGTACTTGGCCGTGTGACCTCAGTTTCTACCGTGACTGCCCTTACTTGGCCACGTTGACCCCATGCACGTTGGGAATGAGGAAGAGATCAAGAAACCTACCTCAAAAAAATCATGTACTTTAAACAGCCGCCTCTTAAAACACTGAGATGAAATTATTAAATGTAGAATGTAGGAAAAAAATACGGAGAATGAAATGTCCATGGTTCATTACTGAAATATGTATGTATACACACATATGCTTTTGGAATTTAGTAAAGAAGTAATGTTGGTGGCCAGCCTGCTACAGATAAACATTGCTTACAATTCGGATGTTAAGTTTTGAAAACAGAATGTAAACATGTCACTAATTTTGATATCCTATCTGTGAGTTGTCTAGCTCTTCACGTTGATTTGATTTTGTTATCCTGTGTGGTCACACAGACGAGCCTGATTTTGTGTCCTTTGGTTAACTGTATCGGAGTTGCAAAGTTTCTTTATCTCTTCACAGATGGCTGCCGTCTATTCTTTCTTCTCTTAGTACGTCTCTTTGACTTGATCAGTTTTAAAGTCAAAACTTAAAATTTATAGCGTGATCATACTACTTGTAAAACATACTGGGTCCTGCATAAAGTTCATAAAAGTCTGTCAATACTTTCTTGTCCCCTTGTGTCTGCACTTGTCTGTGTGCACTCGTTTGCTGTTTTGGGTATGCAGGACCTGGGGCAATGTGGCACTTGTCCATGTCTGGAGATTCTGGTCGCTTGGAGGTAGATATTGGGGTGATCCTTTTCTGTATCCTAGCCTGCTTATCGTGAGAGTGCTGGAAAGAGCAGCTAGGAAACTTTAAAAATGGCAAAGGGTAAATACTACGTGTGGTCTGTGCGTCGGTGAGCTGAAGATGCTTGCCTCAACTCTTCATGCCTGTGCGAGAGGTTTGTGTGTAGGGAGCTTTCAAGCTGTCCACTGATGGTGTAAAGGGAGGAGGAGATGGGAAAGCGCTTCCCTGTACCCTTCTCTCTAACCTCAAGGGCCAGTGTTGTTCCTGCAGAGTTTGGGGCACCAAGTCCTCTGCCCAGTGTGGAGTTTTGGCCCCCCAAGAAGAGGGTCATGGAATAGCATGTGGCCTTCAACCAAAACTGGTGCAGCAAAAAAATGGTGACACACTTACAACCTTGACTTGTTCCTCAGCATCCCTGTTCCTTGAAACATGCTGCCCTACGGGTCTTTTGTTGCTGTTTTTTAGTATCAAACAGTGTTGAGTGGTATTACCACCAAGATCAGCAGTTCTAAGTCATCTCCTTGTAGCTGGCCAGACTGACTTACCAGGATACAAAGCTGCTTTGACCTGAAATGCTTCTGGGGAAGTAGAAATCAAACTCTGTTCTCCTGGAGCTTGTACATGGTGCCATCAAGCATTATTTTATTTTCTCCATTCTTTTCAAAGAAGGTAGTTTCTAAGACAAATGAGAGGGCTGAGCTATTACCTGACAGAGGTGTATGTTTGTAGCGTGATAGCGACACCAGAAAGTAAATGTCCAGCTCATTCAGTGAAGACATGGAAGTAGCGTATGAAGATGTGAACCTTGCTGCAGTGGTGTGGAGGACTGTCCGTGGCAGAGTTAAGTGAATTGTGGAGAAAATTATCCTGGCTGCAGTTCCTTTTGGAAGGTAACAATACTGTTTTATTCCTTTCCTTCCCTTCCCCAGAAGGGAGGCGAACTGGTGTGCATGTAATTTGACTGTCAAAGCTGAGCTCCTACCCAATGGGGAAGTGAGCAAACAACTTGGCACCGGGAACACCCTAGAAGACTCTGCAAACATCTATGTCCCATCCTGGTATCCAAAGTATCAGGAGGAGCTGGATGCTTCTGTTTTCCTCCAAAACCGTGTGCTGCTCAGCTGAGGGGCAGGGTCTCACGGCTCTCTTTGGATTTTGACCACTGCCCCACAGCCAGTATTCTACTTAAAAATATTGGCCATAACAATTGTGGTTTTAAGCTACTGATCTATATGTAGGTTGAGTCAGATTTCCTGAAATGGTACCATCATCCTCCTCCCCTCCATTTTTTTTTTTTTCTTTTTTCTTCATGTTTTTTCTCCCCCCCTTTACACCCCCTGGCAACAGCTGAGCTGCTCAGCTAGAATTCCCTCAATATGGAGCAGGGGTTCTGCTGCAGGCCATTCTCATTTGGGAGTACTTGGCTTTACGTCTCACCTCTTCTCCTTTGTTCTACAAGAATGTATGTTAACTTCTGGACTTGCTACAAAACCAATTTTTTTTCCCCTCCCTAAACCTGCTGAGGACGAGTGGGCTGAAGTGAATGTCTCCAGGCATTTATTTATCTTTATGCACCAATTTATGGGACAGGTGCTCAGAGCTCTAGGATGGCAAAATTTCTTCAGAAATGTAAAGAAAAAAACACCTTACAACTTCTGTGATCCTCCTTCCTTCTGATGTACTAGTTAAGGAAGCCTACACCTGTTCTTGTGCTAACAGTAAAAAGTATGTTTTGAGCTCATGTAAACGTTAAATGTCTCTATATTCAGAATTGTGCTGCAAAAAAAAAAAAAAAAAAAAAATTAATTGCCGCCTTGGCAGATAAACATTGCAAGTACAGGTGAAGTGAAGAACCACCAGAAAAAGTGCTAAATGTAAGCAAATAGGATGTGTGACTAGTTTAGCTCATCGGTAGGATGCTAAGATAGAGTGGGAATGTTTAGAACTTAGCAGTTTTTAACTGAATTGAAGGAAAACTTACGCTGGGTGTTTTTTCCCTTCTAGTGTTTTCAGTGGCTTCTGTTGCATCTTTATACACGAGGACATGTTCCAGCAGGCTCCATCCCCAGTGCCGCAATGCTCTGGACAGCTATCTAGTTGTGTGCTTGATGGGGAGACTTGAGGAGGTGCTGGAGACAGTTTGCACCAGCCTTTCCCCTTTCAACATAAGAACCGAGTGCTGTAAAACCAATGCCTGCTTACAGGGAGCCTTTTCTAGTTTCATGTAGGGTAAGAGTTTCCCACCCTGGCAAAGTTCTCAGGGGTATACATGGTACATATATATATATGTATGTATAGATATACAAAACCACAAGCTCAACAGTTTTTGTAGGGTTTTGGGGGGTTCATTGATGGGGTGTTTTTTTCTTTTTTTATAAAAAGGAGGGCAAAAAAATGTTAATAAGCATTTTATTGTTGAATGGGAAACATTTTGGGGGTGGTGGTGGGGTGGAATTTACTCTTCAAAGAAAGTATTAGGATTAGCTAAGTAACACTGTGGAAATACCATTGAAGAAAATAAGTTTTTGTTTTTAGTTTTCCTAGTGGCATCACATTTTTCTGACTAGCAAGCAGATTCTTTCTTACAGCTTTGTATAAGTATATTTTATTTGCAGGTATATTAATGCCATTTTTAAACTACTGCAATTGCAGTCATTAGTTTCAAAAGAAACTAATGTGTGGAGGTACCTGCCTATAGACAGCCCTGGATTATTCCGTCTTCTGACGGTGAGTAAAAGGGATTCAGATTTCTTACGATATAAAAAGGAGACAGCTGATGTTCTTCCTTACTGAAGAAAAACTAGGGTATTCTTTTTTTTGCCTGGACTGGTGGAAGTTTTTTTCTACTGCAACATCTGGAGCACCCATGTGCAAAGGGAAGAGAAGCCGGTTCTGTATATATGTAACTTTCTAAAGAGTGAAGCAATGGGTAAAGCAGATAAAATCATGTCTTCATTTTTCCTTCCTGGAAATTTGACTACAAGAATGACTCTTATATAGCCTGTTTTATAGTCTTGTGCCGTAATCTGGCCAAGTATAAATGCTAGACTTATATTTTCTACCCTGTCTCTCAAAACTCCGTAGCAGACCCATATTCCTATATTCGTTATATTCTCATTTCTGCCCTGTACCCAGTTTCTTTTAAAAAAGAGTAGTTGTTTACACATGTACAAAACCATATTAACTCAAAGGCAACATTAGCTCAATTTAGAAGTTTTAGTGAATGTTGTCAGAAAACAGTCTTTGGTTGGAGTCTATCTGATAAAGTTAGATCGAGTCCTGTGTTAATAAAGTGCTTCTTCACCTAAAAGTGAAGTAGAAATTAACTTGAGGTGGAAATGTTGTGCTGCCTGCTTCAGTGAAGGTTCAGTTAGCAAGGAAGGAATTGCAGTTTTCATTTACATGTGAAGTCCCCAGCAGGCAGATTCTACTTGATTGGTGGAAGTCTCTCACATATGTGCATGTACATGCGGAGAGTTATGAGCATGGCTCTCGGGCACTGCTGTTTACTTGTTAAACTATTATTACTATGTCCCCAAATGTCTCAGATTCAGCTACATATGGCATAACCTGTTGAGTTTTCCACCTTGTATTGGAAACTAAACCTAAATTTGCTCTAAGTGTGTGAATTTTTGGTCTATGTCTGCTTCCTGAGGAGCATCCATGCTTTATCCCTGTATCTGGTATTTAAGAAGCAGAGGAGAAATTGAAGGTGAGTGATTTTTACCTCTGTGGATTTCAGAACAATCTGGGAGTTTCTGTATTGGGAATTGGCCCCTGTTCTGTGTCTGTGGAAGAGCTCCAGCTGCAGCATTCCTGCAGGTGTGCTGTGGGTAGCTGGTCCCTTGTGCCTTGTTTCTTGGCAGGGTAGAGGCTCAAAGGTTGGCCTTTCATCACCAGGTGTGTCTTTGAAAACCTGTGGTATGTGACTGTGTACTGCCCTCTTTAAATACTGCTGAGAGAGAGTTTAGAAAATTATCCTCGTTTCACATCAGAAATGTCAGTATTTGTCCTTTTCCTCAAAAGGCTTAAAGGAACGCACTTCTGTTTCTGAACTGCACGCTTTCCCTGATCCTTCTGATTAATTGATGTAGGAGATAAAGAATTGTGTAAACAAGCTTTCAGAATAACTGAATGGCAAAATGGAAGAAAGAAGTTCAAATACATGCATGAGATCTTCACGTGCACCTACTCACTGAGCAGAAAATAATTCTGCCACCCCACCCACCCAGTTCTTTATTTATTATTATTATTTTTTCTGATCCTGTGGAAATGCTTTCACTTTTTTCCTTATGTAACACCCTACTTTCTTTCTCTCTTCCCTTGCTAGGTGATAGACCTTTATGGCCATATAGTGTTTTCTGTGAACAAGATGCTGGAAGTTGTGGAGACTGCACAGGTTGTTTAAGAAATGTATGGTCAGGGCCAGGGGATGGGGGGAGCGTGCGGGGGGAGAGTTATAGAATATTGATGAGAATAATAAAGAAAAGGCCTCAAAATAGTGAACAAAATATGGAAATGGATAAGAACTAGAGTTAAGGCAAAGGTCTTTAAAGGGGGAAGAATTTAGCTTTTAAAGAAGGTGAAGATGCGCTACAAGATGGAGAAATAAGCTACTTCATAGACAGGGGAATGGCTGCATGTATTAACATAAAGGTTCTAGCTCAAGGTGAGCAAGTGGTGGTTTTTTTTTTAACTAATCTGTATTTAAATTGTGCTGGTTTAATAAGTACAAATGCTCATTAGGTTTTAAAACTTACGCAAGTATTGAGACACAACAACTCTTGACTCACAAGAGATATATTATAAAACCAAGTATCTTTGAGTATACAAATATAGGTCTTAATCATTCTTGTATCTCTGATGAAATTAATCTATGCTTTTCTTCTAAACCTGTGAAATAATTCCACAGCTTTCTCCATGTCTTATTTCAGTGATTCAGTATCCTTATGGGAAGAAAGATTCTCTTGCTAGCCAAACTAAATCTTCTTTACTGCAAGATAAACTGACTTCTTCTAGTTCTATTGCAAGTGCACGTGGTGAATATTTATCACTGTCACCTTTATGGTGATCTTTAGATGCTGGAAGGCTGCTATGTCCCATTCCTCTCTCACTGCTTTCCACAGCTGTCTTTGTCAAAGTAACACATTCCTTTAAGCTTTTTTACCGTTTGTGATTATAAACCTTGTAGTATTTTTGTTGCCTTTCTTTTAAGTACATTGGTCGTCCAACTGGGCACAGTCCTGACCACTGCAATGAATTACACCACTGTAATATCTCTTCTATCTTGTAAATGTAAGGCTGATAAGCCTCTAAGCCAATATACTGTAAGCCCTGAATTTTGTTATCAGTGTGTGCCTTCAAAATGGTAACAAACAGGGGGACTTGGTTTTAGCTGAAGCTTACGAGATGCAGGTTCTTCTATTGCACTGTTCAGTGTGTGTTTCTGTCCACTCGATGCACTGTGGTGTGAGCTGTTGGGTTACGGGCATCTCCTCAATAAGCACGTGAGTGATGGGGAGAAGATGCGAGGTGAGGCGTTCTGCAGTTCTGCCTTTCAAAGTCGAGAGGCGAGTGGTTTTATTATTAGTTGCTCCTGAAATACTAGCTATTAAACCGTGCTACAGCGCTGTGATCCAATGCTGTCATTGAGAAGGATGATAGAGAAAACACAAAAGACACGGTGAGCCTTGGATAAAAGCAGAGGCAGCATTCAAAATGGTTACTGAATTGAGTGGTGAGGAATAGGAGATGTGTCTTCTTAAAGCATGTATAGTTAATGCAGATGTGCTGTTTTCTTCAATTACCATGGCTGGTTGTTTCATAAAAATATTAGAATTGCTTTGTTCAGTGAGGATTCTAGAATTACCATTTGTTCTTTAGTGAATGCTTCTAACATTCAAGAGAGAAATACAGTTAGGTGATGCAAGTTGGATTCTTCACCTCTGAATTACTTCAATGTATCCAAACTGTTCAGATATTTCCCACTTTTCAGAGTACCTAATTAACATTTAATAACTCCTTATTCTAAAATTGAAAGGAATGAGGATTTCTCTTGCAGCATTTTTAGCTTTGTCTGCAAAGATGTATGTGATGTTGTATAAAAAAATACAAATATCTTTGGCACTGAATCCCATAATAAAGATCTCATTTAGTACACGTTAATTTAAGATTTAATGTCATGTTTTCATAAGGTTTGTTGACTTAAATTTATGGCTTCCTTGATCAGTTCCAGGGCTAGATAAAAGCAACAAAAAGCCCAACAAAAAACATAAACCCAAACCTTAAATTTGTGACGTAAATACCACTGTCTGAAGGCCAGTGTCTGATTTGGCTTTTAAAACACATAGCTGTCCTCTCATTCTTCTCACTTTCTTTACACTCATAGGAAGGTAAATCCATAGTGCTGCAGTGTGACTTCTTATTACAATAGAGGCCATTAATCAAGTTACGCTGGTTTTGGAGTGTGGTATCAATATCACTCCCTTCAGCCTTTAGTGTTGACAATGCATTCTAAAATATTGAAGCAGCAGTTTCTTAAATGACAAAGCAAACAACTTATGGTACACCTGTAAAAGGTAATAACATGAAAGGATTGCTTTAAGAAAAATATCCTATTAGGAAGCATATTCCTGTAATGCTAACATATTTATAGATACAAGTATGCACACCTGACACGATATAGAATGCACTGTATATTATTTCAGAAATGCAATCCATTGTGGTGTGAATGTGAGGTTTTATTGACAAAAGCGTGGGATAACCTAGGATAAATTGATTGCAAAGCCACTGCAGCAAGCACTAGTACGTACACAATAAAGAATATATAAATCGATTTTATTTTTCGCCATCTAGCACATTTGTGTACTGTTGAGATACTAACATAAGATGAGTTTGTCTTCTTTCTACCCCAAGTATGTTATCAGTATTCAACTGGAACTTTATTAAGGTGTGTCTGGGAACCAAGAGGGGGGTTTACTAGGGTACTGATCACCTTATCAAAGATCACGTGTCTTTGAGTCTGGAGCTTAAGGGGAAGGTCACCAGTGCACTCAGGCTATTTGCTTACATTGCGCTGTTTGAATAGACTCAAAAATAATATATATAACAGTGGCACATGAATTATTCTGGCTAGCAAAGGCCTTGCTGTGAACATGGTTTAGGTAAGCTTCCTTCATCACCATTTCAGTGTTTTGGGCGATCTGATGACTAGCTAGCTGGACATAGTAGAATTCATTTGGCCTGCAAGTGGTTATTTTATTCTGAGCAGCGGCCCACGGCTGGGCCTCAGCAGCAAAGTTGTCTTGGGTTGGCATGTGTTGATGTGCTCTGTGTAAGACTTGCTACGGTGCCACGTGTGCTGGGGTTTCCAGCCATAGACCCGGTACTGCCTATGAACTGCAAGCTGCCTTCAGCTGGGAGTCATGGCTGGGCTTCAGGGCTCGGTGAATGAGTTTCTTTTTAATAATGAAGCAGGCAAAAAAGAAGGCACATAACTAGGCAAGGAAAAAACAAACCCCCAAACATTCCTGTTGAAAGATAGGAAGTGATTTATCTTTTCTTCCAACTTTCTCTTCTCTGTGAAATGCCATAATGCTTTCAGGGGAGCGATGAGATTTGTAAAATATTTCACTACACGTGCTTTCTGTAATAATGTTTTCAAGGTAAAATGTTAATTAATTTTGCAAATGCATACCTAATTGCTTGATCAATGGGATTTTACTCCTTTTAAAATTAATTTATTAATGAAAAACAAAACAAAACTGCTTGAACCATTAGAAAAATCACTTTTCTGTTTAACATGCTTTGGCCAGTTTTCACGTTCCTTGTCTCAACCATATTTGTGATCTTGATGTTCATCACTGAAAGCATTTGCTACCCACAGCTTCAGGTCTCCTCAAGCTGAATTAGACATAGGAGTGAGCCTTATGTTACATTTTCAGTCTGAATACCTTCGTCCTTTCTATCCTTTCTTTTCTGGGGAAGGGATCAAGTACCAAGTGGTGGTTCTGCTCAACCATGCTGATCAGCAACTTGGACAGCAAATCACTCTTGTGGACCTTTTGCACAAAGAAGTTGTTGAGTAACATCATACGTGTTCCCTCTTTCTCCAACACTCAACTGTCACTCTTTTGAGGTGATGGTTTGTATTGGCTGCAGGCCTCCAGCCACAAAATATTTGCTAGGGGACAGGATACACCTGAGTCAATGCTCCAGCAGAGCGACGTGCCGTAAGACAGCAGACAAGTTCATTATAGACAACTAAAGGCCGGGAGGTCACATAGCCTCAAGTGCCTAAGTTGTGAAAGGAAGGAGGACAGGATGTCTTCCCTCGGAGGTTCAATATCATCACTCCAATCTCCAGATGAACATCTGGGAGCTGGCATGCTGCCAGCCCCTGTGAGCAAGCTGGCCGAGTGCTGCAAGTATGCCTCTGGAGACCTGACCCCTGCAGAGTTTGCACACCTCTGCTCCTTTCCTCACTTTCCTCTGGATCTCCTGTGGCCACAATGCTCCACTGAATGTTCGCTCGTATTCTATCGCTGTGTTTCAGTTTCTTTTCTCACAGATGGATTAGCTTGTATTTTTCCTAGCTAAAAAAAATCTCTATTCAGCCAATACTGAAAACTTCCTGAATCTGTTCTCTCAGTTACAGCGATCTTCATGAGATGTATTATTAACTAAGAACTTGACCAACATGCTGTTCTCTTCTTGGCATACTCCTTTCAGTCAATCAGTAGAGCTGTTAAGCAGCAAGGGGCTAGTATGAGTCTCTGGGATGTGCTGTTGTGATAAAAATTTCAGCTTTATGTTATGTCATTTACTGTTATCCTTTGTGTATGACCGCGCAGCCAGTTTTCATTTGCGTTGACTTACGCAGCTGGACCAGCCTTCAATTAAAGACTCTGGAATAACTGTATTGAATGTTTTACTGATATCTCATCCAAGGTATTCTCATCTGTGATACTCACTTGTACAACAACAACAAAACGTTACACATGGCATCATCTCAGATTTGCTGTCAATCAACTCTGTCTCCCAGTATGGCCACTTGCTGTAGAGCCTACTGAGCAGCTGTGTCCATTTCTCCTTCCACCAGCAGCAAACCCAATAAAACACTGGATGATGTGTCATTACTACATGGAAACTTCCGAGTAATTTTGGTGGGGGCTTCACTTCTTTGATTCTCATATTTAATTAGTTTTCAGTATAGCTTCATTTTTTTTCAGTTGAGGTTTTTATGCTTTTGTGAGGTTCCCATCTAGCTCTTCTAGACTATCTAGAAGTTTTACAGAAAGTAAAGTCTTGCTCACTCTTTATTAACTTTTTCTTTCAATTAACATAACTAGGCAAAGTGTAATCCCTCAGGCAAAGAGAAGTGCCCTCAGGCAAAAAGAATTCAGCTCTCAGTGTGGTATCCTTTTTATGTTTCTCCTGAACCTGCATGGGACTTAATCCGGATTTATCTTCTCCTGAAGATTGCTTGCCTTAAAAACACACATACGACTCAGCCTGGGATTTCTTCTAAACATTATTTTTGAATGTGAGAAAACCCAGAGAATTAAATATTTTCATATTTCTAAGTGAGTTCCTCCTCTCTGTCATCTAAAAAAGTCTTTACTTGAGTCTGTTCATGGTCAGAAAATGAGTGTATGTAGTGGTTAGGACATAAAACAGGACTCATGGTATTCATACGTACTTCTGTGCTGGCTGTTATCTTGAGGTGTCCTTACTGTGCCTATGGTTCTTCAAGTTTGTGCTGTAAAGAAAGCAGCTTTTCTCTTTCTCTATCACTGTGAGAGACTCATTACTGCTACTTTAAATAATTAACTTTATGAAAACAAATGTCAACTTGCCATTGCTACTGTTACTTTATTTTGTCAGCAATGCAGCTAAGGCAAATACTTCACTAAATTATCTCTGTGTTGAGTCATGACCCTGCTGTAAACACTGACTATCCCTGTTTAATAGAATACCTAAGAAATAATATTCTTCACCATGGGATAGTTTTAGAAATTATTCCCCCCCCTCCCCCTGCCCCGATGTTTCATACAGTAGGCTTGATCTCTAAGGTAAGAAAAAAAGGAGAGGGGAGAGCTGTGAGACCTCCAATTCATGTTCTCCATTGAACCTTAGAGCACAGCAAATATCTATGAACAGGAAAAATAAAGACTTAATGCATCAGGTCTGCATGATAGACAGACCCTCTCTTCACATCTCTGCACATTACATCTCTTTTAACCAGATGTGAATTGTATTAGAGCTAGAATAATGGTTATGTGTGCTAGAGGCTAATCTCTTGAATCAGAAAGCCATTTGTTTTATTATTTTTAAGGCTCTTATACTGCAGGAATCTGCTGTGATTCAAAAGTGTGAGTAGACAGGCTGTTGCTGATGAAAGTAAATATTGCAAAAAAAGCTGTTTATAGCAAGAAGTATAAACTGATGTGTGTGAGCACATTATTTCCATTTAGAAGATTTCCAGTGTTGCATCAGTGCAATTCACCAAAGATAACTGAAATGAATATCATTGGGGTTTGTTTTGTTGTTGCAGTTGTTACTGCGGCTTTGCGTGTACACATACACATTTACTACATGTTGAAATAATTTGAGTATTTTGTCTGACAACAACAGGTTAAAATAATTAACATTTTTTAAAATAATACCAAGTCACTGCCACTTTTCCTTTCTGTCCGTGCTCAACTGAATGTTATGTATGTAAATGATAATTGAAGCAAAGATTCAAAGCCCTGTTTTTAAAAAAAGTAATTAAAGCAGCCTGCATTGTCACTGGAGGTAAGATAAACAATTTTAAAATGTCTCAAGAGGAGAGTGGATCTGGACACAACTCTTCTGTGTCTCAAGTGGTATGCTGCAGCTATTTAACTATAGGATGAAACCAAAAAGCCACCACTTGGCCCCCTGGTTTTATGGGCAAGTGTTGTAGGAAACACCAAGTCCTAGGAGCAGGCCCAAGAGCATGATTTCCACACAGACACAACCCCTCGGTTTGGTCCATACTTCCACCAAGACTGTTTTTTGTAGATCGACCTTTAGTTATCAAATCTTTCCACACATCATAATGGAAGTCTAAGTCCCAATTAAAGGCTGTGTGTTGTACCAGACCGTGAAGTGCCGAAAAATAGGTGCTTTGAGAGCCAACTGTGGATCTAGCCTGATTAACAAAGGGTATTCTCAGGCCTCTGGAAATAAGCAGGAAAGGCTTACGCTGGGACAACTTTTGCAGTAACTTCTCTGAGTTTCCTGCCCTGCTCGGTCTGTGTCCAGGTTGTTAGTGATCCAGGGGCTTATGTTTTAGGTTGAAATGTAACATTTTACAGAGATCTATCACTCATTTCCATGCACTTTAAAACTGTACTGTAATATAGCCCTTTGGGAGCTGTTTCACAAACAGTTTGAAAATCCATGCAGTGGAGATAGAGAGATGTAAGCTTGTCATGTGTCCCAAGGTAATACGTTCTGGATGGTTAATCAAATCCTTCAGTTAAAGCAGGGATTGGAGTGACTGACTTCTTTTGTGTCCTTGGAGCATATTTGGAAAATTGGCACTTAAAAGACTTAAGAGGTTGTTAAAAGATACTCCTCTGAGGGAAGGCTGCTTGCTTTGATGCAAACTAGTTGCCTAACAAGCAGCCAGCTCAGGTCTGTGTACAGCATCAGGAGAGGTGGACTGCAGGGAAACTTCTTTTCACTGTCTGTTCAGTTGTCATCTGGAAAAAGCGGTTTGTATATGCTGCTGTTTCAGTACAACGTTGCGGTGTGCCTCTGATATTTATTCCGAATTTACTTTTACAGCTTTTGTCTAGGTTTTGTTACATGAAACAGGCAGGAGATAAAGACAGTGGCTGAGAGACAGCAATGCTTCTTTAGCTGCCCCTCTCACTACATGCTGATACAGTCATCCTTAATTCTCACTTATATTTGGTACACTAGATTTACATTTATTCATACTTTTTGCTTTGTTCACCTTTATTTCGTTCTCTTTTTCAGGCGGTTACTCTGCTTTATTGTTCTTGTGTGCGCAATTCCACTGCAGTTATATTTATGAAAGAGATTTTAGCCAAACAAACCAGCTTAGCCTATGCTCCACAGAGACCCATTAAAGTTCTTGTTATTCTTACTATTCATGTCAATGCTTTGAATTTTAATTACTTTCACATGCAGATAAATAGTACATGTTCTTTTTACTTGTAAAGCAGGTTCTATGAATTCTATAAAATCACTTCTGCTTCATCTAGTATTTAATAAGATTTTCAAAAGGAGTAAATTCTGTAGAGTTTGCTGGGTTAAAATTCACACTGAAGTCCTTAGTGATTTTTATCTGTGCTAGATTTAACTTTTTACAGTGTTTTGTACAAAATTGCAGGCTTTTACCATATGTGCATGAGGTCCATGTTTAGCTGTGTCACTGCACTTTTAAAAAGTGATTGTTACTCGTGATCCTTTTTTGAATTTTAAACACACACACACACACACACACACGTGAAGAGCTTGAGCAATGATAGAGTAGACTTGAACACATTGAAGCAGTACACGACACAAATAATAATGCAGCAAGTGAGACCCAGGTAAGATCTTACTGAGCTGCAGAATCAGCAAAGATGATTTCTAATGGAGTTCACAGGGTGGTGTGGATGGGTCAAAGTGAGAAGAATGCTGCTCCCCCCAAAAAGCCTTAAGAAACATCACCATTAGCAGTGACTGGTTCAGTGGCTTATGCATTCTTTGGAATTTTCTGAAAGTCAGCTCGTTCCGTAGATAACATGGCTAAGGACTGCCATGTTAATTTGTATTGCACAGCTAATTCAAGTTCAGGAATGACACTTAAATCTGACTAACTTTGTAAGACATGCAGCAGTGGAGTATATTATGTGTTGCAGTATTTTTCCACGGGAAAAGAATGTTTCTTGACACCTAAGATCATGCTTAGAAACCATTCAATAATTTCTTAATATCACAAGCAATTTGGTTGTTAAGTAAATCATTCCATATGTAGAATAAACCACAAAACATTTAGTCCCTTAGTTCTGTTGCTTGAAATGCCTCTATAGCTGTGGATTAGGAAGGAGCTTTAAAAGACTTAGAAAAATCCCATAGAAGGAATTTAAACAGAAGTAATTTTTCGTTTTTTGTTTTGGTTTTCCCCTCAAAGAGAACATTCATACCTCTGACAAAGGTTTTGAAAAGTTTAATGATGTTTGTACTTTGCGCTTTGACTTTGATAGACAAAACTATATATTTTTCTCTCCCCCAACACAGGTTTATTTTAGATTGTAGCTGGTATGATGTTCAAAGGAAAAAATAAATAGCATAGGTTTTCCTTGGGCTGCCTTAGTAAACCATGTTTTCCTTAAAGTAAAGAAAATTATGTTAGCTTCCAAATTAATTTGTGCAGATATTTAGTTCTTTAGTTCTCTAGACTATTTACAAGAAAAAGAATGCCTTAACTCCCTAATGATATAAGACCAAACCAAAATAAAAAGCCCTTTTGATGTAGCCTTCTAAATCAGCAGGCAAACCAAGACCTTTTAACTTCTTTGTAGTGCTGAAATGAAAATTTTAAATCAAATGGTTTTTTTGCAAGAAAGAAACAACAACACAAAAAAAGCAGAAGAAACAATTCTTAGTTTTCACTGGAGGGTAGTATCAATTTTGCTTGGGTTTACAATGGACTGGTTGTGCTCAGATGAACAGTTTCTACATCGTAACTCTTGCAACAAGGCTAACAGGAGTTCAAGCATTCGTCATATTAAAACCTCTAGAGACAGGAAGGCAGCTTATATACTTTAATATTCTCTGGCTTGGTGCCCTGATTTAAAATACTCCTATAACATCTTTTACATGTACTTTGGATTGGCTGTGTTCAAAGTAATGGTATGCAAGTTGTGGTAGTTAACAATGACTTAAGAATATATGTACTGTTTTGCATCCAAAGAACGCAGAGCAGTTCAGCACGTAATTTCTTTATAACCTTTCTGAAAACACAGCTTAGATTTTAAATCTATATCAAGACATGTTATAACTGTTACTAGAGAGGGTTACTGATGTTTTTTATTCTTTCTTTATTCTCGGTTAGGCATTTGGTTTATCTGTTTTGGAGACGGAATGCTACAGAGGCAAGCAGAATTATAGCAGGGGTGAATTTGGCTGGGTACCGGCAGCCACTGCGCGTGTTATTTACATTATTTATATGCTCCTTTGGGAGACTTGCTTCACTTCTGTCAATCATAAAAGAAAAAAAAAAAAACCCAGACAATGAATACCTTGTGATTCTCTCTTTGGCTGGATGGGAGAAGGGGTGCACAGAAATTGTTGGATATTTCTTTCTTTCTCTTGGTATCTCTGACTTCCTAGAAATGCTAGTGAACAGTAATGAAGCAATTGTGCATACCATTTAGTTTTTCAGCTACTAGATGGTGAGATTCAATATCCTGAGGTTTATTTGTGAGGGTTTCCATAAATGTTGTGTACAGAAGAAAGAAAAAAGGCGATTCAGTTATTAGAACTGGAACAAGTAAGTACCAGGGCAAAGCTGATTTTGAAATCAGGGCAAAGCTTGGCTAGTTAGGCCAGATTTTTCAGCTTAACAGCTGGGAGTTAGGGATCATTTGAAGTATTTGTATCCCTGTCTTTAGAGTTTGTAGGGGAATGAAGTCCACTAAAACTATCCATAGTTTTTACCTGTAGAGTGACCTGCACCTGCCAGAGTCGGGGCTTGTGCTCTGACCGGTATCCTTGATCCCAGCCACCCTCGCCCAGCCCCGCTGCAGGCAGCTGAGCAGCCAGCAGGCACAGGCGGGTGTTCCAGCTCCTTTCTCCTTTGAGCCCACGCTGCGGGTACTGCTGCCTTACTGACCTGCCGTGCTGCTTGCCCCTTCTTGGGCTGCAGCTGCCATCCTGCAAGTGCCCAGTGGTTCTGTCCCCTGCCCCAGCACCACAGCCCTGCTTTGTGTGCCCCTGCAGCCAGCTGCACATCTTTTTGCAGCATGCTTCGCGGACAGCAGGCTCCTGCTGATGTACGTCCAGGTAAGCCACTACCATTGCTTTCAACCAGTTCTGGCCTTTTTTATGGTGTGGGAAGGGGGATGAGGTGGGGGGAGGATGCTTAGAACTTGAGACTGCATCCTGGCTCTGCTTAACGAGAAAGAGCAAGAGCGCTGTGCTGCAGTAGCCTGCGAGGCATGACCTCATGGTCCTTCTTACCTGGAATGCTTTTGGGTGTTGCATGTATGTTTGTGGGGTTTGTTTTCTTTGCAGTGGCATTATTCATAACTAAAACTCTTTTCTTCTGACTCTTGACCCTAAGTAGTGCTGGCTGTGATTTAATGCTTTCTCCCTTTCTGGCAGTCCCTGCAGTTGGCTCCCAGTACAAGGCTGTGGCAGAACTTGAACTCCAGCAGCCTTAGTATGGATTCCAGCTCTTTCTTGTTTGGACTGAGAGGTATCCTAGTTCCAGCTTGCTTTTCCTGTACCGTATTTCATTATTGCTTCCACATTACGAGGAAGAACTAATATTCAGACAATTTTTTTTGCAGAGACAGATGGTGAATAACTGAGCCTAATGAGGGGAATAAGTTGGATCACGGTAGTAGTGTCAGAGGGGATTACTGGAAGTCTGTCTTGTACAAGCTGAGAATGCAACAAACATAAATTGTAGCCAAAGTATATTGCTATGCAGTTTTCTTATTTAATTTCTTGCCTCTTCGCCAACATTTTTGCAACTGTCCTTGTTACTGAAAGGTAAATCAATGGCATTCATGTGTAGGCATGTGTCCTTGTCAAAAAATAACTTCGAAATCTTTTTTTCCTAGCCCTGTCCATACATGTGCTTTAATATTTCTTTTCCCAGATCTCAGATTCTCTTTCTTTTTCTCCAAAGTGATAGGAATCAAACCAAATCTTTTATTTTTTTTGTTATTCATGTTGTATGTGGAAAATGTTTGGCAAGTGTCGCTGTGCTTGAGGATTGCTCTGACTGACTGGTGAACTGAGAACACTTAATTGCATTTTGCTGTCTCTGTCTGTTCTTGGGAGATTATGGTTGTGCATGTGTCCCCAAGCCTGGCAGTTGGCCTAATTTAGGTTTAGGACCCATTGTATCTAGAGGTATTCAGGGCTGGCATTTGGCCAGGCCTATTTTAATTGCAGCTTCTCTCAGGCTCCTTCCTGGAGTTTTGCTTTTCTCCCTCCCCTACTCTTCGGTTGTGTGGCTGGAGGGGGCGTAGAAGAGCAAAGTGTTCACAAAGACTTGAATCTTGGAAGGCATGCACGGGCAAACTCCTTTGCTGCAGACTAGCCACCCATGAACTCTCATCATCCAACTGGGTAAAGCCTTTGGCACTCGGTGGATCCTGGTTTTTCGGACTATAGTCACTAACAGGAGTGAGTTCAAAAACTGAGAAGGAAGGTGTCGTTTTCACCCTTCTATTTTACGAAGAGGTGATCCTTGCCCATGAAAAAGATTTTTGTTTGCAAAATGATGGCCTGCAGTCAGGCTTACGTTCCCGAGTGGGCTGTTTAAATCAGGCTGTGTCTTTTACTGACGCTTTTCTTTGTCAGAAGGTGACTCTTGAGCCAGAGCCCACTCACTGTTGTTTTTTGATTTGCAGTATGCAAATGCTTCAGCAGACAATTGAAATTCAGGGAAAGAAATAGGATTATGTGCTTCTAATGTCTTAAGTGTTTTGAAGAAAAAGAAGAGTCTTGGTTGTGAGTTATTTCTTCACTTCCATGTTATCCTTTGTAACTCACTCGCCATTTAACTATATTTTTTCTTCCATTTGCCTTTTATAGCAAGAGGGAAAGGACACCTTCCTGTAACTGGGCTGCAGCCTTGCAGATAGGTTATCTGCTTCACTGCTTGTGTGCGGGGTGATGGAGGAGCATGTAGTTCAGTAGGAAACTTGACTGCCTTTGTCCCCCATCTTTTCCTTCGGCTACAAAGCTTACTTTCATTCCATCCAAATCTGGTGGTACCACTCATGCTTTCTTGTGAACACATCTTTTCATCCATTTACAATTGAAATGCAAAGTCGGGAAGCTTAAAATGTCACATAAAAGAAATATTCAATCCAGGGAGGTGAATTAAGTGAGTTTCAGAGGAAGGTGGTGAATCGTCCTTTACTTAATTTTTTAATTTATTTTATTTTAAAGGCAGAAAACTTTGCACCATATTTTAGAAACAACATGCAGTAGGCTGGATGTCCCACTATTTCTCTTTCCTGGAAAAGATTGTGAATATTACCTCAAAGCAATCAATCCTTCATCCTATTGCCACTTTATTTGCAAGATTGGTTGCACATCTGGAACAAGGCTGGGAAGAGGCGTGTTTGTAAAAGGAAACAAGTATTAGAGGAGATGCTCATTTTTCACCGCCTTTTTATTCCTTCCTATCTGACTGATCTGTTCTGCAGCAGAACACAGGTGCTCCCAAGCACCTCTTCATCTTGTAAGCATTGGCTAGTATTTCCAGCAATAGAAAGCACTCTCAGTAAAAGATTTTTGGTTGATGGGTAACGATAGGGCATAGAAGCTGGGGAACAATTTGTGCCTATAATAAAAATTGCAATCAGGTCTCCTGCCAGTGAGAATAAAATTCACTTATCCATTGAAGTCAACAAGATTTTTTGCAGAAAAATTGCTCAGGGAGAATAATGTTGGGAGAATGTGGCTCACAGCATCCGCTGTGATGATAGTGAAAAATCTAGTAGAATGACTAGCTAATATAGATGACTGACTTCCCTGATCATAAATATGATTCACGGTGATCAAATTCAACTGCATCTGATGTTGCCATTAAAAGACCTGAAAAAGTTAAACACTGAAAAATACAAGAACAAAGCACATGAACCCTAATGACTGCATCTGATTCAGCCAGAAGAAACTGCTGTGATCAATCCATAAGAGAACCTTTCTTCTTGAAAGCTCACGTACCTTACAGCCTGCCAGCCTTTTGTAACCAGTCCCTGTTCTCCAGAAAACACAAGCTTTAAGGCAGTCTCACCTTTCTCTGAATTTTTATTCTAAACATCATCTGCATCATGTCTGTTCATTACATCAGAATACAGATAAGATTTTTGCATTTCTGAGCAGGATGTTGCAGCTGAGCTTCCTAAGTCAGTTAGAAATGCTAATGAACGGAGCCTCCTAGGCTCACCTTGTTTGACAGTTACTGTTATCGTGCTGGTTTTCACAAAGGCCCATGGTGTTTAAATGGAGAATGCACAGACAATATTTCAAGGAAACAGAAAAAGAACTCAAACATCCTGTCCTTCTCCCTTGAATATGCAGGTGCTCACTTGTTTCTCTTCTATTTCACAAAAATAATAATATGATGCTTTACACCTTATTGAGTCCTTGGTTTGCTTGGTTCTTGTTTTCCCAAGTGTGGGAATTTAATTTCACTTGTCCCTTGGTGAAAATAGCCTTGAATGAACAAGAATTTACCAAACATTGCCTATCTCCAGCATTCTCCTTTTCTTCAATTTTTCTTTTCTGGTAAAAATATGTTTTACACGTGAAACTTCTGTCAACTTAATCCTGCTTCAGCTACAATATTTTCCTGCCTTTTAAATATTTTGATTTTGAAAATGTTTGCAGTCTTTGGGTTAAGTTGTTCTGAACCAGACAGGGCTGTTCCAGAGTCTTACCAAAATTAATCGGTAATAATAAAAAATATTTCCTTCTTACTTAATCTGAAAAAGAAAATTAAGCTAAATGTCTGAGAAGCCCAATGCTTCTGATTTTCAAAAGGAAAAAATAAAGTTGCTGTACTGCCAGAGTATTTTGTCACTCCTTTATTTTATGGCTTTACAAGGGCTTTTTAAGGTGAGAATCTTTGTACTAATCGGGAGAGCAATCATGTACTATGCAGGAAATGTCGTCTTGACCTTCTCAAGCCCTGGAAGTGGTTATCCTGAAACATGAGGATTAATATTTCCTGTGTTCTCGTAGTGTGTTTTACAACTTGTTATACCACAAGATCTCAACAGATATCTGAAATATCGGTATTACTTATCTAGCAGCTGTGAGTACAGATAATATTCTTCAGAGCAGTAACAACTGAAAAAAAGAGCAGAAGTTAAGGGAATGCTACAAATCATCCGTGGTAAAGAGTGTTATCTTAACTTCTTTTTTGTATGTGTATGATTGCGTTATCTCCTTTGCATGGCTTTCAGAAGTACAACACTTTTCCTCTAAATTTATCTTCGTATCAAAGCACCATCCCCTCTTTTTTTTTTTTTTTTTATGGTCTTTTTTTTTTAAACTAATTTTTTTTCAATATGGAATATAACTTCAGTTTTATATTTTAAAACTTCTATAGTTTTACATGATTTATTAAAGTGCTCATTAATTCCAGCTGGTCAAGTTTAGTATTTATTTAGACAGAGATCAGTTAGGATAATGTGTGTGTTAGAAAATGGTGTGTGATCAGAGAAAGGTGTTTGATTTTGGTTGTTGTTCTTTTTCTGTAGAAGTCGTTTAATGTTCAGTATCATACAGATTATTCACTCTTCTTACCTGTTTGTCGGTGGCCTTGGAGTATGTATGTGAAATCCTCAGAAACTCATAAAGAAATGCATTTTCCCTTGCATGAGAAGAGATTGCCTTTCCCCCACCATAGCTGCAGTTGGGGTAGATGGGAAAGTCAGCATTGGCAGTGTACTGGAAGTCATCTGAGAATCGACATTGCAAATGTATATTGAGTGCCAGGTGGACATCTTTCAATCTTACTGCAAAATACCCAGAGAGATCATTTCAGTAAGTAGGATTTAACCGGTCCTTGTTTATTTGTCTGCTTTCCTAGACCCAGTGTGTAACGAGATATTCATACCAGAGTTCCTCAGAATCCAAACATTGGGTTACTCACTTCAGACAATGAAAGCGGTTCTCTTTGGTCAGAATTCCACCTTCCAAGGTCCTATAAAGCAGGCAGTCCATAGTACACATGAGCTAAATAGCCCTACGTTGTCTGAAAGAGAAAATCAGGAAGAGATGAGCAAACTTCTTTTACTCCTCAAACTAAAAAAAAAAAAAAACAAACAAAAAAACCCCAAAAAAACAACAAAAAAAAAAGCCATAGAGAACCATAGTTGTCACAGCCAAAGGAAAGGGTACCTGGTTTAGCTGGTAATAACGTTTACTGAATGAGAAGTGTTTGTTTAATTAACTGACAGATCTTCACAAAAAAACCCTTCACATGATAGGAAGAGAAACCTTATTACGAACATATACGTAGAGAGGGAGAGTGTGACAGAGGGGTTAAAAGCCAAAAAGGATTCAAGACCTAAAGCAGAAGCAGAGCGAGCCAGAGAAGGAAAATCCATCCCATGCAAAATCTCACTGGGAGGCACTTTCCAGGCAAAAACTCAGTTTGAAGCTCCCTGAAAATGAATGTTTGCCTCCAGATTACTTGGCTGGCAAGGATCCCGTCAGTTTTGTTCTCTGAGCTATACAGACAACATATTGGAGACTGATAGCTTGGCCTTCATTTTTCCCAGGCCTCTCTTTCCTTTCCAGCCTAGCAATAGCTGCTGTTGATGTAGCTGGGTCTGGTATGTTAATCCCGTAAGAGATTTTTCTTTCTTTGACTCATATACAATTTACAGGAAACATGCCCATCTGATGTAAAGAAATTCCAGGTCACCTTTATTGAAGTCCATAAAATTCCTTGTCCATGTGGTTTAACTAAGTATTTCCCATGTGTACCTTATGGAAACAGAAAATTTCAAACACTACTATTTCTTGAATTATATTCTTATTTATATAATAATCTAATATAAATATATATTTATATACTTACATTCCATGTATTGAATAAACATAGTTGTTCAATTCAGGATCAGTTCCTCTTTTCTTTGCTTTTACTGAAAGAAAGTAACTATTTGGTTATAAAATTTATAAAACCCACTGTCTCATCCAGAAATAAACAGGTCTTCAGTAGAGTTATTACAGGGGTTTTTATAATCTTTCTCAATGATGAGACAGACCTTGGTAATTATTCCTATGAATGAATTTCTGTGCTCTCTGTTCACCTCTGGACCTGTACTGCAGCCTCCCTTTCTTCTCTCTTTACATCTCACATGCCATTAATGAAGAATGCTATCAAACACCTTTATCTTTTCCTCCTGTCCTGGACAGCATTTTAATAGCTGTGCTCCATTCAGGGTTACTGCATTCTGCTTTACAGAAGGTATCCTGTTTTGTGATCCTCAATAATATATCCATTTGTCCTAACTGGCTTCTCAGGATCTCTTCGTAAATATAAGGATCCTTTGTTTTTCACTGACTCGCCTAGTTCTCTAGTCCAGTTAAACATGGTCCTTTCACCGAACATACCAGCTGAGTACATTAACCTTCATAATAAGACATCCTTTCCCAAGGTGAAGTTCTTCCCATCAGCTGTGCCAATCTCGGGGATAACAACTGTTTCTCCAGATTCTCATGTAGCACCCAGACTTCAAAATAAATGTTTTTATGCGATTTTTCCCTAGGAATTACATATAAATAAAATAAATCCTGGATGCAGTAATCCTTGAGCCTTCTGTTGATCTGCGTTATTTGTCATTGCAGTTTCTTTGTCAGAAACTCGAGATTTTTTTACATCCCTGAACTTGTTTCATGAGGAAATCTTGTTTTTGTGGAAAAAGGTTGCTTTCACTACTTTCCCCACTGTAACTACTTCCGCTCTAAAATCTGTCTACGTGCACTAACTAGATCCTACCTATTACAGTCCAATTATTGGCAATCAGAGTAGGATTTGTTTTCAAGTAGGTGTTGCATGGTTCATCTTTCTTAGACCAGCTTATAGCACTTTCTTTATAACCCTTGATTAGTCTTTGCCTGTTAAAATTAATTAGATGCTTAAACATCCTGTACCATCAAGGATTATCATGCTTCATTAGTATTGTTGTTTGAAATGAATGCCAAGAAAGTGTTTGGTTACAATGAATTGTAATATCTGTATTTTTAGAAACATTTGAATTTGCTGCCACGCTTACTAAAAGGATCAAGTCTGTATCTCATTAAGACACGGCTAAAGTTCAAGTTATTAATGGATTTCAGATGCTTTTCCTGTGAAGGATGAGACTATAAGATTGAGTTAAGACATTTTTTGTATAATATATTTGGTTTCTTATGGTTTCCGTAGATGCCAGTAAATTAGCACACATATTGTATCAGAGTCAGTAAGCAATATACATTATCTACTGCGTGTGCTAGGAAATTAGAACACATTTGGCAAAAATTGATTAGCATTTCTAATTCCTGTGATAAGGATTCCTAGCCTTATTAATAATCACTAGTTATATTCAATGTTGTTTAGTGACAGAGAGGATGGGCATACTACATATAAGGATCCGCTTGTTTCCTGAAATAACCATGACCATTCTGAAGCACTTTTCTGAAAGGCAAGTCTTGAATGGCTATACATTATTTCAATTTCTTCTCCATTTGAAGCAACTAGCAAACAAAGTTGCAGCAGTCTTAAAAATCATCACCAGGCTTTCAGCTGTGAACAGTTTGGTTTGTCTATCTGGAATGGCAATGCCTATAGAGATGAGGGCAGAGGCTGAATTTCCATGTGGCAGACTTGCTGTCGAAGAGGCACTGTGTGTGGCAAGTGCTGGAGTGCCATCATTTGTGTGTGGCAGGTACAGGATGAATCTATCTTAATCTGTGCCTTCAGCTGGTTCACTGAGTATGTCTGATTTCCAAGAGCTGCCCAATGATGTGGGCCAGCACAGTGGGGGATTTTTGACAGGGGAAGGGTACCAAATTCTTCTCTCCTCCTTCCCCACCAGTTACTCTGATTGCCACCTCCGTTCTATTTTTAAAAGGTTGCCCTAAGCACATGTCAGTAATGTACAGAACAACTACGGTGTGACGTTAGTAGCACATGGGTGGGTTTCTTTTGTTCACCAGCTATGTCCTAATGTAAAGGATCACCTGTGGTAGTTCCACATCTTCCACCTTCAGTCTTTGGCATGGCTTCTCCAACAGCTGGTCAGGAGGCCTGTTCTAGGGGTATGGTTGGGGAATGAAACTGATACAAGCTGGACTGAAAGGTTAAATGTGTGAACAGGTACTGTGGACCAGCAAATTCATAGTAACACTTTGTGTATGTGCTCTTAACCAGAAGAACTGTTAGATAATTAGACTTAGCCCATTTTCATTGAAATCCATTAGTAAAAGCTGCTATATAGACTAATTAGCCCTGCTTGTTAGTCAGACTAATACTGCACTGATGTGTTTGTCTTGTTTCTGAATTAACGTTTTTGGAGGCAGCTCAGGTTTGATCTGTGTGATGTAGGCATGCCCCTGTTACACCATTCAACAGAGCTATGCCAGGCTGCCCTGGCACATGGAGCAAGAGTAGGCAGTTGCGGCTTTTCCACATATAGTAGAGGTCCGGTCGAAGTATGCCAAACAGCTAGGCACACTACAAAACGTGGTATGTTACTTTGGAGTGTCCAGGATGCAGCTAAAGACTTGTTTTTTCTTTGCTAAACAAAATCAATTTTTTTTTTTACAACTGAGATGTATATGCAGTTGTCTCTTTACTTTACTAAAAGTAGCCTTCAGCAAAATGGCTTAAAATCTTGAAAACACATTAAAGACATTAAAGTAGTGGGAAGTATGGTTTCTTCTTTTATAGGTATATCTTTTGGTCAGTGCTTTAATGCAATGATTGATGAAAATGTTGTCTGTGGCTGACATCTGGGATTATTAATGGATGTAGAATCAAATTTCTTTGGCATTAGAGGAAAAGGATGATCTGTGTTTCACTAGATAAAATGTTTAAATGGGAATGGACGTTCAGTTTAATTTCAGGTATTGCATTTTAAACCTGTCAGGCTAATAAATGATGCTTATTGCTCCTATTGCTTCTGTCTGTGTTACTTATGAAAATGTGTAACTTGGAAATGGATAAGAACAAGAGCTTTGAATTCTATGGCTAAAATCTGAAGCTTTGATATGTGCAAAATTCTAATAGAAGCCAAAAGGACATCAAGTAAAAAACAAATAGGCAAGTTCAGAAGGTGGCACTTTGCTCTGTAATTGTTACATTTTACGGCACTCCGAGAGTTAAAAGTAGAGCACTGCACAAGGCTGCTATTGTGAGAAGCCAACTCAAGGATTTTTAATGCTGTAAGACAAAGGGTTCCCTTAGCTAAAAATAATCTTTTCTTTCCTCTTGCTCCTAAGCTTTTTCCTCCAGGGAGCAGAATCATTATGCTGTCCGTACCCGTTCAGTGCATTGCGGGAGTTGCTGAGGTTTATGACGTCATGGCTCTAAGCCTTCCTCCTTTGCCACAAGGTCTGTATGCATAGCTGTTGCCTTTTGTGTCTTGCTAAAATGCCACTTTGATGTACTAATGTGCTTTTTACCTATGTAGAAGGCAGCATTTGCCATTCTAGGTCAGTAAATTTTCAAAGGGGAAGCATAGACGAAGAAAGTGAGCTTTTTGTTGTTGTTGTTGTTAGACAAAGCTTTCCCTCGATTTTAGGGCTTGCTAATCAAACAAAACAAAACACACACCTCATCAAGATTTTACACGGTTCACTTGTCAGGCAGAAGTGTGCCTGGAATCCATTTCCGGTGGAGGTCAAGGATCAGGAGTGCTAAGGCAGTCAAGGGAATGATTCCCCTGTGACACTTTTGCTGTGTTTTGATGAAAGTGAAAGTCATGTGGTACATGGATGAAAAAGCAAACAGATTTTTTCTTCTTCTTCTTTTTCCTGTGGCAGCACTGTGCTTAGCTTCAAAATCCAGCAGATAGGAAGAGTCTAATATTTGACAGGCACTGGTATGTGGAGACACCAAAGTGCTTACCTCTGTCTTTTTAACGCCTTGCTATATTTCTTACACAAGTCTGTGTTTTTAAGATTCACGGTAATTTTTTTTTTTTCTCCAAAGAGCCCGGGTGTTTCTCTTAATTAATTCTTCCCTTGGAGTAGGAGAATTATGTATGTAACACATGGGAGGTCGTGACGTGGCGAATGATATGCATAATATCTTACTAGAAGAAGTATACTTCCCCAGTAGAAATGGTCATGTTAACTTAAGTATGTGAATGATGTGTGTTGGAATATTACCTAAGGATGCGACTGGAAGCCAAGCAATAATTCATTTACTATGTAGCCTTTTGACTATGCCAGAAATAATGTCTTGTTCATCTATTTGGTTATACAATTCGATTCTCCTGACAGAATATTTCCTTTCAATGGGTAGCAAGCCTTTTACTTCCGACCCCCTTGACTGTTACATAGTGTTGATTCCATTGCATTGGCACATTTTGAGGGTCATTTAATGCAAATTTTACCACCTCTTATGCGTGCAGCTTTTTATTACACATTTTTCTGAAGCTTGATGAGCATGCGATTTTTATAAGATAATAAATAACAATACTGCAAAAGCCACCTAGAAAAAAATTATCAAGGGGTTTTATTACTCAGGGGATCAGTAATGGAATACAGAGTTTTTCCCCTCTAGGGCACTGATTCAAATATAACCTAGGTCATTAGTGAGCAAAAATCATTACCAGCAGCTGTTCAGTGACCTACAGAATGTGAAATGAGTTTGTGGTCTCAATACAGTTTCTACTACATGTGTACGCAGAGAACAGAAAAATCACAGTCAGTGTTGGCCTCCCTGTTGGCATTCTCACTGGAGAAACTAAAATCCAAACAGATGCATGGAATGACTAGATGGCTCTCACATTTGTGTGCATGGAAAGCATTTGACTGCTGTAAGGAAGGAGAGAAATCCCATTGACAGCATGTTTAAGAAAATGCACAGCTGACAGTTATTGATTGAAAATCCTCTTGCCTCTAATAAGGATAGATTCCCTTTCAAGTGACTGCTGCTGTGGACATCTGAGGGTCTTGAATTAGGCTTGTAGTGATTTCATTGTCGTTAACATATTATGCTGCCAACAAAGCAAAGAATCGTGGGCTGAAATAACAAAGCATTACTATTGCCAAGAGATGAATTTCAGTTTCTTAAAGTTTAGGTGGGGATTGTGCGGCAGCACAAACAATGTGGGTGGAAAAATGTTGTGGGTGGTGGGAGGGATTTCATGGCAGCTCTTTCCACATGACTGAATTAGTTACCGCCTTATCTTCTAAACCAGTTATGTGTTCTTGCCTCAGCTGATGGATGTAGGAAGAAGATACATTTTTTCTTGGCCTTTTTGCTAAGAACAAATGTATTCTCATCTAACTATCTGATACATCTTCCGTGACAGCCCTTGCAGTGACATAAATTTGATGAGCTCTGTAAGTCATTTCCATCTTAAACTACAGTGCAATTAGAGCTTAACTGAATAAGGATTTGACACTGAGCAAATTTTCTTCCTGTGTGATTTTTATAGTATTTTCTAAATTCCTGGTTGCATTAATTTCTTCCTTTTTCTTCTAGTATTCCCAGCAAATGAATATGCAGTGTTATAAATGCTTTCATATTTTTAGACAATTGATCAGATTTGTCACATTTTATGACAGGGTTGGGACTTTATTTTAAAGAATTGCAAACTTGATTGCACTTCAGATAATGTTGATGGGAATAAGAAAGATGTAGCCATGCTGTCTCTGCCACACTTAGTTAAACAGGTTAATTTGGGCTAAATCATCTGTGAAGATGCACAGAAAAAAAAAAAACCCTCCACCTGCAGGGGAAGTTCCTGACTGCATTGCTTTTAGGACTTTATATTATTTATCTAGGTATGATGCTAAATGATAGCTTCTGGGTAAGAGGTACAAGGTGCATAAAGCCATTCTCAGTTTTGCAGAGAGTGGGCAAGGCAGTTAAGGCTGTGTGAACATGATCAGTAATGGCTGTACCAGATCTGTGGTGTTTTTAACTTGGCAGAAAAGTGCCTTCCTTCTGTGTAGTGCTCCAGTACCTTATCTTCGTTTTACCTAAGCACATTTGGTCATAATTTTCTCTGTACCACCCTGATACCCATTAACTATAGCAAGTAGCTTTGCAAAGTAGATTATCCCTTATATAGTGACACCACCACCCCCGCCTTGTTGAAAGCTGGGAACCATTTGCAGGGTTTCCTTTGGCTCATTCTTAGGGGGAGTGAGCAGGCTGTTCTTAGTGAGTAACTCAAGTATTTAGCACTGAAACCAGGCAGCTTTAGAAGTCTGCAAGATCTCAGCAAAAGGACATAAAAGCCAGTGCACTGCTTCATTTCCTTCATTCCTGCATGCCCCATGTTCTGGCAGTGTGAAAGCCTGAAAGCTGTTAGCCAGAACAAGCATGCACCTGGTAGAGCATGGGGGTGCTTATCAAGGGGGCAATTTGCAATATAGACTGGGGAAATTGGGGCTGACCCTGTTTGGGTAGACTTGAAAATACAGATCCAGCATACTCTGGAGATGGTGTCTTCATGCAGAGTGTACTTTTGGCCTGCTCTGATATGCTTCTTTCTCAGCTCGGATAGAAACTCTCTTGAGCATCAGGGCAAAAGTGGAAGAGCAGAAGCTTCCCCACTCAACAGCCTGCGTGGGGCCTGCCATGCTCTTATTTTCCCTCTCTTCTGTGGTCTGTGAATAGTTTAAGGTAAGCATGGAAGGGCATTTTATTGATGTTTACCTTCTTAGTCTTCTTCTGTTAAGAAAAAGCAAGCCCTCAGCATTTGTTCCTGTCTGAAAAAAACCCTATGATTTAAGTAGATCAGAAAGGCACAGATGAAGCAGATGTGACACACTGCCTCCATCGTTTCCCAGGTGAAAGCAGAGACACAAGTCATCTGAGGCAATGCAGAGAACCTGTGAACGAACCATCAGGGTGACAAATCCCTGCCTCCTGAATTTCAGCTGCAAAATCACCTTTTTTCCCAGCTTAGGTTGTGAATAGGATTAATCTTTTTCATACATGAAATAGAAGCACTTGAAATGTGTTTTCTTTTTCTGTGAGGAGAATCTTGTTAAATGCCCTGGCTTCTCTCAGATGTAGGACATTATTTCTGTAGATGCACAGTCCCACTGGTATAAACAGAAGCTATTCTTAAACTCCACTAAATTACCTTGGAGGCTCTGGCTGCTTTAAACTGAAAATCCAAAACCCAATAAAAGATACTACAAATTTTGCTTGTGGCATCCCAAACATGTTAATGTATTTCAGTGAATTAATTTTAACTTAGGTCTGGCCCACCTGATTGTAGAAGAGGGGGAAAGCAGAGAAGACCCACTTCTCAGGTCGAACGGCTGACACCACATGGACAAGCCAGAGATGAGACTGAGGCACCTCTGCAAGTCTGGTGGGTTTTCACAAAAAGGCCAACTTTTACAAACCAACTCCCCCAGTCTCTAGGGCTGAAACAGGAGGGAGGGATGACACTTTTGAAGCTGTGGTCACTGTGGCACTACAGTGGACATCAAAGCTGTCACATAGCACAGCCCAGCTCCTTGTAGCTCTTCTGTTTGCGTGTGGGCAACACGTTCAGTCAGATGATGTGCTTTCTTCCTGACAAGCAAAAGTGATTTAAAAATCCCTTTTTTTACACTTCACAAAAATTTTAATCTCTTTAAGCTGATTTTTAAATGCTTTCCTAATTTGATTTTCTGGCTTCAACAGACTTTGGAATAATTTTTCAACAAAATCACGGACATTTTCGCAAGTTGAAGAGGTTGTTTGTCACCGAGACGAGGTCATGTCAGGCCTTCGCAGCACGTGACTCTTTACCGCCATTGCTGCTGTGTACTTGGCCTTAACGCTTCTATCCATTTAACTAGCTTTTGCCCTAACTTCTGATTATCTTTTACTACTTATTCTATTCTGAAATAACTACAACAGTCAGTTCCACTAAAAGATATTTCACAATTTGTTATTGTGTAAGCCTCTTAAAAGGCCAGCTACTCATATGGTGTGGCAGGGCTGGAGGCCTTTCTGGAGGGTGTAAGGATCATTCCTACCACTAATCCTCAAGGGGGAAATTGCAATTTATTGATAGGAGGTGTAGATGAACCTGGGAGGATCTGGTATAGAAGTAGAGAGGGCTTCTTATGTACATGAAGCATATCTTTTTATCAGTTGTAAAAAAACTAGGGTCAGATAGACACTGAGAGATACTGTGGGGGGAGTGATCAAAAAATACAGTGTTGGGCAAGAATTGTTTCCCTTCTGAATTGCAGTGATCTGTTACAGCCAGTTTAGGCAAATCTAGGAGAGGAGCAGAAATGTAATCTCTAGTTTGAAGTGGCTTACAACCTTTTTGTACAGAGGGAGCTGGTGGTGCACCGCAGGGCCCTGGCCAGGCAGCCCCTCAGGCACCAAGCTGAGCTCGCAGGCTGCTCCAGGCTGCAGAATCCATTACGGCCATACCAAGTCTCATGCTTCACGCTGAATTCACACCAGGCTCCTGCCCCTGCCCTGAATCCTGGATCTCCAGTTGTGCCAGAAGGCTTTTCACTGCCAGCCAGCCAGGCAGCCTTCGCTCTGCCCGCCTGCTTCCCCCTCAGGCCAGCCCTGCTCCCCCGAGCTGGCTGCCCTGCCACGCTCCTGTCCCAGCTCCTGTCCCACAGACACATGAGTGTCACCCCGTTCCATGGACAGCCCTGTGTGACCCAGGGCTGGGGGGGCCTTCCCCACACATGTCCTGTTCCCTCATTACCTGTCTTAAAAACTTGTGTTTTAAAAGCCACTTTATCTTGAGCTTCTTTCTCTGAAGATTTATCATCTGAAAACTCATCCAATGTGAGGTTATTGACCTCCAGGCTGGTTTCATTTATTATAAATATGATCCTCTTTCTTATCCAAATTGCTTTCGTATCCATTTTGGTTCAGATATCCAAGGTATCACCGGGATGTTTGTGCAAAGCCGCCATTTGCATAATAATGTTTGAGTAGGTCATGATGACTAAGCAGTTTAATCTCTTCTGTTTGTGATCTTCATCCTTAAAACTTTGTAATATCATATGGGTACATTGCACTGTTCCAATTAACATAGAATTAATTGTTTAAGGATTTATTTCGCTTGAGCGGTAGGACTTTTACAGTGGTAATTCTCTGACAAGACCGAGGTTGGTTAGAACCATTATTGGTCAACTGTGTGGTCTTTCTGCCACCTTGTGGAGAAGAATCACTAAACTGTTGAGGTGAAACCGAAAAGAAGTCTTGGTTATTAAGATCCATACTTTTCATAAATGGGCCTAGGAACTGTTGTAGCAGAGCAAAACGTGTTGCTCTCTCCAAAAGTGTTTAAAATTAATTAAAATATTAAAAAGTGCTGAGATCACCCCAGATCACTAAAGCATAAACTGCTTGCAACTGTACTAAGCTATTACCACGTGTTCCTTAGACCATGCAGAAAACAAAAACTATCCATATCCTCCTAACACCAGTCTTCCTGGCCTCCCTGGCTCACCAGTTTTGAGCAATATGGGTTGATATGATTGTCCTCACTTGGACCTGCAACTTCGTAGCTTATTTTACGAGGGTTACCATGCCTGTTCTCCAATTCAGTCATAGCACACGTAATTAGCCTAAGAGATGCACCAGCCTCTGTTTGTTGGCTGTGATGAGTGTTAGTGAGCACCAGACGTTATTAATTTCTCTCTTCTAATTCCTGACTAAGGAATTAGAATCCCTAGCATCCAGCCTGTATGTAGACACTGAAATTACGGTGTTGCCAAATGGGGAAATTTCTGCCAAGGGTAACCATGTTATTCAAAGATGAATTTCATTTAGAAGCATGATTTGTTTCACCCAGACATGTCAGAAGCTGTTAAGTGCCTATGTTTAGCTCTCTATTGCTCATATGCAAAACCTTTAAGTTCATTGCTATACGCTATACATAGAAAGTTCAGAACATTGCAGCTCTGTGCATTACAGATCTTCAGTGAACCAGGAGGTAAAGTCTTCTGTAAAGATTCCTGGCATTTGACAGTCAGTTGAGAAGTGTTCTGCATTTTCCTTCTTCCCTTCCTTCCCTGCTGTGTAAAGGACAGAGAATCCAGCTTCTCCTCTTCCATATGTTGGGACTTCAAGGAAATGGAAAAGATCCAGTTTGTTCACTCCCACTTCCATTTTGCATGATCACTGAATCTGTGAAAACTTTAAACTAGATATGGAAAGGAAAAGCCCCTCCAATTTTAGAGTGTTTTGTGAAGATGGACTATTCAAACAGAAGGTGTTTCTCAGCCTACTTGTGCTACTGTTAGAATGACTTACAACAACAAAATTTGGGTTCCTTTTGTGCTAGGTACTCTACAGGTATGTACTAAGAGAGATCACCCAGACATATTCTGGCCTGACGGAGAGCAAGGCTGGGGAAATAGAGATTAATTACATAAGGAGAAAAGTGTCATTAGCCCATTTTATACTTGGTGATCTGAGTCCTATGGAACGAATGACTGATATTGCAGATAGATAGGTTTGTGAATAATTTAACCTATGTGAAAATAACGTCAAGAGAAGGGGCTCTTGGCATGAGTAAGGTTCTCATCTGCATGAGAATAGGTGTGACTGCCTCTGAAGCATCCTGAGATCATGCAGACAGTGTGCATCAAAGCCCCCAGATAAACTCAGATTTCTTTTATTCCAGTCAAATCCTATAAACCTTTATAGTCTTCAGTATGACCGCTTCTATGGATCAACACATGGAACATATCAATGTCATACAATTTATATGTTCGCATATCTATATTATCCATTATTACACTTTCTGAATTATTTCAAGTTTAGACACATAATTTATATTTTTAAACTGGAACATTACGCTTTTCATAGATGGCAATAGAAATTACTCTCTTGGTAGTCTGGCTTGCTTTGGTTCTACAGCTCTGCAGGCAAAGAGCTTGTATATTAGTTTATCTTTGTTTTATTTCTTGCTTTTTTGGCCTGGTAAGAATAATTGATACAACATAGATGTTGGTGGTAAGAGCATCTGTATTTAGATTTTGATTAGCTGTATAATTCCAGTTTCTGTAAAGATGTCTTTCCCAATTCCACTGTGTCAATGCCCTGACTTTTCATTGCTCTGGGTGACAGAAATGTACTGGTATTTCCTCCAAGATCTGTAGCAAATGACCAACGTTTTGGGGAATGCATTTTCAGTTTGGCAGTTCTTTCACTTCACTTGGCTTTCTTCTTACATTTCACTGCCAGATGTAGCAAAGAACACAGTCCCTAGCTTTTGGTTGTTGTATTTTAACATGTAGTTAAATACAGGTTGTGAACATAAGCGTATCAGAGAATAGAAATAAAGTTGGTTAGCGTGCTGTATTGTACAGTATTTTTGACTCAGTGTAGGCCAAAGCAGTGCAGCAGAGGAAAGCACAATATAGATGGGCCTAAGAACTCTGCGTGTCACCTCATTCTCCTTTTTACAGAAGAGAGGAGGCACATTTTCTGTGTTGCAAGTAGCTGTGTTAAATCTTTCAGTGTCATGTTGGCTATCTTGGCACTCATTCAGGAGAAATCAACTAGATTTTCCTTTCTGCTGAGAATGAATATCACAACATGAAATTGCTTTAATTGCTGTGACTGTTAATCATCATACTTATCTATTCCACTGCTGTTGAGGATTAATTCTGAGGTAAGTGCCTGGATGCTATTTCATTGTTAGTTGAACCCTGGCAAGTTTAATTGCAAAGAGATTTGGAGGGGGCTGTGTGAGAGAAGCAGACACAAAAGCTGGAGAAGGGAATTCCCACTCCACCAAAAGGGCTGGCTTTCTATTACGGCTCTCTAGCTTGTAACAACTTTTATCGCCTCTGAAATCTGTCCTTCCCTTGAGGTATAAATACAAATGCTGAGGCTCAGGTTAGTTCTTCATAGACAACCTGTGCTTAAGAAAGAAAGAAAAAAAGAAAATAACCTGTTTTTTCTCTTCTTGAATCTGTATTCAAAATTCTGTGGAGTCCCTGCCTAAGTGCTTCAGGCTGAGATAATTTTACAAAGAAAGAAGACTGCTTTAACAGAGTTAGCAGCCTCTTCCTTGGTGCCTGTGTCACCAGGAGGGAAACTCCATCTTGTCTGTGTAAATAAATGCAGAATATTACTGTAGAAAACAGGCTTTAAACATCTTCCGAGTCAACAAAGTTGAGCCTTGATTTAGTATTGTGCAGAACTGGGCCTAACGCTTAGGAAATACTTAGCAAATTCAGAACAGACAAGTTATTCTCTATTTTGTCCGTTTACTCCTCCTTCCTGTTATGTTGTTATAAAAAAAAAAAAAGGGGTTTACACTGGAATGTGTCCAGATCACTGAGAGAGCCAAGCTCATCTAAAACCCTGAGTGGAATATTTTGATTACTGAAGTTAAATTCATGGAAAGTGCCGCAATGCAGTACCACGGAGGTTACATTTGCTGGCGCTGCTTTGTGCTGGTGTAGGCAGCAAGGTGGGCTACAGCCTGTGTTTTGTATACATTGAAAATATTTGCCTGTTGAATGAACAATTCAAATGGTATGGGAATGACTTCTCCAGACATTTTCACCTATAGGTTTTGAACTACTTTATGTAAGAACCTGCTGAAATATCCCTGCTCGGACTAGAAATGCTGGATGCTAAAAAGTTTTTACATTATTGCCTTTTTATTTAAGGAATGTGGCTTAGAACATGTGGCCTTTTAATGTGAAAAATAAATTCTATGTTACATTTAAACACCTACAAAAAAAAAAATTCCATTCATTCAAAATTCACACTTGAGCCAATTAAAGTAATTTATTGCTCTCATATGACATATGTAAACTCTGAGAATTTTAATATATACCATATGTAGGAAAATCTAGGCAAAGGTAGAAAAGTGTTTTAGTCTTTTGTAACATGTTCACGTTTGTTGGTTTGGTGTTTTTTTTTTTCTCCAGAGGGCTGAACATCCTTCCTTGAGGGAACGTGCTGGGGGTTTGGGTTTTATTGCTTTCTGTAGGTAGTTTATATATATGAAGAGGTGCAGAGTGTGATTGGGCCTGGGGGTCAGTGGCTGAACCAAATGAAGCAGTAGCTACTGAATAAAACCTTTTGATAAATGTGTAAATATAAAACCTGTTTCATAGTACAACTCAGAAGTGCTATTCTGAAAAGTGAGATAAAGTGGTAGTTGAAGCTTGTGTGACAATTTTGGCAGAGTCTCTGCTAGGTTCTAACTTCTGTTTTCCAGAATAAAATCTCAAGTATAAAGAATTTTCAATGACATTTAGGATCCTAAATGGTCATGTCAATCTGCGGTGTGGGACTTGGGAGTTTAATATTTTTGTTGCAGATCAGTTTCATCCCAGTGACTATCAAGTTCCGTTGCATAGAGGTAAGCTGTAGGTGGGTCATCCTATCTATGTAGGCTAAAATCTAGACTTGGGCAGTCTCATAGACTCATTTAATTTGGCAATAAGAGGAAAAAATAGTCTTTCAATTGAAGTGGGATGGTTTTATTGCAATTATTTCAGTCTAATGCCCTTAGTAAGTTTTAACAGGTTTCACATCCCATGGTGACTCTCTCACACTTCTATGCAGGATTTTAAAGCAGAACAAAGCTGTGTTGAGATGTGCAATCTTTAAAGCAGAACAAAGCTGTGTTGAGATGTGCAATCTGTGGCTGACCAGTTCCGTCTCGTCCACTGTTGGTAGCTTCCAACCTCTTGCAAGTGAGGCTAATAAAAGTCTTTTACAGATAGCAGGATTTTCCCTATTTCCCCTGCAAAATCTGTGTTGAGGAGAATGCCCATATGTTTCCCTGTCTTTGAGCCAAATGGCATCATGAAATGATGTTCATAGTCTCATTATCTCAGAGGTTCCACACAATGATATGATTCATGAAATGATGGAATGTCTTTTGAAAGCTCTGGAAACAGGCTGACACCTCCCATTGAAACTGTCAGACTGTAGCTGTTTGCTCCCTCTGCACCAGGAAACGCTCAGAGGGCTGGAGGCAGCATGATTCAGGCTGACGCGTCTGTGTCCTGGGCTCAGGGAGCAGTATCTAGGGAGACTTGATTGTCAGACTAGTTTCAAATCTAGAAAAGAGAGGTGGATAAATATTTGAAATAAGAGTGAATTTAGAGATGCACATCTCCCCATTGTGTTCTAATTCTGCCAAAGGTTTAAGCTATCATGTTATGCCTCCTTCTCAGAA
Source organism: Falco biarmicus (assembly GCF_023638135.1). Taxonomy (NCBI): domain Eukaryota; kingdom Metazoa; phylum Chordata; class Aves; order Falconiformes; family Falconidae; genus Falco; species Falco biarmicus. The sequence goes on along the minus strand of NC_079294.1, from coordinate 13,289,090 downwards.
CTGTCTATGAAAACTTTGATTTCCACCTTAGAGCACCAATGGTCAGCCACTGACGCCTAAATCTGATTACAGTTGCTTGAGACATTTCAGTTGAAGCCCTGCATGCCCCAGCGTAGCACAGGGGGTCCAGAACCAGGCTCTTTCCTATGTCATCTGCTATTTGTAACCCCACCTGATTGAGGCAGCCTGTTTTCAAGCCCAGCGGGTGGTAGGTTGTGTATCGAAGGGGCAGGGGCAGCTTTGCAAGGAGGGCAGAAGAGAAATTTCACTCCTTCCTCCCTCTGTTAGCTGCCATGTTGCTTCTCACTGTCCTGTCGTGGCACCGATGCTTCATATGCTCTTTGCTGTTGTAAGCTGCCACTGCTATTTCTAGTTCACATGAAGTCACAGAGACTATGACACTGCCATTCGGATAGGCAGCATATATAGTATGGGGTTTTTTTATGATGTCCTATCACTTTCCTACTTTCTGCTCCCATCTAGACAAAAAAACCCAAAGCAAACCAGCTTCTTCACTAGGAGAGTAGAGTAGCACTGGAGCAGGTTATGCAGAGAGGGTGTGGAAGCTCCATCCTTGGAAGTTTTCAAGACTGAGCCAGACAAAGCTTGGCTCATCTGGTCTAGTTCTGGCAATAGTTCAACGTTATTCCATGGGTTGGACCAAACACCTCCAGAGGTTTCTTCCAACCAACATGTCTATGATTCATCCCTCTCCTGCAGCCATGAACTATAAAACCTCGGAGGGACGTGACCCAGTGTAAGGGATGGATTCAGTTCTTATCTTTTACAGTGGAGCTGTATCTGCTGCTAGTGTAACACATGTCTGTTATTGCTTTGCAGTGATTATTCAAGCATACCCGCTTTTACGGATTTTTTTTCTCTTCTTTTCTCCCCCCCCCGCCCCCCCCCCCCCCCCCCCCCCCATTTTGGTCACTTCATAAAAGAGGAAAAAGAGAAGAACATTAGTGTTACTGCTTTCAGAGACTGAGTAGTTATGGAAAAGGTGGAGTGAAAAGCTGAACTATATCAGATAGAACATTTTGCAGGTTCAGGCCATACACGCTCCTATGCAAACCTTTTGCTTTTGTGCAAATTTCTACGGTGACTAAGCATATTGCCAAGAAGAGATGATGTACTGAAATAGGCACATATTTTCATTTTCCTGGCAAGACCTGGTTAAACATACCACATCACTCATCCCATTGGGAGAGAGCATATATCCTTAATTAGCCTGGAAATAATATCAGTGACGTGCCCAAAGGCATTTCTGGGATATCTTTCTCAAAATTCTGACATAAAATTTATGGCAGGATTCCTGGGGTAATTCTCTCTCCTCTTTCAGAGTTTCCAAAATGCCCTGTGGATAATGTTCAGTTATTTCTATATCTTATAATAATAATACATCTGTAAAATACATTTTTTGAAAGGTAGGAAGCTGAATATTTTCACGAATTGCCCTAGGACATGGAACCTATGGATTTCTATCTCTTTTCATTTTACAACAATTTTACTTTCATACACTGTGCAATAAATATGCAACCCTCTTTCTATGTCCCAGAGCAACTATAAAGTTTTATAGGGAAGTCTAGCTTATTAGAGGATTGTTCATTGCATTATGCTGCTTTATTGATGCTGAAGTTAGCTCTTTGCATTATTACTGAACATAAGTTTAAAGCTTACTGCACCAAATAAATAACTGCCTTACGGTAGGGAGACACGTAATCTTTGTCCCTTTCACAGTCTTCTCTGTGGTTGAGTCTAGAGATCTACTCTAGAATGCACAAGTTACAAGAGCTAAAGAGGTAAACACGTTGTTAGTTTCATGTTATGCTACTGAATCTATTAGAGATTTGAAATAATGCCTTGTGAAATGAAGAATTTTGAACAAAAAATTCACCAAATATCTAAGGAGTCAAACATTCTTGCAATCTTACTAATACCAGTAAGCACTTAGTATCTAGGAAAAGGTGAGTGACAGCCATTTAAGCCAACTATACTTTTATTCCCAGTTGCACTAATATGAATGATACGTATTTTTAAATAACCTGTCTAATAGGGAGAGTTTCTAAACAGACGTCAGGAAATACGTTCAAGGTTTAACTTCACTGGAGAACATGACAGGCCACTCAATTGTAGCTGTTGGGAGCCAGCACAGGAGCTTCAGTGCACTGCCAACAGCATTATTCCCTCAGCATGTTGCAAACAGGATGGCTGGTAGAGTATTTGAGCACTTTCAAGGAGAGACACTGGCAGAGATTAGATTTGTATGAGGAAATTATGAGTTGCATATGTTCTTCCTGCTTGTGGAGCAAAGGGGGAAAGCAACCAGAACTCCCATGCCAAGGAAGAGAGACAGACAGGCTGTGAGCTCACTTCCAGTAAGAGAGACACTGACTTGGGCTGAAATACCTTTATTACAGTAGGATGAGTGCTTGCTTGTGCTAGTCTGTCAGGAAATAAGTAAAGTGTTTGGCTTTTTTGATTGCTACAGCACTGAGCTCAGGTTTGCATTGAATTATTTATGAAGTCTGCAAGATCTCATCCCTGACTCATAATGGACACCTCAGCACCCACCACTGTATTTGCAAAATTAGGATAATTTTTCTTGGGTACGTTACTTCACACTGATGTCTATTGAATTTTATCTGCCATTTTAATGCATAGTCACTTACTCTTGTAAGCTCTTCGTGCACTTCTTCAGAGACAGCTCTCATCTTTACTGGACTGATTAACCTAGAATTCCTAACATGCCACTTTCACCTTCTGGCAGAAGTCCCCTGGTGATCTCTCTTTACTGGAGAAACTGTTTTTTCCTCCCACCTCTTTCCAATATTTCATCTGAGAATTCCTTTTGGTTTCCAGGCTGCTTAATAACCTTGAAAGCCTATGGTGAAAAACTTGGTTGAGTACCTTTTGGAAAACCCCATGAACAGTATCCTCTGGACCATTTTTGGTCATTTTGGTCATATACTTGCTGACACCCTGAAAAGTCTCAATACATCCGTGAGGTGCATGCTCCCGTATTAAAATATGTGGCAAGTGTTCCTCGCTATATTGTTTGTCACAAATTCTTACATTCTTATTCCTCAATGTAGATGCCAAATTAACTTGTTCGTCATTTCCAAGATACTCTGTGAAATCCTTTTGAAAATTGGTGCCATTTCCTACATGACACACTCGAGTTATCAGGGCAGTTTTAAAGTGAGAGTTAACATACCATTGTTGGTATCTTAGTTATTTCATGTTTGAGTTTGTTTTGTACTCCTGATTGAAGACTGTGATTCTGTTAGTTTGTTCTGTCTGTTTTGTTCCATATCAGCTTCTCAGTAATTCAGTTTTGATATCCATCTGGTGACTCCCCTGCAAAGAGTTTTGGGCTACAAACTTTGTAAATCTCTTCCGTAGTAACCATAGAAGTGAAAAATATATTTAGCTTTTTTTATTATGGTCTTAGCTTATTAGTACTCCATGCATATCCAGGTTATCTACTAGCTTGACAGACTCTTGACAAGCTTTCTGCTCCTGCTATGTTCAAGAAAGAAGTTACAGCCTGTTTTGGTTTTATTCTTGTGCAAGCTTTCCTCTTCAAACTCTTTCTTTTATTTATTTTTTTCTTTTTGGCCCTGACATCACATTTTCACATTTAAACTGCCATGGTTTATAGTCTTTTTTACATTCCTTATTTGGCCATAGATTTTGCTGTTTGATTCATGTCTTTCTGCCACTAAAAACTTCTTTACCTTGCTATTTAGTGGCTTTTTGCCCTTCCGTAGCCTTCTTTGAAAGATGATGTGTTTCTTCTATGCCTATAAAGTGGTGTCTGTAAATAGTCAGCCTCCAGCCTGCCTGTAAAGGTTTACGTCCTACATTGCTCATATAGCTTCTCTTTAAGAAGCTGTCTATGTAGTATCTTTCTGATGTTGATCCAGTAAGGACACAGTTTTAGTATATTACAGAACAGCTTTTGATCATAACTTTTTGAAACAGGTCCCATGTGCTATTCCAAAGTTATATTAGTTTGGTGTTATATTTTTATTCCATGCCACCAGCTATTCCTTCTTGTACCATGTATGATATTTTAACCATCTTTCTCTTTCCTATTGGAGAGAATCACTGTATCACTTCTCTCCAGCACCTTTTTCCACTCTTAAGTACCAGCTTCATTTTCTCTCATATATTGAACTGAGCTTTTTTTGAAAACATTTATTCTCAGCTTGTGCATATCTTTGACATTCTTTGCTTCTGTTTACAAAGAAGGACTAGTGTTTAATTTTCCAGCTTTGTCAGTTGGTCTAATGAGAATATTTCATTTTTCAACTTCATGTCTAGCACCGATCAGTTTCATGGGCTACTGGGACCTTGTTACTTCTGCCTTATGACCTGTGCAATGCCTAGAATAAATAAGGGACTTTTAAGAAGAGGTTTCTTTGAAATCGAGAAGAAAGTTCTTCAAAGCTTATGAGGAGCTTTGCCAAAAAAATGAATGCTAGTAAGCAACCCGTTTTGAAGGCTTGTTTTTAAGGGTGATGAAGTTTCATGCCTTAAACTGATGCTGATGTGGAGATGGAAATGATAAAAGATTGGTATAGTGGTGATGGGCTAGGAAAGGAACTGAAATTCAAGTAAACAATTTAAACTTCTGAGAAAGCCGAGGAATGCAGAGAGCAATACAGGCAAAGTAACAGTCAAGGAAGAGATGGTTTTAGTTTCAGTCTAAACCTATCAAGGTCAGATGCCAAAAGGTGGCAGTAACTGAGCCATGAAATGATGACTGAGTGGATTATTTCTGGAGCTGTGCCTATGGAGAGACAAGAAGGGTTATCTTGAAGTCCTAAGGCAAAAATACTCCATAGGGTTTAAAGCCCATGGCCATTTTGCTGCCTGACTGTTGAAGAGGAATACAGACATTTGTTTTCCTTTGTTAAAGTGAACTCCGGCCTTTGTGGGAATAAAACTATTTTACTTGTATGATGCCTTGTTGATGACACCACTGAGACACCCACAGCATGCTGGGAGCCAGGTACTCACTGCAAGTGCCCTCAGCTCCCAGTGAAAATCCCATGCAAGGGACCATGCTGCACTGCAGCCTTGTCTGCTTGTCCTGTTGTCAGATAGGGACTCGGGCACCAGCACTGTTCAGAACAGAGGGAGATATTTAAAAATGAGAACATTTTACACAGTGTAGAAGTAAAATGTCACTTTTGTTTTTTTAGAACATTATTGTCACATTTAGTTTTTAGTTCGCTATTATTGAAGAGGCAGATGTGCAGCATTGTGCTTGGGCTATTGTGTTCTCACGATGTCTTGAAATTGAAGCATTTTCATGTTTTCTTCTTTCTTGCACGCTTACTTTTTTTGAGTTTTCAAGTATTCCTATATTGTAAAAATCCACATGCATAACTGATTTCTATTCCTTTATATCTAGATATAATAAAGCATATATTCTTATTAACTAGAAAACTGATTTACACAGAGAATATTAAGTAACCTAATCAAATCATACAGTAAACCGATTTATTTTATGGTCATTTCCAGGAGGCGTGTGAGATCTAGATTTTGTTTTAATCAAAAGCTGATAATTATCTTCTTGTCTGGGAAATGCACATTCAAACGGAAAACTTTAAGTAGAAGCGCAAACTCTGCATAACTTTGTAATTTTCAAGGTACTAAGATAACCAGCTATGTATTAACTAACCTCGCATTAGAAAAATGATCAATTATTCTCTTTGTCTGCTGGCAGCCAGTAGTGCTATACATTCATCACCTAATATTCTTTATATGAAAATGTATTCTGATTTATTATGTAATGATAGACCAAAGATTACTAACGAAAAGTCACTTATACAGTAAGTCAGTCACCTGAGTATTTCACAGCATTAGAATTTAGCTTCACTTGATGGCTAGACAAGATCTGCATCTGCTCTTTGGGGCTTGTACCTCCTATGCATGTACCTGTGTTAAACTGACATTTTCCTACCTATATCGTACACAACATAAACTTTAATATTAAAGTAAACCAGACATATGGATCTACCCCATGTAGGATCAAACACACAAAGTTACATGTATTGTTCAAAAAACCTGTTCTATAGGTCACTGTGAGGATCTGGCTCTTGACTTTGCTAAGGTAGACAACATTATAATTAACATTTAACCGACCCTCTTGCACGAGTGCTTTCTAATATAGTCTGTAATTATAATGCTCATCTACTACTTCCTCCCCTCAAAATGCCTGCATGGGAAGGATCTGTGATAAATGAATGAAAGCAAAAAAGGCCAGGAGAAGATTTTTGTATTATTCATCAGTCCTCTGTGGCATAGGTTGAAAGCATGCAAGTGAATACAGGAAGGTTTTTAAAAAAGTGCATAATTTAGGCCATTGAGTACAGAACAGCTCCTGCCTGTGTTTCTGACTCTTCTACAGAGCTGCTGTATGATGTTGGTCAATTTATTTAACCTAAACTTCTGTCACATTGATACTTGTTTCCTTGTTTTCCTTAGCCCTGACTTGAAACCCTGGGAACTGGCTTGCTGAGTGCTCACAGCTGAAACTGAAATCAACAGCAGCTGTGCTTTGAATAGAAAACATGCTGTAGGAAGCCATGTGCTCTTGAAAAGTCAAATCTTAGATCAGGCACACAAAATTAGTCATACTTTTGTTTTTAATCTTCATGTGTCTTTTTTTATCTTCCTTAAAGCAGGGTTAAGATCTCTCCCATTATAGGGATTTTGTGAACAAGAAGGAGCTTGGTTTTGTGAAGCTTTCAGGTACCCCAGTGAAGGGTAACATAGAAAAGTTCACAAGGAAATTTAATCATTCTGTCTTTTGAATTCATACAATGTATGACAGTCTATGGCTGTCCATTGAATGAAAATAAAACAGGATGGAGGAGCAGCATGCCACATAAAGTTGACCTACCTTATACAGGGAGTGAGATGGCATCTTCTAGATTACCGTAAACATGGTCCCTGAGTGGAACAAATACAGCGCTGTTTATATGCCATAGTTGGAGGATGGAAAAGTATTTCACTAAACCCACAGAAAAGGTAAACTAAATATAAGCACAATATGAAAAGAAGGGCACAGAGGAAAGGGACATAGATGCTCTGATGATGTTGGATCAATTGGAGGTGTAAGCAGCACAAGTGATGGGGAGGACGAGCGCATAAGAGCAGCAATACATACAAGCATTACATAACCACACTGAAGTAAGTGTCAGGCTGTCTCCTGTCGTTGCCAGCCCTGATCCAGCATCAAGCACTCTCTGAGGCATGAGCCCTTCCCCACCAAGCCCAGAAAAAATACATCAAAGGAAATGAGCAGTTTGGAGAGAGGTGAAACCATCTCTTAGCTTACTTCTCCTAGAAGTGGGAGTGGCACAGACTCGACTGTTTATCCTCTGTCAGTCAATTTATTTTACTAATTTAGCAGGAAATAAACCCAGCAAAAATTGTATCATTTTCTTTCTGAACTAGTGTGTTAAATGGGCTGATGAAAGTATCTCGCAAGTTTCATTGGTATGAGGGAAGGGGTGAAACTGCACACCTGGAAAGTTAAGAAGGCTCTAGGAAGGAAGGATTAAGATTTATCTTTTTTTTTTTTTTTTGGTGGACAGTGAACAACTGGATCAGCTCAGCTGCATTTGACAAATTTTATTTGTCAATTTTATAGGAAAATTGCTGAATTCAGTCTTGCAATAGTAAGATCCCTTTTTCATTTGCCATCCAAAGCACAGATGCATGTTTCTTCCCAGTGGCAGGTAAAGGCCCAGCTAGACACCTACAGGAGCTGCAAAGGCATGGGGCAGTGTCAGACCCACTGTACCAAGGACTGTGGAGACTCAACCACACCAAGTGAGAATGCAATAATCAGAGACTGTGGCCAGCAACACCTGAAAAGTTCTCCCAACATACATGAATTGGTTTTGAGAAATTTTGAAGACTGAGAGCACATGGAGGTTGAGTGATACAGGTAATTTGTTTGGGGAGGATGCAAGCAAAGGAGAGGGGTGGAGAGATGGGCTGTGGCATAGGGAAAGCCTGGAGGAGGAGGAGGATGGGGAGAAGATGTGGTTTTCTTGTAAGACTGGAAGGAGAAGAGGCAATGATGCAGAGCCAGCCCAGGTCTACTAGGACTTACTAGATTAGATGCTGTGCTGTGTGAATGCAGCTGTACTGTCTTCAGGGAGAAGCCAGATTTTGAGGCTATGCAGTCTCTCTAATGCAGCACAGAGATAATAATGCTGGTTCAGAGCCAGCTGTTCCTGAAGCTGTGACCAGTGAAGGTGTGTTGCAGGGAACCCACAGGCCCAGCCTGGTCTCATGGCCCTGCCTCAGTGGCAGTGCCCACCCAAGCAAGCTCTGCCTCTCAGTGAGAGCACAGCTGTGAAGCAACACAGCTGGTTCTGGGGGCCAAACAACTACATTAGAAGCATTGCAGGAGGTTTCACTGCAGACTAGACCCCATCTAGTTCCCAGGATTAAATACTTCTTAGCAGTTGCAGTGCATTGGGTGCACTCATGGAGTTCATCTTCTGGTTTAGTCTTGTGAGAAAGGAATGCAGTTTGTGTCCTCAGAGACTGCTCAGTGATTTGAATGCAAGTACAATCAATGTAGATGGTTGGGAGAGTTGCTTTGAAAATGTGCTTTTGCTTTAAACCAGAAAGCTAGTTTAAGCACACATATGAGGATCAACCAGTTTAGATCTAGTCTTCCTTTTGAAAAGCACCTGAGTGGCTTGACATAGTCTTGGCCTCTTTTCTGGATCCGAGGGGACCATTGCATTCCATGTGTTGTGGAGACAGTGCTGCCTCTTGGTGTTTTGGCCCCGGTTGTCTCAGGGGACCACAGTGCTGCAACAAGACTGAGTGTTGCTGGTGAAGATGGCTGGCGCGCCTGGCCCTGGGGTAAGGGGCCTTCTCTGAGTGGCAGCAGGCACACCGTGCCCAGATTTTCAGGTTTTAACCTTGTTTGACTCAGATTTCGGTCCCTCGGTTTGTTTTGCATATATATACATTGGCCAGCTAGCCATACCAAAGGGCAGGTAAATCTGCTCTGTGGCCGAGACTTGAGGTAAGCTGTTTTGCACTGTCCCGTGAGCATTCTGAGCTCCCTAACTGTTTAAAGAAAATGTGTTCAAAAATCAGAGGGCCATTCAGTCTTTGTGCCCTGACACAGCTTTGGCCTTGTCTTCTCCAACTCCCAACAACTTCACTTGGAAGGAAATTGTGGGAAAACAAGGGCAAAGCCCAGCTAGAGCATTGCCTGTAGGTCACCAGACCCATCATGGGCCAGCAGCTGCTCTTGAGTGGGAAATCTACTCAGCCTGTGCTCTGGGGTCGGCTTTTAGATTCAGGGACCTTGATGAAATTGGGAGAGCTGCAAAAAGCTTTATTGGCCCCCAGCCCTGCCCTGACAACTAGATTTAGCATCTGTGTGTCTGGGAGCCCACATACGAGGGGTGGAAGCTGAGGGGGCAGGGAGGGCTCTGCCGGGCCTGGCAGCCCAGGTGTTGGCCATTTCAGCCGGCGGCGGCTGGGAGAGGCTGTGCTTGTGGCAGCAGGTCGGTAAGGACTCTGGCTTTGGTGCAATGGGGGGGGGGGGGAATAGCTGTTGATAAATTTGATTTTTTTGCCAGTGGGAAAAGCTGTTTCTGTCATGGGTTTGGGTTTGAATTGGGTGCTGAGTTCATGTGGGCAGGCAAAGGGAGGGCAGGCCTGCGGCTCCAGTGTGCCGCCTCCGTCAGGAGAACTTGGTTTCAGAGCAGTGCTATCTGCGGGAGGTCTGAATTTGCTGAGTTGTTAAATTTATGCTGTGCTTCAGTCTGGGGGTAACGTCACACTTGTTCAACTCTTTTTATGATCTCTAAAGCCCAAAAGATTCATTCAGACTATAAACCGTAGCCAGAGCTACCTCCTGGACATGGAGAGGCAGCTAGTGAGATAATAGTACCTCAGCTCTGCTAGGCAGAAGATACATGTCCAAGGCCCGAAAGATAGTTAATGCCTTTTCAGATGTGAGGATGTTTGTAATATAAAATTTAATTTAGAAGTAATAAACATAATAAGTAGTGACTGTATTTTCAATATATGAAATAAAGTATTTAAAGATACATTATTCATGCCCACATTGTAGGGTTTCTGAATAAGTAAGTTCGTAACAAGATATTCTAGCCATAATAATAATGTAACTAAATATACTTATCTTTAGATAGTAAATGTAAGCAGTTACAGTTTATAGCATGGAGTGAGTAAACTTGTGTTGTGTGCAAAAAGTTTGGTGAGTTGGCTTCTACAGTGCGTATGTACTCTGCTAGTAAGCCCTCGCACAGACTTCCCAAAAGAGCTGTAGTGGTGTGTCCCGAGGAGGGTATGTACAGCCCTGCTCCAGGCACAGGCATCCAGCTTGCATCCTGTTCACTTGTTAGGGAATGACATCGATTGTTGTTTGATACCAACAGCCAAGGTGGAAAAAATAAAGCAGCCACAGCCTTTTTTAAATTTGTGGTGTGGTTTTGGTGGTGTGTTGGTTTTTTTTTTTTGTTTTTTGGTTTTTTTTAAGATAATAAAATAAACAGATTTACTGTCTCCCAGTACCTGGGTCATTTCAACAAATGGGTCAATTATTGGAATGTAATTTTTTTATTCTGCTTATAAAAGTACCTGCTACACAAACTACCTAGTATGAGGTGGTAATATGCCAAGTAGGGCTTGTAAGGTGTTGATGGACCTGTTCAGCATTTTTTCTGTACAGTCTTTCTTCAGGGCTATCAAACTAGTGTATAGCATCTACTTAAAGATATAATGAGTTGTTTTCTACTAGTGCTGATTATTTCTGCTATGTAGTGGGGTCTAGTACCTTGCAGCAACCTGTGGTCACCATAAGTTATCTGATATTTCTTGCTGTGTTCCTCCTGTTGTGTTTTTTTGTTGTGCGTGTGGTTTCTTTTACCCATATTCTATTACAATAATAGCCAGACTTTTTTCCATCCTACTGTGTTTAAGTACTAACTTGGAGTCCACTTAATGTTGAACTATGTTTTTAAAAAGAAAATACGAAAGATTAAAGCAGCCTTGTAACTGCTGTAACAAGATGCTCTTGAAAGCATTGAGCCTGTTAAGATAAAAACAATCTTTTTTTCATTATTAATTTTTTAATAAAATGACTGTTGCTTTCAGATGCTAAAAATAGGTCCCTGCTTTAACTAGTATGGGGAACCATGCTGTGTTTTACCCTCTGTGGGTATGTGGGAACCATGCTGTGTTTTACCCTCTGTGGGTATGTGTGTACAGGAGGTGACTTAGCTTTAAACTAAACTAGAAGTTTAGCCTAATACTGGAATGCCTGAGCTAACTTTAAACTACCCAGTTTCAGAGCAAATAGCTGTAAATCCAGCAGCATGAAGCCAAAATGGTTATTCAGCTTTTCCCATGGATTTTTCAGTCATTTGTGTGTACAATGTTTATGCCATTATCCTGTTGTTCCTAAAATGCAATATATAGTAAATATGTGAAACAAGTGGGGAGGAGCATCACAGATTGACTGGAGGGGGCTAAGGTGGATGAAGGAAAATAAAATGTTTTAGAACATGTTGGCCAAATATGGTATAGAAGTCAATCAGTGACGGTAGTCAGCTTCATAGAATCATATAACGATTTGGGTTAGAAGGAACCTTAAAGATGACCCATGGGCAGGGACACCTTCCACTAGACCAGGTTGCTCCCAGCCGCATCCAACCTGGCCTTGAGCACTTTCAGGGATGGGGAACCCACAGCTTCTCTGGGCAACCTGTGCCAGTGCCTCACCACCCTCACAGTACAGAATTTCTTCCTAATATATGATCTAAATTTATCCTCTTTCACTTTAAAGTCATTCTCCCTTGTCCGATCAGATGACCTTGATGACAGAGTGGACAATATCCCCTACCTACACTGTAGGTAGACATAGGTGTTTAATGAGTTTAGTCAAAGCAGACTATGCATATCTCTGACCTTCAACATTCAGCTGATGGATTCAATACAGTAGATTCAATAAGACCTCGATTTATAACCCTTTCCTTTTAGAGAAAAGGGATAGAGTTCTTATCAATATGTGTGACCTAGCCTTTCCTTCTGACAAGGTCAGTGGTGGAATGGAAACCCTGATATATAGCTGTTTAGTTAAGGCACTCCATCCAAAATCTGGGACATGGGTTCTTGAACTGGATTGCAAAATCTTGCATGAGAATCATGACTTCCTTTGAGTGCCATTACACATTGCTGATGTGTTGTGCACTGGCATTCAGTAATTGTGATTTTGCATTTTATTTTTAATTTAAAGCCTGCTTCTGATTTATCTGACAAGTAATTCAGAATATGGAATTCTCATTTCCTTTGGTCCTTCCATGTACTTCCCCCTTTCTTTCTTGGCTGTTTGGGTAGTGTAGCTGGCAACTGGTAAGCAGCTGCTTTCCTTCATTCAGAGAGGGGAAACAACATAAAAGGAAACATCTGGATTTTGCAGAGAAAAGGTCTGCAATGGCATTTTACTTGGTTTAGCTGTGTTTGTGAGTTTGCTCCTAACTCATTTTCTTGAACATAATTAAATGGAAAGTAAATCATGTCACGGTTAGTCCTTGGCTTATTACTGGTCTTATTGAGGGGAAACAGAACTTTTTAAAGTTAAGGCAGTGCCTGCTTACATGGCAAAGACTTGCTCATTGAAAACCTCTGTGGATTGTGCAAATGTTAGTTATCCACATAAACTGATTGTAAGGAAAAATAATGGCAGTAGGTAGGCGAAACACTTCTTCCCTTCAGATGACCTTGTGGTGGGTTGAGCCTGGCTGGGCACCGTGTGCCCACCAAGCAGGTCTATCACTCCCCTCCTCAGCAGAATGGGGGGGAGAAAATAAGATGAAAAACACCTTGTGGGTCAAGATAAAGGCAGTTTAATGAAGCAATAGCTAAGGTTGTGCACTTGCAAGCAAAGGAAAAAAAGGATGTCATTCTCTACCAACAGCAGGTGATATTTAACCACTTCGTGGGAAGCAGTGCTTCAGTACTTGTAGTGGTTGCTCTGGAAAACATCGTAAATAACAAATGCCCCCACCCCCACCCCCCACCCCCTTCCTCTTAGCTTTTATATCTGAGCAGATATCATATGGTATGGAATATCCCTTTGGTCAGTTTGGGTCAGCTGTCCTGCCTGTGCCCTCTTCCAAGATCTTGCCCACCCCCAGCCTACTGGTGGTGGTGGGGGAATGTTGGAGAGACAGCCCTGATGATGTGTGAGCATGGCTCAGGCTCAGCAGTGCTCAAAACACTAGTGTATTACCAGTACAAAGCACAGCACTATAAGGACTGCTGTGAGGCTCAGCCAGACTCAATACAGAACATTAATAAAATTTGTTCCCTTCAAAACAATGGGGGGGAATCCCAGTGTGAGGAAAGGGAAAGACACTACAGCTTGTGTTGGAGAGGAAGAATGTGACTAAAATAAGGATTTAGAGTAAGAAATCTATGGCCAGCAATGACCTGCGTTATGATGGTTGAAAGTAGGATGAAATATTTCTGTTTTGGTAGGAAAAAGGTATAATCAAAGCCCTGTGCTTTTGGGTTGGAAACCTACTGGTGATACTTCAAAATGATCAAGGTGTTTATGTGGTGATAGAATGGGTTGGGTGCACTCTCTCTCTCTTTCCATCTTTTGTTCCAGTGAACTGGAAGGAATGCAAATGGAAAGCAACTTTAAGGCTTAGATTTAAAAGATATGTCAGTTCTGGGTTCGGTGAATAACTGCAGCTGTCTTAAAACAAAAGCTTCATTTCTACACCCTGCCAAAGGGGGAAAAAAAGGCAACTGGAGCAGCTACGCACAGTTCTCTTCCTCTAGATCTGCAGTTTTAATTACGGGCTTGCAAAGCTTGAGAGTGCTACCTTTTGTAATCATAAGGTAGAACTTCCTTTTAGCATCTAGTGGTTGCAGTCCTCCATGTAAAGTCACTATAGCAAAATTCATAACACCTACATGACAAATCTTTAGTTTACACCCTTCCTGGGACGTTCCTGGTATAGCTGTTTTGCATGCGATCTGACATATGCCCTGGCTCATAATAAACATTTCTGGAGAAATACCAGCAACAGACTGGTATTTAAAAAATACTAAACACTCAGAAGTCAGGAAAATCACTATAATTTTGTCTTCATTTACTTATCATTTGCATATGTGAATAAACAGACTCATTCAGTCTGTAGTTAACAGTAAACCGGCAGAGGTCTTTGTAAAAATAGCCTGATAATTCCCCTGCTCCTGCCTGACCTCCCTCCCCTCCCTATATTTCTCTGTGTCCATGTTAGCCATGCTTCTACTTCACGACTGCAAGAGGAGCTTACACGGAGGTCACACACAGCCAAATATGTTCTGGAGACTGTGGAGCATAAGCCTGGAGAGGGATGCCTGGTGGGGCTGGCTACTACACTGTGGTGGGGCAAGCCCAGGGTGGGCTTTCCTGATGTGCCTGTCCCACCAGTTGCACTTTCCCAGTGTTCAGGAACAAGGACCAAGCTGACAGACATGAGGCAGAGCCCTCATATCAACTAGATTGACTCCTGGCTTGCCATAATGATGATCCTGGATGTCCTACTTTTCCTAAGAAAAACAAAAGATCACTGTCTCCATTCAACTCTATTCCCATAGCAGTCAGGGTAGTAAAAATTATATCAAATAATAATTAGCAAAAGAAAAATATTCCTTTAATGAAAACTTTCAGAAACTCATATAATTTGAACGGTGTGGCATTTAGCATGCTGCAAACTTTGCTAAGTTGCAATGACATTCCTTAGCTTTCATGGCAGTCCAACCCAAATCATGTTTCAATCATGTAGTCCTCACCGAAATTGTGACTCGTATCCTCAGAGACCTAAGAAAGTTTTAAACATTCAAAAAGCTAGAGCTATAGCTCTTTTGGGACTAACACTCTACTATAGGCCACTGGACTGGATTTGTTATTGAGTCAGTTTGAGAGCTTTATTGTGTTGTTTGGAATTACATAGGATTAACGTTAGAAGAGAAAAACAGTCAAAAATGAAAACATAGAGTGTCAAGACAGCACTAATTAGAAAGGCTATGACATTTCCTAGATTTATGGAGATGCTTTGTATTTAATCCATTAATCAAAAGGTACGAATGTAACTTTTCTTTCAAAAGTGGATGATGGGTAAAAGCATATAATTATTTCCTGTGGTTTCCTCTGAAATCAAAATTTTGACTCACAGGTTGAAGTTTAATGGAATGAGGGGCTTCAGAAAGTGGCACCCATGTTTGTTGGACATCTTCAAGGCATTGAGGCTTCTTGGTTCAAGCTGGGCCTTTGCTTTACTCTGGGCTTCAGCATATCAAGTGTTTAGGGTCCAGCCTTTTGTGTACTTTTTTTTCTTTTTTTTTTTTTTTTTTCCCCTACTGTGTAGAAAGGGATTTTCATGGCTAGGGAAAGCAGGTTTTGCCAGAAACTTTTCTCACCCAAATAGAACTGGCGAGTGGCCAAAAATGTGCTGGTTCTTCTTTGGTTGTGAATTTTAATTTCCAGACAGCTCCTTTTGGTACTTGTTCACATAGCCTTTGCTTCTCTCATCACTACTGTGAACAGAGGATGCAAGCAGGTTCCCAGTGCCAAAGATAACATCTACAGGCTCAGCCTCACCAATCCCAGCCCCTGAGGTAGGTTATGGGGAGGGGCTGTCCCTTCTGGCCTTCCCTTTCTACCTGGGCAGTAGAGGCTAGCAGCAGCATGGCCCACAGCTTCCAAAGTCCTCACTCATCCATCTGTCTGATAGGCAGATGAAAGCCAGGCTACTCAGCATGCAGATGGTAGTGCAGGTTGCCCTACAGTTGAAAAATGATAAGGAGATTTTTACTTGGTTGGTTAGAAACTTCTTTACCCTCTTGTGAATAACCACACCACCCCCCCACCCCCCGTTTGTTTTTTTTTAAAACTCATTGTCATTCATTCAACAGTGTGAAATCTGCTCATTTTGAAGTATCAAGCATTTTTCCCTAGCAACAAGATTTTTCTTCTAAATGACAGATTGGATGTAGGAGCAGGGTGGGGCAGGGTGAAAATGTATATTTCTTAAAATACTGTTCAATAACTGTTGTCTGTACAGACCTAGTGGTAAAATCATACCACTGACTGTTCATTTTAAGTAAGGTTCCCTTACACGATAACCAAATTTTACTTATAAAATTTGTTCTTAAATTGACACACGTGATACTAAGTTTTAAATATAAAAATTATTTATAGCTCATACATCTGCATTCTGTATCACCATGCAGGAATAATTTGTCTAAAATATTCCTTAATAAAAGACATGTACTTGAATGTGGGCTCTGAAACCTATGGCACAGTACTTTAAAAGCCTGTTTGTGTTTTGTCTGTGTCTTTAAAGGGCTTCCGTATTGTCTCGGGCTCCCCTGGAAATGCAGTAAGGATTCGTATCACATCTCTGTTGCCATAGCAACAGCAGTCTTTCCCATAATGAGCTGCATCATCTGAACTGATGTCACAGCATCATGCAGCAGGTCACACAAGGCACCTCCTAGTATTGCATCTTACAGATGTGCCGTAAACATCAAAAGAGGATGATTTGAACAGGACATGGTAAGTGCAAAATGTTGTTCTGTTCTTAATTGCACCGTTGTTTTTTCCTGTTTATAAGGTTTTCCTAATATAAGAATGTGTGGATTTTGCCTTGTGAAAATCATTTTGAAGAAAGATGCTGCATGCCTAAATATTATTTTTCAGGCAGACAGGTTAAGACAAAGGCCTACAGAAAATGCATTCAGTCTGAATGTTTAGACTTGTCGTTGTGTTTGTGATAATACCCTAAAGATTTGCTAAGAATATATTTAAATTTCACAATCCAATTAAAGTTGCTACAGTCTGATTTGCTTAAATGGAAAGAATAGCTGTTTTCACTTTTAATGCCACAAACATAGCTTGTTCCTTTCCCTTTCTCTTTATTTAAGCATTCTTATTATGTGGAGCTCTTCTTTTAACCTATTTTATTTCAACAGCATGAATATCACCTATTTACTTTCATTGGCCTTCCATAACATGATAGTACAGAAAATACTGTGAACCAGTGCTGAACAAGCAACTGGAACAATATTGATTTTAAATATGGTTCAGTACTGTCCTATTTCTGTTGGTATTCTTAAAAAAAGGAAAACATTGACAGAATTGTCAAACAATAATCAGATATTTTTAAAGTAACGTGGCTTTTAGCTTTCCCACTGTTTGACTTGCTTTTAGTCTGTTTTTTTAAATAGTAATATGAATTTATTGAATTTTAGATCTATCTTTTACTGGAAGGAAAACAAGCTTTTTTTTTTTCTGCTGCAACTGCAGTAAAAGGTGTAGTCAAAGATTCATGCATTCTGAGGGGGTTTGCTATGGAAAAAATAATAGTAATAATTTTAAAGCTTCTACCTCTATCGTAGGAAGAAAATACATATTTCTTACATTTAGCAAGCTGGCTAAAAACATGTTTATAATATTCAGTAATTCTTTAAAATATCTAATATTTGTTTATATCGTATTAAGGTCTGGTTTCTGGAGGCCAGGCTAATTTTGCTTAACTTCAAGTTAATCTTGCTGGATGGTATACAACACTAATTGTTTGATTTTGCATGTTTAAAAGACTCAGTCTTTCAGCTGCTTGCTATTAGAAAGAAAGAAAAGACCAGACACATGTCATTTTAATTGATCAATATGTCCACTAGGAATTAGGGAGTGGTCTCTGGCTCTGTTCTGTCTGTGTAGTTTATATTTCAAAAATGCAGCAAGAAAAATGCCAACCACTAATCTTGTAGTGGTGTCTGTATTTATTGTGGGTTTTAGTCCCTTATACTTCATAAAGTATGGAGTAGTAAATATAATGAGATCTTACTGCTTTTCATAGGGATGGGTGTGATGGTCTCGTCTGGCACAAGCTGGAATGGAGCTCCTATGTCTTAATTAGTTAGTTTATACTGCATTATATATGCTTTTTTTTCAGTATGGTCTGTGTACGTTTGCTGAGGTTTTTTTCTACTGCAAATCCCAAAGCAGATGACTGTAAATGAGCATTAGAATGATGCTTTATTTACTTGTGATGCATTTTTCAGTGTGAAAATAGTGGTCTCCTGTGCTTGCTGTGCTCTCATCAGGCAAACTCGGAAGGTATGAGTTAGCAAGAGGATGGGAAAGAGGGCGGGACAGCTGATGTCTGGCTAGTGTCAGAACTGGAGATGTGAAGAGAGCTGGTGAGCCATGCATTTTAACTTGCGACTTTAGGGACTGTCAAAGAACAGTTTATAAGGAGCAAATATAAGATATATTTGGTTGAAATACTGTGCCTTTACTAATAATAATGTATTTTGTTAGGCCTAGCCTGAGAAATTCTAGTGGTAATCAAGTCACTTGCAAGAGTTAAAAATGAGGGCAAACATACTGGGGGAAAAGGATCAACTTTTGACAGTATTAATAGAGAGATGACCTGCTGTGAAGCATACAGTGCAGATTTTTTTTAGTTTTTCTAATAATGAGAATGCAAATCATGCTGTGTTTTAAACATTATTTTTTTAAAAGTTCCTGTTACTGTCTATTCCACACACTTCTCACAGCATTGTTTGTCCTGGGGAACACTCGTTAATAATGGAGTTGTGATGACACTACTTGTTTCTTGGTGAACATCTTTGCTGATTCTGACTCCAGCTGAATACCTTGGCTGTAGAATACTTCCTGGCCATTTCTGTATGGACCTAAGTGTTTCACTAAGGTCTGTATATGAAGACATGAAAGAGTATGGAGTAATGAAGAGAATCTTACTATGAAGAGCAAGCCTACTTACCTGAGTCAGAACATGAGCAAATGTAGAGACACTACAGATTTAATACAGTTTTGTTTGCTGTTGAGGCAGATTCATGACTGGTACAATTATGAGTGAGACAGCGTTCAACAGTAGGAAATGTGTTGCTTTCAGTTTTGTTACACAGCTGGTTTTACTCATCATTACTGAGGGCAATATGTTTTGTAAATACATATACTCTTCCCCAAAGTAGCTGAATGTGGACAGTTAATCTGGAGGCTTGAGTTCCTCTGTGTATGCAGTTTCATACTGACATGTAGCTGGAGATGGGTGTATACTGGTGAACTTGAAAGGATGCTACTATTTAATCTTTACTTTGCTCTAAAGATTTTTATTATATCATAAATTAATTAGTTCCTACATAGCTTAGCACTGAACAGAGAGAAACAGAAGCTTGGTTCCTCCTAAAACAGCTATGAATTGATGACAGAACCTGACTCCAGCAGTGGAAGTTGGTACAGTTTTAAGACTGTGAATATTTCTGTCAGTATATGGCAATGCAAAGGCCACTTAGAGGGGATCAGAGTGTGTCCTCAATGGAAGAAAGCCTTCTTTCTTTAAAGAGGAGTTGAGGGAACCCTGTGCTCTAGACTTCTGTTGGTCATTTTGCATTATAACAGTGGTGGGTTAGTGTCCTGTCCTTCCCACCCTCTGGCAGATCTGGAATGGGTCTGCATCCAGGAACTCATCCTTGGAAAGTCAAGTCAAAGGAGTCCTCTTTATCAGAAGTGCTCAGGCATTGATTAAAACTTGCAGTATTCAAAAAATGCTGGTGAAATATTTCCTTTGAAATAATTGAGAAATTAAGAATAATAATAAAGAAAATCCTATGCCATGTCTTAATTTACTTGCACCCGTCTATAAAAAAATCACTGCTGCATCATGAAAGAAATATTGACAAAATTCTGTGCTTGCCTTTTTTTTTTTTTTTTTTTTTTTAATTTTAATTTTTTCTGGTCTGTGTTGAATGCTACTGGCTTAAGGGAGATGTACAGTTATCCATAATGCCTGAAGTTCTGGAGTTGTATCTAAAAGAAAAAAGATTTGTATGTATTAGAAGATACCATGTTTGTCTGTTGAAGTAGAATATTTGTATTTTGTATTGTAAGTATGGCCTATGCTATATAACGAACTGTCTGTACATTCTGTAATGAGACATACTGATACTACTGGCATAAAATTAATGATACATGAATGCAAAAATGGCTTCAAGGAATCACCTTGCAACTAATTTATGTCTGAGTACTAATATTTCTGTGGACTAGGGGGGAAAAAATGTGCCTTTTGCTTTGCTGTTTTGATGAAAACAGCCACTCATTAAAGCAGATTCTAGCTGCAGAAAGTGGAAGTTGTATGTATTACCCCTATCATGTGCTGGGCCAGGTCTTTCCTGCCACAGAAAGGGAAGGAGAAAAAGGAAAAGCTGAGCTGGACAGAGAGCCAGGGGGAGGTCAGATTGCTGCTCTATGCAGTAAGGGAGCAGGACATACAGTGGGTGAAGTGACAAGGGATAGGCAACCATATCTGACATCACTGTCATGATCCAGAAAAGGTGGCTGCCATCCTGGGTTTCTCGGCTTCTGCAGGTTTTCGTACAGAGGAAGGGAGACCTCAGCTATGTCCCTAACCCTAAAAAGTTTTTGCTATAGACTTTTTCTATTTTGTCGGTGCTTAAAAGGTCCTTGTCCCTTGTTTGCTGAGTGGGCACACATGCTGTTCAATCAGTTCTCTTGTGCAAAGGCCCATGGAGTATTTTCTTTCTCATATTCAGTTTTGTATCTAATATTTTCTATTAATTTAAAAATAAAGACACCTAACCACACTTCACATCCCTCAAATCAAACATAAAAATGCCTAATATAAATCCCTTAAACTGGTTTGGTATGGTCACAGTAATTTTAACTGCATTAATATCCTACATATATATATATATATACACACACATGTGTACATATGTATAATGTCAGAAGGATCATCACAAAAATCACTCTTAAAGAGTGTCAAAATGTGCTTTCCTGAAGCAAAAGATTTCTTCTTATTAGAATACCATCAGAAAAGCTTTGCTGCATGAGGAAAAGGGCTAGGGGATAAAGAAAAAAACCAATCCCGATAGCTCTTCCCTTCCTGTTTTATCGTTGAACTACAGGTTTCAAGTATCTAGACTCCTGGCTGCTCTGAATCCCAGCAAGACTGACTCAGCTTTTCATCCCTCCAAGGTCAAAGAATTCAGCTCTGTGCAGTTTATAATGTCTGGTGCTTTCAGATGAGATATTTAAAGCCAGAAATGCTCTCTGCTCTATGAGAACTTTCAGTTCTCATGGCATGTGTCAGATACAGGCTTGCTCTGGCAGCCTTGGCCAAAAGGCTGTCACCTCCTGCTTCTTGTCCAGTATTCAATCCTGGTGCCAGGCAAGGAGAGACTTTCTCTCAGCTGCTGAATGACGTGTCTTCTAAGACACCTGGAAGCAAAGATGGCTTGTAAATGTAAGTGAAGTGTTCTTCAGCCCAGGGCGTTGTCATCATGTCCTGTGGAGACTATTGGCCTCGATGTTAAGAGTGCAGGATGAGCACTGTGAATTGTCATAACACTTTCTCACCTTTGCCAGCTAAGTGGCTTCTGGATCTGTTAAGAGCACCCAGGGTAAGTAGTCAGCTCTCCACAGGACCAGTTGTTTTGCAGGGTGAGGCAGTAGAGGCGCTGTGCCAGGGGAACCACAGGACCCTCTGTGCGGCAGTCAGGTTTCTGTGAGTCCTGAGTGCAGGCACTGAAAGGCCTGACCCCAAGTACTGCTGGTGCCCCAGGTCCAATTACTTTCTCATAGACACTAAGTGTATAGCCAAAATGTGCTCTCTGTGTTTGGCAAAGAGATCTTTCCAGCGATAGCGATTTCTATGAGGAACTAGCTCTATGAAATAGATTTCCCAGCCCCCATGGTACAATGCCTTGTGGGAGCTGACACACTTAAAAAGATGGCCTTTGTTAGCTTTAGGTTGTGCTAAAAGAAGTCCTAGCTTTAAAGTGAGGAAGCACCCAACTGCAATAATTAGTTCTGTTTTCAGTCTAAATGTGTATCTATTACTTTCACATATAGTGGTCGGTGGTTTTTTTTCTTTCAAGAGTTGCCCTGTACTGATTGCCTTGTAAACTCGATGTTGCCTTAGTTTCAAGGTTAGGATGCAGACATGAAGTTCCTTTATGATCTGTCAAAGAAGAATAATAATTGTTTACCAGCCCTGTGTGTGGATAAAATAAAGGAGGCATGTATCTTAATATAAAATGAGTTGGGTTGTAGATTTTTTTTTCTTTTTTTCTGTGTCATTTTTGCAGCATCTTCTCTCTGGACGAGAACTTTGTAGCCAAGTCTTTAATGCATCAAGTTTTAAAATGCATCCCACCTAACCTCCATTATTACTTCTTGCAAACTATGTTAGACTTGCTTTTGTTATTTTCAGTTCCTGCTCAATTCTATCACGTGTTGACTTCCTCTGGTCTGACTTGCTCTGTCCACCTTTCTGTTCCTGAATGTTATGCCTGTAATTGCTCTCTTCTACCAAGTTGTCATTTTTTTCTTATTTAAATCCCTTGGAAAAAAGTTGCGTGTCCTCTGCACAATCTCTAAAAAGTGGTTTGTGATAAGCTGTATACAGAAAACTTGTGGGACTTCAGGGTTATTACTATATTTTAAAATAACAAAACAATTCAGGTATCCCTACCAAATTTTGGATAGGACCCTTACAGCGCTAGGGGCTGTACAAATACCTGAGAAATGAAGTCTTTCTTTACTAGATTGCATTAATTTTCAGTTTAAATTGAGGTGAGAAACTATTTTCCTCACTTTTTGTAAATATGCCTCATAAAGGATAGGTAACATGCTCATTTCTTGGAAAAACTTTGGCAGACCTGGGAGAAGAAGCTATTTTTCTTATTGCTTGTATAGTACTTAAATAATCTTTTAATCTGTCTGGTTTTGTATTTTTCTGTTTGTACTTCTGTGTTTGTTTTCTGAGGTTGATTAATATTTGGTGTTGGTGGTTGTATTGGGTAAAGCTGAGCTCGTAGTGTAGATCCATGAAATTTCAAGGGATCTAAGGCAAAAAAATGATTGTTACCTATCCTAAATTATTCTGCAGCTTAATATGATGAGCTTGGGAATGTTCTAGTCTTTCAAAAGAGGAGGATCTGCTTGTCAACCTTTTTTAGACAAACCTTGACTGTATTGTTTAAGATGAAAAACATAATAAAAATCCATACCTTAGTTGCTGAAAGCTGGACCTTTATATGCTGAGTTGGCAACAGAAAAAAAATTTCTGTACACTTAGTTGTTTGGTTTTGTGTTCGGGGTTTTTTTTTGTTTGTTTTGGGGTTTTTTTTTGAAAAAAGCACATTTGTTTTGAAAGTTTTAAAACAGCATTTTCTTTATTGGCTAGGTAAATGCTTATCCTTTGACAGATTTCTGTGACAGAATACCGCCAAGGGAGTTGATATAAAAAAATTTTCTGCAAAATAATTTAAAACGTTTAAGAAAATAACCTACCTGCCTACTGAAATATTAGGCTTATTAGGTAGGAAATTAGAAAATAAAGATAAATGCCTGGTTTACACTACAAAATACAACCTTAGATGCTTGTAGTTGAGCCCACCAAGAAATAATGTTTAACAGGTGACTTGCTGCATTTTCACCCTTTCAGTAAATGTAAGATTTCTGACAGATATTTGGTGGAACTCACACAGTGAATACAAACCAAAAAGGAGCCAGATATTGTCAAGTCTGAGGGCTGTATAAGATTGTTTTTAAGATGATAATTCAAGTGTTAGAGAAACTCAAATAAAATACTACTTAACAATGCCAAAACTAATGAAAGACTTTTCTCAACACTTACTTTTTGTCATGAAAAACTGCACTTCAGAGTTGAATGCTATTAAGAGAATAACTAGGGTCTGTTGAGAATGTTTTCAAATACAGACATCTTTCAGAGCTGTTGCATGTAGCTACTCTAGGCTGCTTACAATTCTCAAGTGTGTTAGTCATGTTTAGAAGCCGCTTTTCCAGCTAAGGAGGCTAATTCCCTGGCCAAGGTACTTCTGTACTAGCAAGTATGTATTGTTCCTGTACTTCAAGCTGCACTGCTAGTTTCCTAAAATGTACCATATTTTGTTAGAATAATACATCAGATTTTGATTGCCACAAAAAACCCCACCCAAACCCCATAGCTACAGCTAGAAAAGGCTGCCGCTGTCAGATTTCAGCATGTCTAGTCTGTCACTGAGGCAGTGACACAGCAGATATGTGAGTTGCCATTTTAAGGGTCAGCTATTAAAATATGCAGGGTATATATTACAGATCCTTAATATGTCATCTAGTCTTGTTCCTTCTCAAAACTTCATCCTAGTATTTTACTAGGTCATTAATAATAACACTCTTGTTTAGTTTTTGGTGACATTATGCACAGATACCTTGGAAAAATAATTAGGAGATTTTTGGTTTTCTTCTGTCTGGAAAAGGTGGAGTCCAAATATGCTCTATGCATGATGTAGGAACAGACAGTGTATCAGCAGCAATGATGATTCCTCTTTCAGAAGAAAACAATTTTAACCCTCCAAGTGCTTGGTACCTGTTTGCAATGCAGTAGCTTTTTAAAGAGAGATTTGATTTTGCATTTCAGTGAATTATGCAGAAAACTTCTTAATTACTCCTTTTGTTTAGCTTCATCATGTCATTTTAAATTGGATTGGAACTTCAATTTCATTTGCTGGTCCCATCTATGTGATCCCTTCTCTTTCTTGTAACTTGTAAAGTCACTTTGGTCAAGAAAATTAAATCCCCCTTAAATTTTTGTTGTTCTCTCTTCTCGTTGGGCGATACAGAGAAATGTTTGTCAGCATGTTGAGGGCTTGAATGGTGAGTTATGTAGGACGCTAGTATTAGATTATTATTTCTTTGAGGTAAGGATTATAGGTATTCTCCCTCATTTGCTTGTCACAAAAATGTACTGAAACTAGTAAAAGGACTTCATGGGATTAAATTTTAACGTAAGATATAGAATAAGAGCTGGTCAGAGAAGTGCTAAGTTACAAGAATGGTAGCCTTGGGCTGTGGCCTGTGATACTTGAATCAAGGAGACCTAGAAAATACTTCTGGCTTTGATACTTAATGTGCCCTGGCACATCATCTCTGAACCCCTGTCTCTTGTTCATCACCTGTGGAATGGACATAATTAATGATATTGATCCCCTTTGTAGAGTGCTCTGTGAAAGTGCTAGGTGACACTACTATCAATTTAACTTTACACACACATATATATACAGGCAAGACAGCAGCAGATGCCAGACAGAATGGTGCAAGGGAACACTGCTGAATAAAAGACAAATTTGGATGCTGAAAATAGTTTAATTCCTTTTTATTTTTACATTCTACCTTTTGGGATTTTTGTCCTGGGATAACGGATTGCACAGTAGAAGACTTACCAAACATATGGAAAACTTAGTGGTTTTGGCAACACAAAATTTACATTTATAAGTAGCATATGTCAAACTGTTGAGCCTGCTTAGCTGAAAATAAAAGCTTAATTCTACAACTCAGCTTGAAAAGACAAAGCAGACATCTCTACTGGCTGAATCTAAATGATTGCCATACAGAGAGCAGCAACACCTGGTCTGTAAAGCTTGAGGCCACATGTGCGTGCCATCCTGCTGTAGAAGAAATCTTTTTTGGTGAAGAAGGGGGACCCACCATGATTTTGCATGATCTTCAAGGATTTTTTTCAACAATTAGAGCTTGATAAGAATTATTCAACAAAGTACTGTTTTCTCAGTTATTGCTGATTCATTAAAATACCTATTGTTGATCCTCATGAAACTTTTTTGCCGAGGTTTTGTTCAGAGAGCAAACAACCCAAACCAGCTTATGACTGAGGGATATGCATTAAAATGAGATGTAAGATATGTATAATAGACTAGCATCTATTCTGTACTAGGCAGACCCCTGGGTTCCGGAGATCTCTCTTTTTCCAGTCTAATAAATACTTAATTATTTATAGAAATTAGAATAGCTGTGTCAAGTGACATAAGGATGTATATTTCAGATAGTTCAGGAAAGAGGGGCACGGCAAGAAAGGCACCTTATCAAGCTCCCACAGTTAACCTGTATTTTTTTCTGACTCCCAATATAACTTAGAATCCACTTCAGTTTAGCCTTCCTTAGACCTATATACTGGCATGTAGCTTTGATTCCCATAGTCATCCTTTGAATTGTTAAAAAAAAAATAATCTAAGGATGTAAATAAAACAATCTAGTATGCTAAAATTAGTGCTGGACACACCTGAATTCCAATAACATATTTTCTTGAACTTTCTTGAATGGCTTATGAATTGAATTGTGTGTTTCTCTGTGTTCTTACCGGGTGTTAACTGTTAATGGATTATTAGTGGGGTTCTTCGTATTATTCTTATAAACTGATTGGTTCCTCATGCTTTTAACTAATTCTTAGTAAGTTCAGACTCTGGACAGCAATGACCTAATCAAATGTGTGAAGATAAAATAGGGTTCTGAGAAACATTCTTTGATTTGTCTGGTGCTTTTGTTGGTATGGGAGAACCACAGGGAGGACAGAGGTTGTAGAGAACCTCAACAAACCTTCAGTCTGTGAAATGCTATTTCCCCCTTCTACATCCAACCTGAAAATTATACATTCTGACAGTGAAAACTGATAGCATTTGGAATGAGGAAAAATGCCACTTTGGCAGGGCTCAGATGATATTTTTTTTTTAAAGCAGTATTTTCCTAGACTGGAGAAGGCCTCAGGGATTATAATTAGCCTGTCTTAGGCTGATTAGTGTTGGGTACTTGAAGATTCTTGATCAGCAAAATAACATATCCTGACAGGCTAGTGGAACGAGGTCCAGTGTTTCACTTCTCACTGCAGGGAGCTGAGAAAAGAATCGTTTTGGTAGATTAAATCCTTTTATGAGTAAAAATGCTGGATGTATTGAATATTTAGAGGTGGTTATCGCCTGGGCCAGGATGCATTGTGCTTCATTCCAGCTTTCTGAAGTGTTTTACTGAAGGTGAGGAAAATATGGTCTATGCCATATGACTCTGTTTAAGGTGTCCTCATCTTACTGCTAGCTGCAGCATAAAGAAAAGTTGGCTTCTTTCTTAAAACTAAACCCAGACATCTTTACATCTACAACTTAAACTTCACACAGAAATGTACTCATGATTAAAAAGCCAAATAGATTTTTTCTGTTGATCTATGTAGTTCTATGATCAGAAAAATTGTAAACAAGCATTTCAATTTTAATTGCATATATTTTAGATCTAACTTAATAAATGAGTTTATATGATTTGCTAAAATGGAAATTCAATTGTCTGCATTCAACAAAGACTAGAGAATGAATAATTAAATGGAATGTAGAATGTGTATATTGGAAATGGTTCAAATTTCCTTCTGAAAATTGTTTCAAGTAATCTTGAAAGATCTTTACACAGAACTAAAATACTAGGGAATACATTATTGCAACATGATTATTTTACACACCAAAACTCTATGAATAGTTGCATTGTCTGTAGTCAAAAAACTTCAGAGTTGGTTATACTATCAGAAATTATTTGCTACAGTTTGCAGCATTTAAACAATCTCTTTTAAGACATCACAGAATCAAAGTTCGATTCCAGTGGGATGAAATAGGCAATACTTCAAAAACAAACAAAATTCTGTTCAGTGACCCTTTAGAAGATTGGTAAAGATGTAGATGTAGGTCAGATTACCAGCAATTTGATATAAAAATTATGAATCTAGTGGTAACTCTGTGGTACTGAGAGTAGAAAAAAGTCCAATAATGTTTCCCCATTGTAGTTAATCATACAGTTATTACACTTTTTGGGTGGTAATACAATACAAATAATATCCTTTTTTAAGGGGAGGAAAAATATTGTTCTTTAAGATTAAAGAGATTAGAGGAGTAGATGTATGGGGGTGGGAAGGGAGACTGCTATCTAAGCAGTCAGTTGACTAGCTCATCAAGTGTATGTGCCAGGGACATTAACTTTGACTCCAAGAAACAAATCTAGAACATATTGAAACACAACAGGGAAAACTTGATTTAAAAAAACACACAAATAAAATGTGAGCTTCTGCGGATGAGTTTTTTTGTTTTTAAATAAGAGTGAAGGAACTAAAAAGGCATAATGGCACTTTAATGGCTCCCAGGCTTTGCAGCAAGATAATTCCTGCTGCAGTGACAAGGGGGAAGGCTGTCAGAGTTCCCTTGAGAGCGGTGCAGTGGCTGGGAGGAGCAGGGTCTGCAGCACAGCAGCGGCGAGTGGGGTTTGGTCTGCTCATTACCTGTGACAATATTGCATGCTTGTAAGTTACGTCTTGGAACTGCCCAGAAATGTCAGCACAAGGTTAGTCTTGAAACTACCTTAGCACGTTTTTCTTTTCACAATCATTTCTGTGCTGCACCTATTACAGGCATGCCGCTGAAACGTGCCTCAGGAGGTGTTTAGTTCTTGGTGCAGGTCTAACTGCTGCTCCTGGCTTCTCATGTTTCACGTCTAATGGAAATATAAATCTGTGGATCTTATTCGAGGCTTACTGGAGTGATTAATAGGCGTCAGGCCCAGTATCTTCCCATGTTGTGTGGGTTTTGGTTGGGTGTTTTTTCCTGGTTCTGTGATTTCCCCAAGGAAAGTGTCATGTGGTGAATTAAATGAAGCCAAGCAGAATTCTTGGAAGCAGCAAAACCATTTGAAATGTATGTGTCTCATTTGAGATTCAAAGGTTTGAAAAAGGACTATGCAACTGTAAAGATTTGGGAATAATCTTGCTCCTCAGCTTCCTGCTAAATACTGAAAATGTTACTGGTATTGCCTGTGAAGCTCAGGGTGCTGCTATAGTATTGTGGAGTGCTAAAACATTTTTTTGTGTGCTGTCAAGCTGATTAAGATCTGAGTACCAGTAATATTACGCAGGTGCGTTTTAAATTCATTTTTCAAGAAGATAACATGAGTATTTTGCCTTCCTGAGAAGTGATAAAAAAATCTTACCAAATTTGATGTGCTTTGTCCTTGCTATCCTTTGATATATATAGCTTTTAAAGGGTAAAGAAGGCAAAATTTTCGGGAATGCATCAAGAACTTTAAAGATGTGTGGCTTTATTTTTGAAAAGGCCAGGAAAGATATCCATGGCCTGAAAATAAGATTTAAAAATTCATTGATTTTTAGGTGCAGAAGGCTAGACTGCTTGATATTATCATCTTAAAGTTTTGGGTGTATTTTGCTCTTATTTGAAAATGAAGAATCCCCAGTACTGAATCTGAGAACAGAAGATTCTTAGTTGTGCAGGGAACAGTTTCGTGTAGTGCTTTCTTTGAACTACAGCATAACAGCCAACTTGAAACATGAATTTACAGGAATTATTTATGATAGCTGCAGGAAATGAAGTCCTATTTAATGACAAAGCAGGGATAATAGTGACAAAGTAGACAGGCAGTAAGAACATTAGGGTCAAGATCCACAACTCCATCTGCTGATGTAATTCAACCTGTTTTTGAAGAAATCCACAGTAGGTACAAGTTGTTTTTGCAGAGCCTAAAACCAAATAAGCCGAACAGAGTAGTGTGATCTGTTCTGGTATGGGTTATATTTCTGTGGTTATTGTTGTTGCTAATGTCAGAAAGAGGGTCTTAGCATGTGAAGTCCCACACAGATGCACACGGAAGTCCTGAGTATCTGCTCCCCACCCCAGAACACATACTGTGTTAGTGTGTGAGTCTGAGAGCAGGCCTGCAAAGGAACGTGGCAGGCATGTGAGAGGATATTAAAGATTTGTGACATGAGCTCCTACATGACCTGTAACAGCCCTATTAGGTACTCCTACCACCACTTATTGACAGATAGATTTTTTTTTTAAGAAGTGATTCTTGCTGCTAGACATATGTGGGGAATGCTAAATGAGAGAGTCAACATCCTTTTAGGATGCTTGGGCAGATAAGGAAGGGATTTGAGAGGAAGAAAATCACGTGCCCAGGGTGTGCTTGTCGTATCAGGGTACCCCGGTGCACAAGGAGATGCAGAGAGGCAGCCAGGAGCAGCCCAGCTGGTTGGAGTCTGGAGAAAGCATTAGTGAAGGGGCACAGAATGGGAAGAGTTTCGTAAGAGCTACCTCAAGCAAAGAGGGGAGGAATTGGATTGCTCCAGGCTGAATGGGTTTGCTGTGGGCTGTAACAAGCTGAGGGAGAATGAGGTAACAGCTGATACTAGTGGGCCAGAAGTTAACTGCTGCTTAAAGACTCCACAGGCCCTTAGTCCTATTCAGCTCCTGTCAAAATGACGTGAACATTGCAAACCCCTCTGTGGCCATCTAATGGGTCTGATGCACTATTTCTTAGACTTATTCCCAATACAACTAGAAGTTTAAAGCACAATATGCAACAAAATATATGTAATGGCATTACCCAGTATGGTTACAGCATGCAGAAAATGAATCAGCAGCAATATAAGAACATAATAATAAATTTAACTTTGGCTAAGCGAGCTCATTTTTTAAATCCTTGGAGACTCTGCAGGATGTTTTAATGGGTCTTTTGTGATGTGGATATTTCCTCAGTTTAAAAACTAGACTAAGGAGGTTCATTTTGCATAACTTAGGAAGGAGCCTTCATACGTTAATGATTTTAGGTCACTGCTAAGCTAGACCAGATGTGGATGAATGGCTTAACAGTGAAATGCTGCATATCCCATTACAAAGCTTTTTAGGCTCTATACTTACCCTTTGGCAATAAGCTTGCAATTAATAAGTCCTTAATACACAGCTGTATGTCAAAAAAGGCAATATGAGTTCCACCACTGCTCTTGATGATTTTGGGGGAACCTTTGAAGCCAGCCATTGACAACATAAATTGAGGGAGCCATCTGTAATTAGGAATAGCTTGATCTGTGTATCATTGCCACCCAGAAAGATATTGTCTCCATCTGTGTTACAGAGGTTAGCAGAGAACCATATTGAAACCACAAATTAAACCTATTTTCTGGGTGAAAAGAAGGAAATGATGTGATTTAGAGAGCTGCTAAATAGGGAGTGCACTTTCTGAAATACCAGCAGTAGTCTTTAAGATTTGAATAATTCTCATCTAAAAAGAAGACATTATTGACTTGCAGAGATCCAAAAAATTCTGTTCTCTGAAATATGAAAAATAATAAAAGATAATTTATCAACCTTTTTTCTTGTTGGTATTTGATATAGAATAGGATAGTTCCGTTGGAAGGAACCTACAATGATCATCTAGTCCAATTGCCAGAGCACTTCAGGAAGTCCCGAAGTTAGAGTATGTTTTAAGGGCATTGCCCAAATGCCTCTTAAACACTGACAGGTGAGGGGCATTGACCACCTGTCTAGGAAGACTATTAAAGTGTTTTACCCTCTCAGTAAAGAAATTCTTCCTAATGTCCAGTCTAAGCCTCCACTGCTGCAGCTTGGAACCATTCCCATGTGTCTTATCACTGAATATCAAGGGAGAAGAGATTGGTGCCCCCCTCCCTATTTCCCCTCCTCAGAAAGCTGCAGAGAGCAATGAGGTCACCCTCAGCCTCCTTTTCTCCAAACTAGACAAACCCAAAGCCCTTAGCTGCTCCTCAGTACATCCTTCCAGCCCTTTTGCCAGCTTTGTTGCCCTCCTCTGGGTGCATTAACATCCTCTTTAAATTCTGGGGCCCAGAACTGCATACCTCAAGGTGAGGCAACACCAATGCTAAATGCAGTGGGATAATCACCTCTTTTAACTGGCTGATTAGGCTGTGATTGATACACCCTGGGATGTGGTTTGCCCTCTTGGCTGTCAGGGGACACTGCTGGCTCGGGTTGAGCCTGCTACGAACCAGCACCCCCAGATCCTTTCCTTCAGAGCTGCTCTCCAGCCACTCCTCTCCCCAAAGATGCTTGTGTCTAGCATTACCCAGATTTATATTAATTTTACTATATTAAAATTAATTTAAAAATTAACATTATATTAAAATATAAAGGTAGATGTGGAATGGTTAAAATGATTGGGCTCACATGCTCAAATAGTTTGGTTGCATTTGGTGCCTAGTACTCTATTCTTATTTCATTTATAGATGTCCTTTTTGTTTAGACAGGTGTTTTGCAGTCAGAAATGTTATGTGATCCTTTTAACAGCGATGGATCTTCCACTAAATGTTAGAGTGCTCAGTCAATTAACTGATGAAGCCGTTATTGTATCTGTCTTCTCCACCATTAATTCTGTCTATATGTCAGTGCTTTGTCATAGATGAATGAAAATTTAAGTAAACAGGTGAGAATATAATTAAAATCCATGTTTCTCTGGAACCTTTATATCTTAAAATTAATTATCAGTGTATCTGTCTATATCGTGAAACAGATTTATTCTATATTAACTTCATCATCAGTCCACATAGAAAAATCTTTTTTAATGATATGTGCTGTGATTTAAAATGAAAAACTGGCAGGGGTGGGGGGAAGTATTTTTACCGACTTTGCAATATCTGAAATGTTAAATGTAAAAAGTAGACTACTTGCCTCTGCAAAAGAAGAAACAATACAAATAGCTGTATTACTTTCTGAAAATAATAGCTACATCCTTCTGGCATGGAGCTCAATTTAATCAATGCTGACTTTGCATCCATTATTAAGAATTTGTTTACCTAGACTATTAGAACATGATACCAAATTATGATCTGCTTAATAAATCCAAGCATACTAAAACTACATCCTTAAAACAGCAGCTGAGGACTTTAATTAAAATTCTGGCATAAATGACATTTTCTGTGTGTGAAACTAAACCATAGCCACAATTTCATATGTTGTTTTTATGTCTGGAGCATATAGGTTAGGCATACATTTTTCAGCAAATATTGTAGACATGCTTAATTAGGCAAGCGATTTTATTTTCTCTGGGGAAGAACATGTTTTCTTCAGCAGTTTGAAGACCACTCATGGTTTCAAAAGTATCTAAGAGAACATGTACTGACCTAGTACTATAGGTCACTCGCAGAACTATTCAAAGATTCCAGTTAAGACCCAGGAAATTTTTTTTAATGCATTTATGTGGGCCAGAATTTAGAGTGCCTTATGCCTCCCAAGGTAAGAAAAATTGCTTGGAACGAGGCTGAAAAAGCCAGTTTCGTTCCTAGAATTTAAAGTTTTCTATGATGAGATTATTGCAGCTTGTTCATTAAAATGTATGTACCATAACTAAATTATCTTAGTGCATTTTATAGGATTTCATATTTTTTTTTGGAAGTAAGAGATGGAAGTCGTTCATGATTCTTTCTTTATTTTTCATGAAATTGGTGCAAACAGGTATTTCTGTTGAATTTCCTGTCTTGGTGAGTTTACTCTTAAAGCTTTTGAAAAGATATTTACCTTCACACATATATATGAAATCCCTAAGAATGATTGCATTGTAAAGCATCATAAAAATTGTTGATCAAAGTAGTAGTAAAATGAAAAAAAGAATAATTTATTTTGTTGTAAAGCTTTTCCTTGTTTCAAAATTTTAAAACCTTTTAGAAACGGATTCTAAAAGATATTTTGAATGGTTCTGAAACTTTATCTACTTGATTCTGAAAAATGTAGGTACAAAGCTAATATAATATTTTGGAGCTGTTTTTTGAACAGTCTTGTTTCCCAATACACTGACTTACAGTTAAAAATTTACAAAGATTTTTAAAGAATGAGGGAGAAGAATTTGCAATTCAAGTGATATTTTCTGACTTCCATGACAGAAATTTCTGATCAGCGCCGAAAAAATAAAAAATTGTGGCAAGTCAGATGTTAATGGTTGATGAGATAGTAATAACCTAAATGTAGCAGAAACTGTGTAACATTGACCATGTATTTACAATCCCTTTCACACACGTTTTCTAATATTTCAGAAAAAAAAATCTCCTTAATCACATTAGTTCAGAATCGTCTCTGGTTCTAGCAGTATAAAGTTTACAGAATAAAACATTTTCAGATATAAAACTAAATGAAGTAGTAATAGTAAAAATAAAGGTAGTAGTAAAGCTGGTACCCATTTCAGTCTCTGTCATTGTCAGTTTCCTAAAGAAAAAAATGTATTATATGTAGTAACAGAATTAAAAGCAAAGAGAAAAAGAAAAATTGAAGTTCAGCTAAGAATAGATAGCTCTGAAGTCTGCAGCTTTAATGTATAGCGAAAGGTATTGGCCTTTTCAAGCTATTTGGTCTTCTCAAGCTATTCAGTCTTCCCAAAAGGGAAAAGAAGCATTCCTGTGGCTAATATGTGGATTAGTCTAAATGCTTGTTTGGGCCTCAAAACAATTTTTGATGTGAATTTTTGTCCTGCTATGCTCTCTGTTTACTTCTTTCTGCTCTTGGAAGTTCTGAAGTACTATGGGAACACATTCTTGTGGTGTTTCTGACCTGACCCAAATGGAAAATTAAATAACAGAAAGCACCATTACAGTCTTGGTGCCTGCTGATACCTATTGCTTCTGTTAGATTCACTACATCATAACTTTCTTAAATCTATGAAACTAGTTACCTTAGGAAACATTGTGCTGGCTACTGAGCATTAAGAAGGTGTGTTTCTCATTTTATGCACTTGAGGCTTAGGTGAGATACTGGTGTTCACTGAACTTCAATTTCACTAAAATCTGAGTAGCAGACAAAACTTTTGAATGATTGGAAGTTAACATAAAGCTAAATGCTTTATTTTCATTTTCACAGCCATTGACTTTCATTTAAAAGTGCCCTTGGTTTAATTCCATAATGTAAGAAGTGATGGGTGTTGCTCAATGAATGAATGAAGACTGGAACAAAATAAATTACAGTCTAGAATGAAAAGCATTGACAATTGAGCTAGCAGTCTAAATCAGTAAGTCATCTAGCACCTGATAACTCTTATGACTGTCAATGGAACTATGCAAATTTAGGTGCATTGCTTTTTATGAAGATTTTATAAAGGGTGAAAACCTTTAGGAAAGCTGGAGATTGCATGAGCAGGAAAGGTCCTTTAATAGTTTGTTCCTAAATTGTACAGATGTTGAGCTTGATTCCTGCAGAACAGAGATGCTGGCAACTCTGAATAGGCCCATATACAAGCTTTGGCTGGTTAGAGCTTGGAAGATCTATATTGGACTAAAAATATGCTGGTGTTTTAGCACATTTATAAAAGATGCACATCAGTGACTATCAGGGTATGAAAAAGTGGTTACAATAATGCCCCACAGTGCCTAAAAACAGGAATGCATATATTAAGTCTCTTTGCAAGAGTGCCAGGACAAGTCTAGCACTGGCAATTCTATAATAAAATGCACTACAGAAACCCTGAGATAACAGTAAATGAGCTCAATAGCTTTGCATCATATAATGCATTGATACAGAGAGCTCAGGCCACTAAAGCAGTAAGGCTCCATTAGTGGAGTACTTTACCTGAGGCAATAAATTTATCTGTCAGCTGGGCTTACTAATGGAACGTGGCTACTTTTGGAGAAATCGGATTCACAAACTTGAGAAGCCCTTCACTGCATCCTGCTCTGCGGTAGGGATGATCAACAGTGTCCATCTCACATGTAGCTTTACCTGGTGTCTACAAACAGCTAAAGTAATGACAAAAGGGAATCCTGAAAACTGACTAATAATTTCAGTTGAAAATTCACTGTGGAAGAGTTCGCATTATCATAGCATGACTGATAGAAGATTTGTCTGGAACCCTAATGTATGCATGTACACATACATATGCATACACGTACATGTTACATAATGAGTTCTGGCATGCTAAAAAGCTTTCCTTCATTTAAAAATCTTTGCTTGATGACTCATTTCATCCCAATTTTAGAAGGTTTCTTTCCATCTTCTCGTAGAAGGGTGACAATGCTTCACTTCACCACCTCCACTTTGGTCACTGGCAGATGGGAAATGGGTCAAACTCTCTCAGAAGCCATATGTTTGCTCCCCGTGGGGTGCTGAAGGAAGAAAGGATTGATTTAATCCTTATTACTGCAAGAGCAGCCGTGTGGAAGGTGGATTTCTCTTAGGACCTTAAAAATTAATTCTGATTAAGGGAGAAAGTGAATTGGAAGTGCAATACAATAGAATAACTCTGTGTACATGCAATTCTATTTCGTCGTGATGAGTACTTTCTGCTGCTGCCTGTTTGCTGCCAAGCAGCTGCCTTAGTGTTTCCCTGGCTTGCTGTTTCCTCAGCTGTTATCAGCACTGCCTTTCCTCCTCCCCCTCTCCTTACTGAGATAATGGGGAATGTAGTTTGCTATAACCTCCACCAGCACCCGCTCAGCGGCAGACCAGCCCTGGCTGTTGTGCTACTCTAGAAGCTGGTTTGACTTGTTGGCAGTTCTCTTTGTAGCTCCTGCAGCAGCTTGCCTCCAGCCATTTCTCGTTTCTTAAAGGATTCTTGTTCCTTTTGCTGACACACGCTCCTGTGGACATGCCTTGTTTGGACTGGGGCAGAGTTTTGTGAAAAGCAGTACTTTATTATTGTGTCTGGAGGTGGAGGAGAATTTTTTCCCCCTGACGTTACCGAGTCCCAGCAAAAAGGAAATGCTAGCTCTTTATTTACTTGAGGTATAGGCTCAGATTCTTTGCTCAGAAGCTGCTGTAACCAGTTTAACCACAGAACAGGATAAGAAGTGATAAACAGAAATGAGGAACAGCTAATCTGGCAGCAGGGCAGGGACCTTGTGGTAGCTATAAATGATCTTAGCAGTACCTGAGACACCAATTGCACTAGAACGTGACTGAAGTGTCACATTCTGCAAGGTCCAGACTGGAAGAGGAAAGAGGCTTTCCAGGCATTTCTTTTGAAGCGTTCTGTATTTTCTGATGATATATACAAAGACTAAGCTCTAAGAAGTCTTGTGAGTAATGAAAGCATAGATGGAACCACAGATGAATCGTTCTGTCATGTCCTATCAACACTTGGTAGTTTTTCAGACCTGCAATCCTGAGAAGATTTGAAAAATTCCTGATCTGAATAGTGACGTAGATGATCGGGCCTTAATACATTGTTTTTTTCTTAAAATTCCTTAGTGCTGGTGTTGATGTCAGCAAGTGCACATGATGAAAACATACATAAACATGTGTTTTATACATTCTGCTCTGTTTGTGCTAGTTGTTGCACATGGTGCTGCCAAACAGAATTGTCTGCTCTTTCTATGCTTAGTTTTTCTCCCAGCTTCAATTCTGTCTTGAATGTCTGGGAGGCAAGAGCTGAAAACCATAGTTCTTCAGGTTTTAATTTCAACAGCAAAATGAGATTATAACAGGTGCAGGATTTGGTTTATGTTATGATTTAACTCCTAATGTACCTATCTGTTTCTTCCCTTGCTGCAGTAACTAACACTTTCTGATTTTTCTTCCTGTCATTTAATCCTTCAAAAATTCTGAGCCATGAATCTGTCAGGAGAGTAGGTGTGGGTGCCAGCCCCACATCTTTGCCTTCACTTGTTCTTGGAGCTGCTATTTCTCCACTGCCTCTCCTTTCTCACCTAAATGTAGCCAGTGAGAAAGGGAAAGGGTGAAACTCCTCTTAGTAAATCCATGTCATATTTCTTTGAATTTATGCACCATAGCTTTTCCATGTATGTTCTCAAAAACTTTGGGGTGGTGGTGTTTTTTTTTTTTTTCTTGGGGCATCCTCCGATAACTACCTGCTGTTTCTTGAAATTTTTGTGGTGGAACTGCTGCATCCTGATGCCTCTCCAAAGTCAGGAGTCCTGCTGATATTAATGTACCAGATGCTCCAGAACCTTCATGTACCCCCCCCTTTTTTTTTTTGAGTGGTGCAGGTAGCAGGCAGCATGTCAGTAGTAAGGCTTAGTAGGTTAAGCCTTTCTGTTGAATTGCTGGATCTGTAGAAATACAGCTGAATAGCCCAGGATGTAAAAATCAAGCCAGTGTAAGGTGTTTCTAATAAAGAAGGGGAGAAAGAGGAAACGGGATAATGTAGCTGAGCTGGAGGGAAGCGTCAGTGCATGCACTACAGGGCTGTCAACTCCTACGCTTACATCCTCAGAGCTGAATCATTAACCTGCACTGAAGTAAAGTGAGGTCAAATCTCTCTCTGACTTACCTGTTGGTTGAAGTTTCCTAGGGCTTGGACCTGAGAGTTGCCTGGCAGAGAAGTTAGAGAGAAAACTTGTAAAACGCATGATAAACTCAGAGTGAAAAATTATTTTAGGGGTACTAGACGTATTCTTTATCCCAAGCTGAATTTATTTCACTTTTCCTATTTCCCTCACCAATGCAGCTCTGCTCAGAACAGCATTTATAAGAACATTGGTATAGACCAGCCACTAGCACTTTAGTTACTGTTATATGTACCTACAACTTGTACTAGTCTAGAAACCAAAGTGGTGAAGATGCTGACAGTGTACATGTATTTCTAGTCATGCTTGATAGCTACATTTATAATGATGGCAATCCCAGGATGCCTTTTCTATGCTTGAAATATGCTGTAATTTCATAATGTTCAACCTGGAAGCAGGATACCACCCAGCACAATGATCTCTGACTCATCAAAAGAACTAAGTGCTGAGAAACCACTGAAGATGATTGTGTGTGCAGGCTTGGATTTGCAGCTAGAGCTGTGAGACAGAATGGAGGAGCAAGTATATGTGAATATTATTGTGGGATTGGAAGACTTAAAAGATCACCACCACTAAGACTAAGAAATGAGATCTGGGTAATTCTCCACCATACTGGGAGAAGTATCCAGAAGCATTCTACTGACAGGAGGGTGATGCATGTTCTTCACTGTATATTTAACTAGAAATAAGGTACAATTAGAATCAAGGCTCAGCTAGGAACAAGGTTCAATATGTTTCTCTTGCATTGTTGAACACACAGACTTGAACCAGTTCTGCAAGTGGAGCAGATCAGTGTAACTTTATAAACCTAATTGGGTCTGAGGATCAGCCTCAAGGGGCTTATACTGTTTGTTTTGAGATTATTCCTTTTCTCTCACTCCCAAGTCTCTCCTGCCCCCCACCTTTTAGCTTGTACATTTTCAAAATTTGATACAAAGACAGTTTCACTCTCCTTCATCCAGTGGCTATTTTGTGATTGTGAAGAGTAGGAATAAGCAGGTCACAGTGAAACACTTAGGTTGTAGAAAGTATTGCAGCTATGTAAATTGTACCCATTCAAGCAAAAACACTATCTACTGCACAAATTAAGATATTGTCCTGTAGGAGACCTATTTACTTGTGCCTGCATGGTCACATAAAGATATAAATACATTTTTATATATATGCAGGCATTTTTTTTTTCTATCCATGTAAAGTGGTGTGTAAGACCTTGATGTTTACCATTGGAAATGAAGTTTTTCCAGATGGATAAACATCTAAGGCTAAATTTTCTTTGGATTTCTTTTGTGAGAGGGAGATAACATTTTTAAAATATATGAGAGAAAATACAGATTTGATAGTATTAATTAAAAAAATGAGGAAACAAACCGTAAGAATTTCTTTAAAAATGAGTATATCTTAAGATACTTTAGTATCTTTAAAATACTTGAAAATGATACTTAAAAAGCATACTGTAAAATAAGAACTTACTATTGGCAGCAGGCTTATCCTCACGTCTCACACGCTTTTTTGCTTCCACAGCTGGTTAGGCTATATGGCCTTGAAAAAACATTCTTCATGTGGTTGCAGTTTACCATGCATTGCTCCTTGAAATTTCCAGGGGTGATTCTTATACTCAGCATGAAAATGAGCACAGGAAATAGTTTTCCTCTGTTTTTTATGATCTCTTTGCAGTTGAAAGTGATCTACAAGTTCTCAAAAAGTGCAAGATTTCCTGTATCACAAAACAGTGATCTAGTTTCAGACCGCATACATCTTGACAGAACATTCACTTCTCCAAAAATTTCTTTCCTTTTCAGGTATTTAACAGGTTCAAAATTACTTGTCAATTAGAAAGTAAAAACCCTTTTTTGACTATAGGTTGCTTAATTTCCCCCAAAGCACTCTAAATATAAAGTACAGCCAAAATGAGTTTTACATGCTGTATTTAATCTGCGTCCAACAAATTTCCAAAATTCGGATCCATTATATTAGTTAAGCATGACACATGGAGATATTCTGTGCACTCCTGTGTAGCCTGAGCACAACATCATTGTTGCAATAAAATCGATTACATAATGGATGTTGCTGGGTTTGCTGCCAGGAGAGCAACTACTCTTACGTGAGGAAGCCCCAGGAGTTTGAGTTGACTTTGTTGGACCTTTTTCTTTACTTCCCATTAACATCACAATCTCTTTGTATTTCTTTCTAGGGCTTACAGTAACTTGTGTACAGTACATGAGTAGAAATCTACTTTTGTTCTAGAATTTTTCCAAAACCGTGAACAGCAGTCAGTAACTGTTGATTTATCGTACTTGATATGTTTTACCTTCTCTGAATCTGATGTTAAAGTAACAGCCACAGAAACAACAAAGATAATTTTCTAGTAACATTTTTTTTAACCAGGGTAAATGAATTTCCACTTCTTCCCCCCACGATGCTTAGTTATTTAAAAAACAATACTCATGTCACATCATGTCATCAGAGCTTATAGATCTTGTAGAGGTACAGGCATTTTGGAAAAAGCTCTAAGGCAAGGCATGGAAGGGATGAGAAAGGGAGAAGACTTAAAACCTTTAGTAATCTGGATTTGTAATATAGAGCTTAAAACTGGAATATGAATATATCTATAAAATTAAAAAAAAACCTGTAGCACTTTAGTTTCCTTGCCCCTGATCTTGTCCAAAACAAATGGTAGTTAATTTGGTTAATCATACTTACAGAAGTGGTCCCATTTTTTAGAATGATGCTGTGCCTAAGAGAAGCCATAGCGATCTGTTCCCTTCTTTGTTTCATTAAAGCCTACCGGAGAACTTTGCCGAACAACTGTTATTTACCTAATTAACATTACAATGTAGTGTTCTAGTTCCAGTATGCGTTACAGAAGTCTTTCACCAAAGACACCAAAACTGTCAATTAGTCGGTCTTGATTATTTGATTACTGCTCATTATGATGCTCATAGAAAGAGCCATCCTCATTATTGCTTTGAATTTAAGCTGCACACAGGCACGTTTCTTGTTTTTGGTTTCGCTTGACTCTTAATTGCTGTAAACTACTTGAACATAAATTATGAAGATAAGGGGCAACTGCATGAAAGCATGCCTTATTCATGTCCGCGTGAAGCCAAACACTGCCCGTTTGGGGGGTTGTTTTTACTTTCTTTGGTGTGTTTACCATGTGTTATGGTGTCATATCATCATCTTTCATTCGATAGGAGTGCATTTCAAAGGAAGACAGCTGAGACTTTTAAGAGATCATGCATTTTTGAAGGCATGCTGTGCACAAAATTTACCAGTTATGCAAAGTCATACGTTTTCTCCTTAAAGATTTACAGCAAACAGACCAGCGTGATGCTGGTTTTGCATGCATTTGAATGTACATATGAGAAGTTTTGTCAAAACTACGTTAGTCAATCTTCTGTTAATCTAAACAAACAGATTTGTCTGTGTATTTTTACTTGGAAAGAAACAACTTGGCATCTTTTAATGTGCTTTATGTGATCAAACATTAAGTTAATGAACGGAAAATATTTGCATAGATGGCTCTTTTCTCCTTTTCCTTTCTTTGTGATATACCCTGTCGCTTTTATCACTTGTATAATTCTTTTATGCAGTAACAAGGTGCACTGCAGCGAATGCTCCATTCTGACACGCTGTGGCCTCTTGCTCAGCCTGTATTTCTGTTTCTTCCATTAATTAAAAAAATAATTATTATTTTTTAAAAAGTATATTTATTTATATATATATATATTTTTTTTCTTTTTAAGACAGCATTCATAAACACGGAAATATGAGGAACACAAAAATTCTTACCTGGTCTTCGCAGCTGGGTTACAAGACTGAGGACCAACATCACATATTATTACTTCTGGGACTTGTACTTGCAGGAAAGAACTTCCAGCCGTTTCCTCCCTGCTCCCTGCAGACTCCTGCCTGCAGGCAGTGTGTCCCTGAGTTAGTGAGGGTCAAGGTAGAGCAGTTAAAGCTACTTTTCTATGCGATTGTGATCTCTTTTCCTTCTCCCTGTGAAATCCTAATCTCTCCCCAACATCAGCTCCTAGGGTTCTTTATCTGCAGATTGAGACAGCTGATAGCTGGGTTTTTATCCTTATCAGAAGGGAGCTTTCTGAACAATGTCTGGCCCGGTTTCCAGGTTGCCTGCTATTACTATTTCCTTTACAGATTTTCTGCAAAAAGTGAGTGTCACCTTTGCTTCCATGGTGCTCTAGCCCATGCAGAGTATCTTGTATATACTTACTATCAAAGGACAGCAGTTTAGTTTATATCAGAGTGTTACTGCTGCAGGTTACAGCTGAGGCTGCAGGGCAATCTGGAGAGGTAGCAAGCCAGGCTATTGTCGCAGTTTCTTATTTTTTGATATAAAAGAGCTATATTATTTTGCCTTAAGCCTCCTAGAAACATCACTCGATTTTAAAATCGAGTGGTTGTGGGTTTGTTTTTTTTTTCTTTCCTGTTTTTATTTATGGGACCATTATGATTCTATTCAGAAAGAAAGATCTTTTTCTGCTACTGAAAAACATCTGCATGGTACACTACTTGCTTCTGTTTAGCCTTTCAGCTATTGCATTTTACTGGTGTTTAAGAAAGAATAAAAAAGGAGTAAATATTAGCAGACAGTCTATACTGGTGTATATCCCTCTTGTTAACAATAAGTCCCCAGGAAGATATGTATAGTTATGGTACTTATGCAGGATTAATGAGTAGTTAAGCAAGAAATCCTGACTGAATAAAGATTTCAAAAATGGACCCTTTTACAGGGTCAGAGAACAGGCCAAAGAAAGCAGTGCTTCAGGTCAGGAAGGCTGTTGTGATTTCAACAGTGCCCCAGATGCTGTCTGTATTATTTGCTGTATGAGAGCTTAGAATGTATTAATGTCTCTAAACTTATTGGTACTGCTGTATTTTGGTTTTCCTTCTGCACTTCACATCCAATGGCATTCTTGAATGAGCATTTAAATATGAACTGGGATGTTGATCCCAAGTAGTGTAGAACATAGGTAGCATGAAACTAAAAAGTTGAAAAGAAACTGTCAAAACAGCAGGAGGTTAAAATACAAAACAGAAAAAAAAAAAAAAATATAAAGACATTTAGATATGATTTTGTCACAACAGGAGTTCCTGAAATAACTACATAAACAGAGGCTTGCAGGTAAGGACACAAACCTTAGTCTGATTTTAAAAAACATAAATAAAATACCGCATGTCCTGCCCCTCTTGTCCCCTTGCTCATGAATCTACTTTATACTGCAACATAAACTTTAACTCTTTGAGATGATATGGGTGATGAGATAAACCGCAAAATAACATGTGAGTGATGGAGTTGGCAGCTGACAGAACTCACCTGTCAATATGAATTTAGTCTGACCTCTGACTTTCTAATACAATGTCTAATATCTAAAAGTAACTTCTAAAGTAATGTATTGACTTTCAAATTTTTTTGCAATTCTTTCTTACTGTGCAGTATGCCAGTGAACTTTTGAATGAAAGTTAAATTATTTCTCATTATTGCCCTTGCTTGTTTTACTCAGATTGTAGTACGCATGCAAACTGAATTTCTGTTTTCTCTAGTTCATGTTATCATATAAGAGTACATTGATTCATTGGATTTTTTTAATAGCTAGAAATGGTTGGTTTGCAAAACTGAACAAAAGTAGACCTTTGTCATCTTTTTTTCTGCTTCACGTGTTGTGGCTAATAATTCATATAGCAATGTTTGCTCTGGAACTGTAATGTTTGGTTAAGGGAAATCTCATTTAGTGAACTGTGGTCTAATACATAAAAATACTTTGGCATATAAATGTCACCTACACTTTTAAAAATAAATTTTTTTTAACCTTAATCTCATAAACTCTACAAATAAAATTTGAGTGCAGGTCAAAATTAGCGAATGGATTTTGAAGATAATGAAGTTCAGTCTTCAGATCTCTGTTTGTCTTTTTTGGAAGACAGGGAACAGTGATATGCTCAAACACCCGGCTGAAATTACTTACATTATTTCAAATATTCTGTAGTTCCATCTTTCAATCTACATCTTTGTTCCAACCAGGAGCAAGCAAACAAGGATGTGATGTTCAAAACCAGGGTGGTAGTTTGGCTCTTACAAGTATGGAAATCTCATGCAAATGCCTGTTCTCGACAATGTGAACAAATGCCATCGTTGGTAATACTTCCTGGGATAGAGGAAGAACCTGAGTGTTAATATCAGGTTTTAAAATGAAAAAAATTATAGAGGTAAAAAATAATGCAGCTCTTTAGGTTCTATTGTGTTCTACAGTATTAGA
This sequence comes from Falco biarmicus, assembly GCF_023638135.1. Lineage (NCBI taxonomy): Eukaryota > Metazoa > Chordata > Aves > Falconiformes > Falconidae > Falco > Falco biarmicus. Next base: position 13,244,809 of record NC_079294.1, on the reverse strand, counting down.
ACCTTCTTTGGATCAAGTACAACATAAAATGAAAATCTATTTGAGAAGTGACTTGTTCCAAACTTCTATGATGGTTTGTGCACATGAAGTCTGTACTGTACTATATGTTTTTCCTGATTGTGTTTATCATTAGATACAGCTATTGTTATACCGGAAAAGGGACAATAACAATTAAGTTATAATATAGATGCCTTATATATTTAAGTTATATAGAAGTTTTATATAAAATGCCTTAAATTTATGAAGGCAAAGACATATATTAGTAGTCTAGCAGAAGGATGAAAGACAAGCTTTTGCTGTAAATCAAGGTATGGGACTGTGGAAATACTGGAAAAGGTCATGACTGGGGTAGAAAGAGTAAAGGGAGGCAAAGAGAACAGTGACCTGGACACAAGAACAAACACACCTATGAACATATACGCATTATACAAGTGTACATACATCTAGATGAATACATGAAGAGTCAGTCTAATTCATGTTGTTAGTATATAATACTAAGTAGCTTATGCTCATCCTATTCAAGTGACTTTTCTATCAGTCTCATCTTCAGATATGTTATGTAGAACTACAGCTTGCCAGTTTACAAATTACTGTTTTGGGAGCATCTAGTTTTATATATTGATTTTGCGAAATTAACTTGATATATATACACTGCATTACAAATCGAACTTATATACAGTGGGTAAGGTACCTACCATATGATATCCTAAAGAATGGAGCTTGTACAGATGAAAACAGAAAATGGTTAGTTTTTAGTACATGAAGTATCAATCTATCTATAGTGAGATTTATGCTAATATGGGAAGTACCAACTTCGAATTAGTGCTTCGCTGATTTCCTTTCCAGAGAAACTTTTTAGGAATAACACTCCAGAGAAGAATTCATAGATATCTATAGATACCTGAGGTGTACACAGATGAGCAGGAATTACTTGCCCATCTGGATTTTACAGTTTTGGTGACACTTTTTTTTTTTTTTTTTAAATGAATATAGAAGTGAATTTTCAAGGCTGTTTGCAATATTTTTCTTAGAGGAGGTATGTTTTTATTAATCATTGCTTTACTAACAAGCCACATATGCAGACAGGAACTATATGCTGAAATATTTAATAAAGACATATTTTAAGCAAAACATTGCAATGGAGGAAAAAGCTGTGATTAATAGGTTTTTGGCCTTAAGGGCAGCTCTTAGTTGAACACAGTAAAAATGGTTGCATTGTGCTAAAGAGGTATAATACATCATGAACTTTAAAATGTGCAAATGAGGTGATAAAGACAACTTGTGCTAATGGCCCATAACATCATGATGTAATAAAAGTGATAGCTGAACAGCTGACAACTGTGGTTATAAAGGACCTTCAAAGAAAATGATACTAATGCTGTAGAAAAACCTAGCAAATCTGTAATGACATTTCAAAGTAATGTGGCAAATTTAGGGTTTTGAAAGCAGAGTCTGCAGTAGACATGCAATCTCAGCTATCAGAGTCTGCACAGATGGAAGTGTGGAGTGCACCTCTGGAGTTAGGGAAGCCAGGTATGGGGTAACGGCAGGGTTACATACTCCTTGCCAGGTAGCTGTCCTCACTGGCATCATTGTAGCTGGGGGTTTCAGCTTTGTACATAATAATATCAGACTACAGAACACCCACAATGCCCTTATCAGCCCACCTGCTGCCCAGCCCATGGACTATCCCATGTTTGTATGGCATATGACGTAGACAAATAATTAATTTTTCCTAATTTGGACTGGAGAAGGGTTTTGTGAAATGCAGTGTAACAGAACCTGGTTGTTCTGTCTAGAGATAGAGGAGAAATTTCTCTCCTTGTTGTTGTGTCCTAGAGGAAATGCTGTAGCAGGATTTCCAGCAGGGGAGCAACCTGTGACCAGCTGTCCACTGGCTTCCCTGTGTCACCTTCCCTCCTAAAAGGACGTTGAACTTGGGGCCACAGCTTTTGTGACTTGTTAAGCAACTGACAGCATGGTCCCTGAGAGCACTTGAGACATCATGTATCAGTTCACAAGATTGTGAAGTATATGCGTGCAGCCAACTGTGTCACTGGCAAAAACTCAGTTGCATGTTAAGGCCCAGGTATGCACACCCAGGTGTGTGGCAGGAGTGCCTGGGGAAGGCTGCAGCTCGCTTCCCTCAGGAGGGTGAGCAGCTCTGCTGTGAACAACTGCTGACAACATGAGATGCTAAACTTTTGAGTTTGGAATGCAAAATGCATCAGGACTGTTTATACCTGCTGCAAACAGTTACCCACCGACAGCTCCATATCACATATTATACAAACAAAAGCTGTGGTAATGGCAACTGATATAAAGTCTTACTGTTTATCCATGCCAATGTTCTCTTGCTTGGTGTCAGCTCAGATCTTGTAGGTATACCCAATATCTTTTTCTCCAAGGCACGGTCATGGTTTTTTCTTCCAAGGCTATGAGTCATGCTTTGTTATTCTTTTGCTCTGAAGCTCAACGGAAAGGATCCAGTGTGCATTTCGGGGAGTGCAGAAGTGAAGGTATAAATCTCTCATCTGAAAGGGGTTAAACTGAGTCTACAGTATATATGATGGTTGTGGTTTTGACAACATGGCATGTCAGAGCAGTTCTACAGGAACTGCAGGCAGACTTGCTGTTCCTAGAATCATATTTATATAAACAAGTCTGCAGCTCTTCAAAGATGGAACAGTTCTGTGAGTCAGTGAATTTTCAGTTGCTTCAATGTCGAATGAAAAACTGGTCTAGCAGAATGAAACCATGAGTAATATAGACTGCCTCTATATACAAGATTGCTGTAATTACAGAATGTATTGCAATGCCTTTGAAATTATTATGATTGCTAAGTACAGAACTTTCAGAGTCTGTTCAGGAATGTTATGAATTAAACAGGAGCCTTCCATAAGCACATCCTATATATATATCTATATATATGAATAGAAAATAGGATATACATTAAGTATAATTGTAGTTTTATTATTATGGAATGTGGTTGAGGGTATGTTCTGTAAAGTTCAATGCAAATTATTCTCCTCTCCTTTTGTAGACCTGTTTCTTCACTCCTTTAAGAGGTGAAAAGAAATGGAAGAAGAGGTCTGCTTCTCTCCTTCTGTCAGGCTGTGTTTGCAGGGGATGTAATATACAAACCAACTATTCCTGACTGACTGTACACTTTTGGAAGCAGAGCTATTCTGTGCAATTTGTAATAAACACCTCTTTTTGAAACTTATTTTTAGTGTCAGAAGCTTATATTACCAATATGTTGAATCAAACCAGCATGATACACTGAGTAATATAGTCTAAATGAAGGCACCCAGAATAGGCTGAGTTATCAATCATGCTATTTCAGCTCTGCTTCAGGAAGGGAGTATTTAAAGGCTACGCTGAAGATGTTATTTTCATTGCCTGTTTTCTGCAGTGCTGGAAAAAATAGTGGTGGACAGTTTACTGGACTAATTTATTTACTGGGTTCAAAGAAAATTCTTAATCCAAATCTATTTTTTAATTGGATATGGCCACACTGAATTTTCTAACTGTAGAAATATGGAAAGATACTGAGAAAGAAAACTATAAGCCATAAATACTAAAAAGTCTTTTCAGTGTAAATCTTCTTTAATTTCAATCTCTCTTCCCTTCAGAAATTATTTGAAATGCAACTTTGTTTGATAGAAAAGAAAATATTTCAGAAATGCTAGTAGATGGTAAAATCCATTATTTACAAAACAACATGTGTTTATTAATGAATCTCTTCACTTGGTGGGGGGAGAAGGGTTATAGCACTGAAATAGAGTTAGGTATTCAGAACAATAATGGCAGTAAACCAATAATTCTTTAAGGCATGATCAGAAGGAGTCAGATACTTATTTTTCTGATGGTTTAGCAGTCTTTAGTGTTGTGAAATGTAGTACAGCCGAAGGGTATGAATACTGACTACAGAAATCCTTATTTCTGTTCCAGCAGTCTTTTCTGACAATTTTCTTTCCTGAACAGTTTCTAGGTTTTAAAGTTGCTGAATCTTCGCATGTGTTTGGGCCAAATAACTTCCATTTGGCCAACTGTTACCTTCCTTTCTGGATTAACAACAGGCAAAGAATCCACCTTTTTTTCCTCAGCAGTTTGATTATCATGATTAATTGCCCTTATTGCTGGATACATCTTTCATAATTTGAACTTGTCTGGCTTCAACTTTCACACCTGAATTTTCCTCTGCTTTTTAATAAGAAACATATTCTTCTTTGGAGTTTCATGTGTTCTCCATGTTAAATGTCCATCAGTTTTCCTGTTGATACATTAAACATAAAGCTATTTATGCCTTCGAATTTTAACATTCTTTCTATTATTGTTTCAATGACTTTTGCCATACACTTTCCGGTTTTTCAACATTTTTTTTTTAAATGTGTATACCACGCCTCCACACAGCATTCCATTCTCACTATTACTTATGTTCAGAGGTAGTGCTAGTTTTTTCCTCCTGTTTTGCTCCAAAAACCGTATTAACTCAGGTGATCACAGCATAATGTATAGCACTCATTTTCAGTTTGCCCTTAACAATCCTTAATTTCTTTCCCAAGTCAGAATTCTCCCATATGTTAGTTACTGACTTCATTCCTTGATCTTTGGTGTGCAACTCAGCATTTGCTTAGATTAAAATGTGTTTTATTTATTGGGCTAGTGTTCAAAAAAGCATGATCTTAGCCACCAGTGGGGCTCCTCTGGAAAAGCAGGGGAGGTTTCTTGCTGTAACAGGCTTGGACCAGTCATTCTTAGGTTTCCAGTAGTCTGCCTAGCTGCAAACATTATGAGTAGTGTTTTTATATTTGCCTCTAGATTACTGGTGGAAACGTCAAAAAGCATTTGGCCTCTCTAATCCCTGTGGAATCTCACTCAAAACAGCCTTGTTTGATTCGCCACCAAATGCTTCTTTCCAAGATCCCTCAGCTTGCCACCAGCTTCTTAAGTCTTTTTGATATATACTTTATTTCTATTGAAAAAACCCTATGTGCTTTATCAGTGTTTACCTCTCCTCACTGTTAGGATGACTTTGGAAACTCTGCCTATGTGCCTGAATAGAAGCAATCAGCTCAGAAAGTGGATAGGTTGTTATGGGAAAACTTGCATTATTTGAGCTTGTTCCTTCTTTCCCCACTGGAGAAATGTATTTCCTATCCCCAAGCCTGTTTTACTTGTGTCTTTTAAAGATGACTACATTTGTTCAACCAGAAAAGAATTCAGGGAAGCAGAGCGATGGCAAAGACTGTCACTGTGTGTTACTCTGAAGAGCCACTGTTTCAGTTAATTTTAAAGTTAATATTCTGTACTGTCCTTTACCTCTGTTCTCTGGTAGACAAAAAGCTGGTTTCTGTTCTGACTGAAGCTGTTTGGTAACATCAGGATAAACTGGGGTCATTAGTGTTACAGAAGAGAATGCTAATTGCTACTGTGCTATGTTAATGCAAAAAGATGCTTTCACAAAGATAGATACTTGAAACAAGATATGCATTAAAACTCCTACAGGGAGCAATAGCAAATGCCAAAGTTCACCTCTTCCTTTGGCACTGCTACATCCTTCTGATTGTTTAATGTCTATTTCTATTTAAAGAATGAAGATTAGGTGATGTTCATATAGCAGTGTTCATGCAGATACTCCTACACACTACAATAAAGTTCTAATAGTTCATTACATCTTTGTATTTCATTATGTGTTTCTGTTGCACAGTGTTGTATAAACTATCCAAGTGGATTATTCCAGATTTCGGAATATTCAGTGAGAATATTCCCTTGAAAAGAATTGCATGTCTTGCGTGTCTTGGCATTTAGAATTACTTTTTGATATATGGGATGAGACTCCACAGCGTTGTATGACAGTTTCTTACTGATGAAGTAGTAAGCTGAAACTTGGGGCATTTTCGTATGGTAACTATTCAATTGCATTCAGTTTATGTTGTTATTTAATTAAGGAAAAACCAGGATGTAGTGAACCCAAACAGTGTGATGTCAACATAATATTTGTAATTAAAATAATTTCAAAAGTACTCTTGTAATTTACCAGTTGGAAGTTCTCATTCTCAAATACTTTTGCGTTCTCCTTTCTGCCTTGTGTTTTTAACAGCAGCAGAATTAGTTCCCTCACTTCTCTTGAACATTCTTTCTTTCCACTGATGACTCACTTTCTTCCCAGGATCAGCATGTAACTCATCTGGAAGCTTTTGCTATTCAAGGAAAAGGTACTGAAGGCATCATGAAAATGGTCTTGACAGTATATTCAACAGCTTTGTAATGCAAAGGAAATCTTCTGAAGTTTATTTCAAAATGTATTACTCAATTTCCAACACATTCTACTGTACTCTTCATCTTTTTGAACAATATTTCAGACTGAATTTAGTTGAAAATTTAGGTTTTTTTCTGTGTTCATTTTGGCCTTTAATATATAGTATATGCAATCGGGTATGCAATACTACAAACATAGTAACGCATCTGTTTTGAAAAGGCAGAAAATCCCTTAACAAAAAATGAAAGCAATGATAGAGAATAAGAAATTCAAGATTGACAGCTGAAATATGACCAAATTTCTCTAAAGTGAGCTTGTCCATTAGGGCAGAATATTTCATTGTTACAAATACAGTATTTCAGAGAAATATGTCTTCCTCGTAGACTGCTGAAAAAAATAATCCTCCAAAGTTTTGATGAAGAAGATTTCCAGGTGGACATACAATTTGCAAGGAAGATTCTCATTTGTCCTGAGTAGAAAGAGACTCAGGATAAAATCCAGGACATAATGCTGTGGGGCCCTAGAGTGTGATTCAGTTAGGGCATGTACTTTGAACAGAATTAGTGGCCAAAGGTAGACGAGCAGATGAAAACATGCTTTAATGAGAATTGTTAGGGAGATGATGTGGGCCAACCATAAAATGGACTGTTTGGTTTTGATTCAGTTGGCAATAGGGATATGAGATGCCCCAGAGCAGTTCTAGCTCAAAGCTTTTTGCTTGGGGGGATCTCAGCAGGCAAGGGCACGGTACTTGCTCTCCTGGCATGTAACGCTGCTTCTGGCGAGTTGTGCAAGGCTTGATTCTGGCACGTGTGCCATTCATACTTGGTGTGAGAAAGGAAATATAATTGCAACATGGATTGTAAAGGTCTGGTGGAGTGGGACTGTCTCCAAGGTTAGAGCTGCACCATCCTAGAATATTCTGCCTGGCTTCCAGCTGGAAGTTTACAGTTTTCCCATAGCTCCTGTATCATAGCTACTAGCCCACGCAAGTATCTTAAATATTGAAAGGGTATAGTCCTAGGTGCTGGTGTTTGAACAAATGAGTTGAGGTCTTCCATATCTAGGTAGGGAAAATGGTTGCAACTTAAGAATTATTGGATATGAGGTTGTTTTGTAGGCAAGTTTGAGAAGAAATGGTGATAAACTAATTTTAGGAGTGAGATATTAATTCAAATAGGAATGAGCATCACAACAAAGGAAGGGTTAGAAAGCTCTTTAGTCATAGATGTTTAATGGGACTGCAAACCGTCTAATCAAATTGTTGATGTCACTGTTGCAAGCATAGGAATGCTTGAGCTTGCGTGAAATCACATGGAGAATTTTCAAATTAATTACAAACAAAATAAGTTTATGTATGTGGGTTGAAACTTTACACATCTGGTATGCTTTCTAAATATGGTAGTTTATTGCTATGAAAATTAACTGATTCCCTTTCGAATTAAAAACTCTTTGTGAAATGACTGTTAGAGCCTCTTCTGAGACTCACTCATGTTTTTACTCATTTTTCTCATGCTCAATGACTGACCCATTTTTCAGTTACTTACTGTCATACTCTTAGAGACCTTCCTTTTATCTAGCAAGCAACTCTAGAAAAATTTCTCACTGAGTTACTGAACAGGAGGTTATAACTACTTTTTAGTTAGGTATATTTTTATAGCCTATATAAAACAATGTTAAACAAACTAGCATGTGATACCATTATTCACCTGCATTTTAGTATCAAGTGTCATTTCCCCCTCAAGGATCATAACAGTATTACATTATATGCTCTTCAAAGGAACTAGGAGAGGAAAAAAATGCAGGATCATGGAATGGCTGAAAATGACAGAGCAGTGAACATGAGCGAATTACAGTATCAAGAAAATCTAGAAATGATAGTGCAGTTCTGGTACTTTCTTGGTACTACAAAGAAGGAAACATCTCAATTTCCTTGTAACAAACTTGTAAAAGGCCTGTGCGAGTTTTACTACCGTGGATTTTTATTAGTTTTTGTATAAAGCAATATATACTATACTCACTTAGTTCAGTCCCCCCCAATCAGTTCCATTATAAGTGAGTGGGATTGTTTTCAGAAATTCTTTAGAAGGTCAAGCACAAACACAGAATGATTTGTGTAATAAATCTAGTGATTAGCCTTTTTGAGGGTATTGGATCATTGTGGGTATACCTGTGGCTACAGAAAATGTGAGATGACATTCTCAAAAATACCCAATATGGGTCTAATTCTGCTCACTTGACAGTAAAATCTTTTGAGTATAAAAGGCAGCAATAAGGCTAGTGCTGCCTTAAGCTATAAAGTGCTGCCTTTATTTATAAAAATGCTTTGACACAACCAAGATCTTAGGCACATAACCAGATGTTCACACATTACTTTAGCTGGACAATTTACAAAATTCAGTTAAGCACAGGATTTGGTATTTCTCTAGAATGGTTTTGATGTAGACCAAAGTTCTCAGTAAGCCAGATAAAGAAAATTATGAAAATATTGAGGGGAAATGAACATGAAGAAAAGCTTGAGTCAAGAGTTGTTAAAATTATAAAGACTCAAAAATACTAATCTGAACACAGATGTGATCATACCTATGGGGAAAACACTTTGCGTTCAGTTTAGATGCAGGTATGCTGTTTTTATGGGGGCTGTGCACTAATACATTTCGAGACTGGATCTAAGCGTGAGCCCATGTAACGAAATGGAAGAGACAAGAATCCTTTTTCCTCCAATTTCATTCTCCAGTTCTTGGTAAATGTACAGCTTTTCCTGTGGTTTCACTTGTTACACTTATTGCAAGACTGTGATAGTATAGTTAATTTTAAAATGCATTGTATATGCATTTTTGGTCAAAAACTATCATTAATATTGAACTTGCAATTTACAAGCACAAATAAATACACATATAAATATAAATTTATAGGTCATAAATGAAATTAGTATTATTCTATCATAAATTTAGGTAATTTTTATTTCTTTGAAATCCTAGCTATTTTCTCATAATGAAGATTTTAGCAAATTTCATCAGCAACCTTTCTCTGTTGTAACCAAATATAACATCTTGTATAAGAATATTAAATGTGCTTAATAGCTATACTTTCCTCCTTTTAAAGCACTTCCCACAAATAATCTCTGAAGAACTGCATGCCATAAACGTACATTTGAAAAACCTACTTTGAATCTTCACACAGACTTTATGTAACATTCATGATACTACCATGTTTTAGCATATCCAGAACTGTTGATTGATGCATGGTAGGTATTAATAGTCTTATACTAACTGAAAAGGAAGCAACAATAATGTCGCCCTGATAAATATTTGAATATGGCAATCAAAACGGAATGTAATACTTTTGGAATTTTGCTTCCAAGATTACATCCAGGAAAGAATAAGTCCAGTTAACAAAGTAGATATAATTTGTGATATGAACACAAGGGCATTCATACTCCCAGTTTAGTTCAGATTGCTAAATGCAGTAAAAAGAAAAAAGTCTTATTATAGGCAAGAAGGAGAGTTAAGGTTGGAAGAGCTGTGCCAGGTCTTTGTATTTACTCTGTTTTTTTCATAGCTTCATGTTACTTCTTAGGCAAGTGATAAGGGATCATTTTCTCCAAGAAAAGAACCCTGGAAACAGTTGCTGCTCAGCAAATATGTCTTTCATTTTAATTATGTAATGGGAGTGAAACTGGGTTGCCCTTCATAATTAAGGTGTCTCTACTTAAAGTGTACCACTATGTCTCATTGTTACTAAAGAATATACTGATGCTATCTGGAGGGAGGATGGCAAGTCCTACATTCAGACTGGCTGTTACTTTGCTTTCCCCTTTTTTTCACAGCAAGTTATTTTTTACTACCTTTAATGCTTAAAATTCCCAGACATAATTAGGCTCTGTTTTGTTACTTCTGGTGCATACTGAAAAGTTATTGGCCTGAGGAGCGTGCTTATCAAAGGATGGAAACAGAAGCACAGGGAGGTGATTTGCTTATTCAACAAATGCAGAATCAGTAGAGGAGTGAAGGTGTCTGACATAGCTTACTCTTTGTCTACATAATGGAGAATGTAAATGACAGCACTGGAGAGGAGGAAAGTATTTTCCTTGTTACTAAAAGCCCTACGTTCCTATGATATGTTCCATAACATAGTATGCTTTTTATCCTCCTGAAAATGTTTATCAGTGAATGAAAGAACAGACTGCGGAGATACAAATATCTGATTACACTGTCCATTATAAATTACTATTCTAATTTTATAGGAGTTTTTAAGCTGTCATAGGATAGCATAGTTTTCATTCCACAAAGAAGGATCTGTAATCCTTGTAAAATCAATTTTTCTGAACATAAAGGACAAACAGATCCATTCATCCATGACACAGTTTTCCTTTTGCTTTGCAAAATAAATTTAAGACAGAAGCATCTGTTCCTGTTTAAAATATCATCAAGGAGTGTAGTTACCAATTAGAAGAGGAGCGATGCAGAAAACATGCATGTCATCTTAATTGTATCAGATTTTGGCAACTGCAAAGAAAATTACCTTCCCAGCTGACTGTTCATCTCTCCCTCCCTCTTAGCTTTCCACTGATTTTGAGATTTTTCTGGAAAAATGTTATCACTTGTGGCAGGCTCTATAAATAGCATATAATTCCACAGCTGCTGGGAACACAGACATTTCCAGCCTTTTCCACTGTTTCTGCTGGTAGCTTTCTGGCGGCTGGAATATCTCTGTCATTTTCTATTACTAGACTCTAGAATAACTGAAGCTCATTACAGTCTTTTCTGAATTTATGAGGTAGACCACTTATCTTCTTTCTTTTCTGTCCTGGAGCCCTGGTATCTGACCTAAAACAGGTAAATCTCAGGGACTTGTGAAGTGGCTGCCTTCCAAATTTGTTTCAGCTTCTTGTTTGAACTTCCACTTCTCCTTACTGCTAAATCAGTCAATTATTTGTCTCAGACACTGATTTCCCAAACAGCAAAATGAATTTTCATGGGCAATGCAGAAAGAAAAACAACATAACCAGAATGCAGCTTAAGTAGGCCACAACTTCTGAATGAAACACACCTGGGAACTCTCCAGAGATAACTTACTGATTGCAGATTGTTTCCTCACTGCTTCTTAGCTCAAGCAGTTAGCCAGTGCTTGATGTCTTGGTTGTTTCTGTTTGGAGGGGACCTAGTCATAAAACTGAAATTACTTCATTGAAGCAGTTTTTATTAAACCAGGCTTAAATACAGACTTAAAACACATTCCTGCATGCATATAATTCATAGCTGTATGTTTACCCAGCTTTCTGAACAAATTCTGCCTAGCTATATAGTTTGCTTTTGCTGAGTTAAGAAAGACAGACATATGATGAAGATATGTTTGACTTGTAGCAATATGTTCAAAACAATGATGCAAGTGTATTTTTTGAAGTAGGTACTATTCCATCATAATAAACATTCAAATTTTGTATAAACTATCATACAGAGTAAGAAAATCTAGATTAAAACCGTGAAGAATAATGCTGCAATTGTCCAGACAATTGGTCTTCTGGGTCAATGACTGTTTTCCTGTTCTGCCCATTTATACTCTTCCTTTTTCACATACCGTACGTGTATTTGGTAGCAAGATGAAAAAGTCTCAGAACCGTAAATAACCTGTAATTATATACACTGACTTAAAATTTAACCAAAGAAAAATTCTAGTTCATATCAGCATTTCAGTTCTTCAGAATGTATTACGATCCTACTGTTTCTGTAGGTGCTTGGTCTAAAATTTAGACTGCATAGCAAATTTAATGGATCTCCTGTGTACTGTTTTATGGCATCTCTATTAATTCATATTATTGAATTGTTCAGTACAATTCTGAAAATAATAAGAAAATTATCCGAGTTGTACAGATTTACCAAAAGTGTACACCATATATGTGCAGAGAACAAGGGTTTGCAGCTTGTTTATTCATAAAATGTGCTGGTGCGAACGTTTTACCGCCTGCTGGTGGCAGCAGACAGGGTAAGATCCATCGTTCTCAAGCTACTCTTATGAATCAAATTATATTTTAAGATCATATTTGGACAAGTGTAATTATTTCTGGCTCTGGAAAATGAAAATATAAATCCCTGGTCACATTTCTATCAGAATTCTCTGTGCTTGAAAGCATTCAGAGAAGTCTTGGAGCATAGTGCTACATGTACCTTTTATATTAGAAGAAAAAATAATAAGCCCAAATGAACAACCATAACTGTCTGTATGTTCTCATTGTACGAAATGAGTGTAGCCCAGTCATAATGGGGCAGACAAAAAGACAACACTCTCTGAGTTACTGGGGTCCAAGAATCTGAACCAGAAACATCCATAACTGTTTATTCCCATGTACAAGTAGCTTTCATAGCTGGAGACTGCCATCCCTCTCTTCTGTGCCAGCCCACAGACAACTGTGGAAAAAAAAGTTGCAATCTACTGTGCAGATGGTCTAGTTCTGTGATATATGTTCTTTCAGTGCATGTTGGCCAGCTTTGGGGTGGTCTTTTTGGAGTATTGTAAGGTGATATCTGCACCATCATAATCTGTTGGGTCTCACTGAAAAAAGTCTGTGTTTGGGTGACTCTTTGGTCATTATCATAGAACCACTCCTGCAAGAGTCAAAATCACTGGGAAAGGCAGGAAGAAAGAGAAAAAGCATCCAGAGTAAGTAGGACTTCTGTTCAGAGTCCTTGTTCCCTATAGTGGAACTTCAAACTTTAGATCTTTAACTTTTCCTTTCCTTGCTGAGCCAGAGTCCAACTCCCACACAGACAGTGTTGATGCTTAAGCCATATTTTCCAGAATTCCTGGGCCATTTCTTAAGTACAGTCTCAATAACATGTGGTCCACCTTATATAGCCTTAGAATATAGGCAGTGCCTCCCGTGATAACAAAATGCCATATATAAACAATGAAAACATCCTTATAATTTTATAGATGATGCTGAATAGTACTGATTTCCCCTTCTTCTTGCCTTTAGGAAGTAAAGAGTTCTGTCCCTCTTAACAATTTGTAATTACAGGTATAGTTCAGCTTTAAAACAACATTTGTACTCATACCTATGTGCAATTTGGGGGATTGGAAAGTATCTTACTACTTCATTGTGTGGGACTTTGAGAAGTATGTCTTGCAAGATTAAAAGAGGAATATTTTTTTCTCCTAAAGTTGTTCTGATTGGCAGGAAGCATCAACATATTGCTTTTCATGAACTGTGGCACAATGGCTGAGTTTTCCTTTGCTCTACAGTAAAGGTGAATTGTTAATTGTAGAAAATATGTTAATAAACTGCTTGAGCTATACGAGTGAAAACTCCTGCCTATTCCTTTCTTGTTTGATGATATTCTGTTCTTTGTGGTGGTATGCTCTGAAGTCTGGATATTTTGTCATGTGGATGTTGAATAAAAGAGTACCGTCAAGCAGGACACTGAATGTTTATATTTTACTAAACATCCGTTCTGGTATTACCCTCTTGCTGATTTTTTCCAATATAATTGTTGTGCCACAATTTCTTCCTGCAGTCGTTCTGTTACTGTTGCCTGCAGTTTCAGGCAAGCTAAGCCTCTTCAGTGCACTGGGGGCAAAGGGCCTCATTTTGCCCTGGCGTACCATTAAGGTGCCATGGTTAAATGTGGTCAAGGTAGTGCAAGCTCTAATGTTGATATAGATCAGGGGTCCTCAAACTACAGCCCGCGGGCCAGCTACGGCCCCCCAGGGTCCTCAATCCAGCCCCCGGTATTTACAGACACCCCCCCCCCACACACACACACCCCCCGCCAGGGGTTGGGGGTGAAACCAAACAGCCGCAGATGACTGCCTGGCACTGCATCCGTGCGCCGGGCCCCTGCTTAAAAAGTTTGAGGACCCCTGATATAGATGAACATAGTTATACCCTGTTAATTCTGCTTGCATCTTTTCCTCTTGTTTCACACCAGATAAGCTGTATTTTAGATGGAATTTCCTATTACTCTGATTACTTGCTTTTTTGAGTCTATTCCCTAGCATCTTTTTGTCTTGCACCCATATGTAAGCTTCTCACTTTCTTGTAGCTCCCACTGACCTTTTTTTTATTTCTTATATCTCCAGCCTGTAGTCCTTGCATTTTTGCTTTATCTGCTTCTTTTCAAAACACTGTCTGCTTTCTTTTATTTCCTGGTCAAATGTTTAGCTCTTGGAATTTAGAAGTCACTTCAAAACCAAGTTTGTGTTCTTTTATCACTGATCCTTCCAAGATATATGTGTTCTTCAAGGACTGAGCTTCCTTGGAAGAGTCTTGTGCAAAAATCTGTAGTATTCCTGTGAAGCATTTCATAGCCTTTTCAAGACAGTATCTGTCCAGATTAGAAAAAAAACTTACCAGAAGTACTTTTTTCATGAGTGCAGTCAGACTACAAGAGTTTGAGTTTGCCCTTAACAATATAAATAGCTTAGGTATTGATGTGTACCTACATAAAGGGGATAAAAGGGCAGGTTGGTTTTTTAATTTCTTTCTTTTGTTCATTCATTCTTTATTTTTGTTTTTTTTTTGTTTTAATTTTTTTTTGTTGTTGTTTTTGTTTTCCTAGTTGTATTCTTCTGTTGTACAAGATTGTCCTAGGTGGACAAAGGTGCTTCCTTCCTGTTTTTTTATTTTTTTTTCCTCAGGGATTGTGCTTTGAACAACCCGTGTCAGAACTATAGTTTCTCTCCCAGAGCATGTATGATAGCTAATATCTGTACAAAGCTACCCAAAGCATCAGTGTTAACGCTGAACTACTAATATTATAAATATTATGTTAATATCGCTAGTTAAAGTTTTGAAGCAATCATTTTGTACCCTAAAGTTTGAGAACCATCAACATTTGGATTCCTCTTCTAGCTTAACTTAATTTTGTTGAATCTGATCAAGTTTATGGTAAAAAAACCCATATTTTTTGATGTGAGGATTTTTCTATCTCAGAATCAATTAACCTTCAGTTAAAAACATCCTTTCCCAGCTGCCAAGTAAACACCGAATTAAAGATGCAAATGTGAACTAGGGTTCTGTGAATGATTTGGTAAGATATTTTCAGGTAGCTACAATTAAATCAGGTTTAAAAATATAATTTAGACCTTAAGTTTTGTCCTGAAGTTGAAATGAGGAAGTTCCCTTTAATGCACAACTGGAAAAAAATTAGCATTGCAAACCAAGTGAACTTCCATCTAGTTCAGCAGCAGCAGCAGCTCCTAGGGAGCTACCAAGCTAGCTGTGTTTAGAGAGAATTAACAGTCATCTTGCTTGGAGCTGGAAAAGGTTGGTCCTTACGTAGTGCACCACTTGCTTGGTCGAGCCCTTCAAGAAAGTGACGCAGACAGATACGAAATGAAATGTCATGTCTGTAAACTGTTTTGGTTTAGGAAGTGGAAATAATCTGTTTGGGATTTTGGTGGCAGATAACTTCTTGAGAAAACTTCCCAGTGACTGAAGAGTTTAAGATCGTGTCTGCACAAATGCGTACAAACAATTATGGATTCTTCCTGCTCATTTACCTGACTGGACATGGGTCAGATTTGGTAGGCAAAGACCTGTGGTAGTATATTCATGAGTGAATAAGCAGATCCTCTGTGAAACAGTTCTGAATGTTCTCACCTAAGTCTCACAGCCTCTGTGCATACTTAAAAACCATTTTAGATCCAGATTAGTATTCAGCCAAACCTAATCTTGATTTTGCTGTCTTCCAATTTAAAAGACGTTTCATATTATGTGTTTGGAGAAAAATTTTGGAACAAGGGGCTGCCCTCTTGCTAGAATAATTATTTTGCATCCTTCACCATCTGACTTTTGTAGCTGGTGAAGGGAAAAAATTATGTTATGACTGCAAATGCTTTGGTCAGTAGAAAGGCCACTAGAATGACAAAAATGGCCTTATCTAGGGAGATTATAAAAAAATCCTCAAAACATAAACCAAAAACCAGCAACCAACCCCTCACAGGTATGTTGAAGAATCAGCATATGAAAGTTACAGCTATGTATGACTTCTATGTACTGCTGACATTCTGGAGTGAAAATTAGGAGAATAAAAGCTTATGGTGGTGTAGGGTAATTAGCTAATAAAGGATGCTGAAGTGAATTAATATGAAGCAGCTGATTTGTCTTTGTCTGTGTTAATGCTAATCTCTTTGCACCACATCATCTCTCAGTCACTGTTTCTTACTGCAGTGCAAACCTGCACCAAGTCAGAAATGGCCAGGGAACACAACTACTCAGCCCAATATGATTGAGTCTTTGAATACACTCCTCTACCTCTACAAATCTAGCACTACACAATTGTTTTCAATGTCTGTACATGTTGTAGTGTAAATTTTTTTCTGATGTACCTCATAATGGTTGTCTAACAGGATCCTTTCCAGCTATTCCCCCTGTTTTTCATAATGATATGACCCGGGAGTGTGTAAATTTTATGCACTGTTTCAGGCAAGACTTCAGTATACATCACAGTGTTTAGGTTTTTACATAAGCATGTATGGCATATTTTCTTTAGCAGAGAATCACTCCATTCTCTCCGTGGTGACTTTCTAGGGTCAGTATGACAGTTCCAATACTCAATTAATTTCAGAGGAATAGTTGGGGGTTTTGGCTGGTTGTTGTTGTTGTTCTGCGCCCCCCCCCCCCCCCCCCCCCCCCCCGGCTGTTGGTTTTGGGGTTTTGGGGGCTTTTTTGTATGTGTTGTTTGTTTTTTGGCTGGTTAGTTGGGTTTTTTTAGGATAATTGCAGTTAACGCTGGACTAGAACTACTGGATATATTTTTGAATAAACTTGGTTCTTGTGTAAAGGCACAGTTGGTACATCTTGAGATGTGAACTCTCTCTCTGAAAAAGAACTGTTTTGCTTCCAGTACTAATCCCTGATGAATTGTAGGGCCATAATACTGTACAGTTTCCATAGTTTATGAAATTCCTGGACTTGACAGTACAGGTGAAAAATGTTGATACAATGAGTGTACTGGATTTATGCCCAAAGCTTTTATTCATACAGATTATCATACTTGTGACTTTGTAGATATACTGAAATTAGTTTAGATCAGGGACTTTGCGTTTATTGAAGCAGTTGAAGACACTGAATAAACCAAGGGCTTAAAGAGAGGTGAGTTCAGGACTGCTGTTTGAAATTTTCAGTTATGTTTTCTTTAAAAGGAAGCTGTTTGCAGGTCAAGGTTTTGTGCTGAGTTGTTCCTGAAAGGAATACCTGAAAAAGTGGTCCTGCTTGGATCTTCCAGGTCTCTTTAGGAGAATTGCGCACAAAACCCACAACAAGTAGAATGGCTGAAGCACCCTTTTAGGTATATATTATGCGGTTTGGCAAATGACTGAGACTGTGAGGAATTGTCTACCACTTTAATGTCCTTTGGACAAAAAGCACATAGGAAATATAATGACCGCTTCCATTGATAAGAGGTTGGGGTTCTTTTGCAGAACAAAGAGGCCCAGGTTGTGAAAGAAAGCAACATTTAAAGTTTCTGGACAGCGTGGTCTTAAAGTGTTTTTTTTATGACCTCCACCCTATCCTCCTAACTCAACTCTTTTCAAGGCTGCAAGTCTCAACCTGCTCAGTTTTGATCTGAACAGAGGTGGTTACTTATTCCTGTTTGTCCTTCAAGCTGTCTTTTTTGAAGGCTTTTTTGCCTTTTCCATCTCCCTGTATTTCCTTTGTGATGAGGGGGCCAAAATTGCACATAATATGCTGGATGTGTACCATAGATTTATATTGTGATGTAATGATATATTTTTTTCTGTTTTATTTCCTATTCCTTTGGTAAATGTTCCTAACATTTGATTTTCTTTTTGACTGCTATTGTGTATTAAGCCAATTATTTTTATGGACCTTTGATAGTTTTCCTTCCAAGACGTTGCTCTTGAGTAGTAACATTCATCTTGGAGACCATTCTATAAATGCAATTAAGACTTTTGTTTTTTCTCATACACATAACTTCAAATTTGCTCATAGTGAGTTTAATCCAATACTGTATTGTTCATTTTTTCAGCCTTGTAAGGTCCTGCATTTACTCAGAGTTTGAATTTGTCCCAAATATTTCAATACCTTCTGCAGACATTTTAATTTGATTATTCACCCATTTGTCAGGTCATTTAAGTTTATTGAGAAGCAGTGTCTAGCAGAGGTTTCTGTGAAATTCTGTTTGTGATCTCTGTTTGTCTCCATTCATTCTCCATTCCACTGTCTAATTCTTGCTACTGTTTCCGGCTTTTACTCAATTATTTGTCTATTCAAGGACCTTTCTCCTTATCCTATGGCTATTTAGATTCCTTTAGCTTTTGGCATTGCGTTTTGTCCAAAGGGTTTTTTTGATCTGTTTGGAAAACTCCAGTAGTGTGGTTTTTCAAAAGCAGTGGAGTCTCTTCCTCTAAAAAATGGTACATTTTCAGGTTTTGCCTCATTCTGCTACAGTTTCTACTAATTTTCCTGGTATAAACATCACGTGGAAAGGTTCCCCAGAACCTTTCTTTAAAAACTGTTTTCCTAAGAACTGAAGAAGTTGCAAATGAAAGATTATGCACACCACAATCAGCAATTTGCCTATTTCATCCTTGGCTTCTCATAGATTGCTTGACTATATAATGCCTAGACCTTGTGGTCTGTGTGTTTCATAGTCTCTCCTACTATGCCACCAATTTCAGACAGATCTTTTGCTAAATCCTCCAGTAGAATTTTCACTTGCCCTGATTTTCCACAATAATTTCCAGTTTCTAGCTAAACACTTGCCTTTTAAGTTCTACATTGCCCCTCATCTTCTATTAGAAAGAGAAACAGCAGATACCAAAGAACATGTTCGGTCATTGCAGTGTCTTAAATCCTGATTTATAGACATAATCAGGAACTCAAACATTCATGGTGGGATTTCCACAGTTAATTATTAGTCGCCTGGCTTTGCTACCATTAAAGCCTTGGGGGTAGACTTTTAAATGGTCTTTAAGTCAGTCACATTAAAAATTTTAATCATGATTGGATCTATGTTCAGGCTTAATATTGTCATTACTATGCAAGGCTCTTTGGTCCACATCATGCAGGAGTTCAGGCATCATTGTATTTCCTCTCAGATGTACCTTCTAGGAGTCTAGAGACATCAAATAGGAGGCCCAGCAGTGCTAAATTATTTTTTTTTCTCTTCCTGTCCAATTTGTTCAGATTTGTAGCTGTAATAATAGTATAATTGTAAAGGAGATATTTTTTAAATATATGAATGATACGAAGAGAAAAACCTAAACTGGCTCTCTTATAATTCAGTTCTTTGAAAGCTTTTTTAAATTATTGTATTTCTTAAATTATGTAGGAAATCAGCAACAGAATCAGTGCAGCATGGATAGTGTTAATATGTTATTTAATTCAAGTTGCTCTATATATAGTTACTCACATGATGTATTTCATTTTTTTTTGTGTACTGACAGTTTATCTTTGCATAGATGCAGTACAGTGCATTTTCAAGGAAAGATATAATGAGCCTTAAAACTTGGCAGAGAATTTCTGAGACTATTGAAATGGAAAAGATATTGAAGTATGACTTGGCTGTGTGGGATATTAATTTTCATTGTATCTGTTTAAGAAACCTCAACATCAATGAATGCGTTAAATTGATGTTAAAATTTACGTCATTAGATTTCAAAGTCAGCAAGCAGACATAATTATTTAATGATGGAGTTTCTCTGGGGTTTTGGGGCCATTTTGGAGAATGAAATGAATTGTTTACTTGACAGACAGGTGGCTGTATAGTGCTTATAGCTGATTTTAACAATATGTGACAGTAAGAAAAATTAGAGCTCATTAACATTCACTCGACCCAGTGTCTGCACCACTGATCAATGCTTGGGCTACTGTATGGCTTAAAATGCTTAATGAATCTTTGTTTGACAGGAACCAACTGCTGCTGGAGGAAAATGTGGATGATCTGATAGCTGGCAGGGTGAATATGGCCTGCAATTTATAAACAAGGGAAATGTGAATAACTGGGGAGCAGAATGAGTGAGAGAAGTCTGTCAAGGCTTGTGGCAATTGATGAACTATGCTATGGTTGACACACACACTCTACGATTTGCATAAAAGCGTTAGCATCTGACTGAGCAGAAAACCAGGGGAAAGCGAGATTGCCTATGTGATTAGTGGAAGGTAATCAGCCATCTGTTAGGCATAATGCACTTACCAAAGATGAAGATAGAAAGCATATGTGTGCACGTGCTTACACAGGATCTCTCACCTTTATACAAGCATCCATGAAAATATAGAACTGTATACAAAGAAATAACACATGGCAAAAAATACCCTCAATTAATCTGTTTTTTTCTCCCACCAGAAAGAGTACAAGCTTACAGCTGTGTTGTACAGTTCATAAATGAGTCCTTTCAGCAGATTGCAACAGTAGCTTCAGAAGTGACAGAAAGAAGTAATTTGAAAATTTGAAAAAATAATGGCATCATATCTCTCACTCTGTGATGATGAAAACAAGGCTATGCTCTAAAATATTCAGAGATGAACTTTGATCAGGACACTTGAAAATGTTTTTTCAGCTGTTCACCTGCAAATTTAAAATACTCTAGTTTATACAGCTATTCCAGGTACAGAAATGATTTGGTTTAGAAGAAAGCTAGTCTGACTTAACATTGCTTGCCAACCTAAAACTGTCATTGATGCTACCAGGATTTTGTGATGTAGAAAACAAGGCTGAGCTTAGTTTTTCATGTTTATAAAGAACTTTAGTGGTGCTAGAGGTCCTGCTTAGAAGGAAATTAATCACTTTACCTCTTTTCAAGAATTATTTTTGCATAGTAGTGTAAAAAGAGCAACTCTAAAATATTTATTCAGTTTTAATATGTGTTCTAACACTTATTGTAGTGGTTTACAACTCACTACCTGTACATCTTGCAAAATCTGCAAAAGAAAAATACTCTAGAAATATAACAAATTATAAGGCCAGCATTTAAAATCAGTCAGTTAAAATACCAAATACCACAATATATGACCCAAAGTATTGTTTAACTTGATCATCCATTCATATCTTTTTTAGTGAATGTTTTAATGCACTAGATGACAGCTTGTTACATGGAATATTGTTCTTAAATACACTTTTTCAAATGTCAAATTAAAACTGGCTTTGCTGAAATTTTCATATGTCGCTGCTGGTATGTTATGCAAATAGTGGAACTGCTGAAGAAGGACTTCCATGCCCCATCTTGCTGTTTCCACCTTTCATGTGTCAGTACAAAAGTAATATCCTAAATATTGGGGGGGAAAGGGTAGAGCTAAAGGACAATACATGCAAGTGTCTATACAAGAATGGGGTAGAGAGCAGCTAATTTAGTCATCTTCAGTAGCTTAACAAAACTATATGAATGCAGTCCTCTGCAAGGTTGCTGACCTAGCCAGGAGTATGGAAGTCTAACTTGCACGTGTTCAGAAATCAAAAAAGCAGAACCTACTTCTGATCCAAAGTATTTTGGCAAGTTTTATAACTCCAAAATTGCTTGAAATGGGTATGTCTGTGACATTTGCTGTTGCTGCTGGGCCTTGTTGTGTGCTATTGAAATATTTCAAGATCAGAACTTTGTAAAAAACACCTCTCTGGCAGGGATTTTCCTATTTTCCTTTCATAACCAGTGCATGGGGTGACTGAAGCTTGCACTCTCAGTGCCCTGCCAGTGTGTTTCGTAGGTCAGTGCAGGCGTGCCAGGGGAATGGTGTTGCTTTCCACAGTTGTGGAGGAGCTGGGGGAGGGATAGCAGGGTGGAGCTTACTGGTTCTCCAGTGAACTTAGGAGCACCCCTGTGAATACGCCGCTTCAGTGCCAGTTTTCTCGGAAGGTGCAGGAGAACCTTTCGGTTTTCCTTTCTCACAGCGTAGCTGGATGACGATGCCTTTTTATTCTGCCAAGAAATAATTTAATGAATCTATGCCCTAGTGTTTGGATTCAGCTGTTTCTAGCTGCAACAGTTTCTCCTTTCAAGTATTTCTGAGCTTTTTAAAGCTTTCCCGGTTCTTGCTAATTAGTATCCGCAGTGTGTTTTATTACCTTTGTAGGATTTTTTTTTTTTTTTAAGAATGTGGAATGATCTATTTTAAAGTTTCTCCACATATTCTTATTTAAAGTGTTGCAACTTGTTGTGATCGGGCAGAAAGGAAAGGATTCAAAGGACCTGACTTTCAGAGCAACTAGGATTAAGGAGGCATTAGCTGTAGTGCTGGAGAGCCAGTGTAGAGTCAAGCACATCGTAACAAACAGGTCAGCACGTTCCTAATGGTTGCTTATTGCAAACCCAGGGTATCAAAGCTAGAGCTACACTCTGCATGCAGCATGAACTGCCTTTTGTTTGCTTCTGCAGGAGCATGTTTTAATTTCTGTTTGCTAATTGCTTTAATGTCCCTACAAGAGCTGAGTCATGTTTAAAAATGTTTAAAAGTGCCAAGCTTTTGTGGAAAAATTATGAAGCAAGTGCTGCACTTCCTATAAATTAGTGATTCAGGATCACCTGTTTTACTGGTAGGCATGTTTAATTTGTTAATGATAAACATGCACAAATAAGGACCACATGTGCTTCACCAAAATTTCATTTTCAGGAGTAAATAATGTAAAGTATATGCTTAAAGTAACAAAATGGTTTTGGCTGTTCAAACAGTTGATTTTTATACTTTTAAACTGGGGCTATTATCTGCAGTGTCTAAGACAAAAATGTTTCCAAATTGAGTAGTTGTCTAACATTGGTACATTGTAGATATGTACCATGGTAGCAGTTTAAGTTGAAAAACAGGCAGTGAAAAGAGATGGACTTTTCAGCATCCTGAAATGTTAATTTCAGAGTCTTGCTGCAGTTTTTTATTTGACATCATTTAATTCTGAAGTCTTCAAAATCAAACTAAAGAGTTGGAAATTGTGCAGCAGGCACTGAGAATGATTGGAATATTCTTTCATTCCCTTTCATTGATTGCACTAATAAAAAATTCTGTTCTGAAGTGCCAAATTAATATTTACTAGCTTAGTATCAGTTTTAAATAATGTTTTGTGGAGGTGATAGATGTGCAAAAGATAATTTACTAGGTAGTGGCAGGATAGGAAATAAAATCAAATTAACAGTATATGTGATCTTTTCTTGTCCTTCGCAGCTATGATAAGTAGACTGGTGTTTGGATACTTCTTCGATAGTCTCACTGCCTGCCGTAGTTGCCTCTGGATGCTGAGGCTCCACTTGAAATATTTAGGAATATAACTCTGTAGTCAGTGCAGTTGATTTAATGGTGAGAGGCATTTCTTTCTTTCCTGCAATCTTATAGCTATTATGCTAAATGCTAAAATGCAGTTTTTATAGAAAAGGAAGTCAAAGTATAAAAACTTGGAATGTTGCCCAAATTAATAGCGGCGTGAGTTATTTGCAATCTTAGCATTATGGAAGAGGAATACAAGCAAAAGTTATTAAAATGTAGTTGAAGTATTTCTAATGTGCACTGGTTAAAAAAAAGAAAAAAAGCTTTAAAGGACATAATCTTCCTGATTCTCTTAATATAAACTTACTGAATATAGCTTAGGGTTGCAAAGTATTGAAGAAGCAAGTATGTGCTGGTATAAGGTTTAGTGAAGTTTTAGTGACGACAGGCACGTGTCATATTTGAGTATCTCCAAAATTAGGCAAAAAATACATCTCCTACCAAATTAAAGTTTTCATAATGCTTTAGGTACTTAGCTCCAAACCAGGTGCATGCTGTTAAGTAAGGTATTTTTATTTCTTGGGCATAGGGTTTATGGCAGTCTTCTGTATTTTGTACAGCTAGAGTGTACAGAGAAAGAGGTACAAAGAGGTACATGTTTTACTGATTTACTTGCTCCAGTGAACCTTGTAAATTTATATTGATGATACAGCTTTTGGAATTTAATAAAGCCACTCATAAAATGATGCTTTAATTTTGGGTACATATTTTGACATTTGGAATTCTTATCTCTGAGTTTTGATAGTTATTGCTTATTGCAACAGTTCATATCTAACGGAACTGCAAGAATGTAAACTTAAAACCTACTATCTGCCTACAGAAAATCAACCCAAGTTTCCTCAATAGTTGCTTCAAATTTGCCTTCAAAATTTTTGTTCTATGTGATCAATAATTGAGTGGACATTTGGGAAATTTGAATAAAACTTGAGGTATTTTGTGTTTAGTCATACATTTCAGGCCAAGGAATATGTTCTAATATGTATTAGTTTACAAATACCAGTCTTATTGGAGATGTAGAGTTCAGCAAAGTTCTGCTAACTTTGTCAGTGCTCAATGTTGCAGTTGTAGAAAATCAGCACATATTTTTCATCAATGGAAACTGCCATTTCCAAGGTGATTGTATACAATGAAAGAAATGAAGTTTGCTGTTTTCTTAAACAAAGAACTTGTTTGTACAAATATGCAAAGTTAATTTGAAAAAATCTATTTATTCTTGAAGTTATTGTATGGATTTGCTAGAAGTATGATACCTCTCAGATATGAGCATTTATTCCTCGTGAACATTTTTGTTGCAAAATTTGGTCTCATAACAGCAGTCTCTTTTCTTTTTGTCTTTGCAGCTATTTTGGAAAGAATTATGGTTTAGACTTTCTCATGTTAGCCATGGACGTAGCACTTTCTCCCATGAGAACACAAGAACTGGATCCCGTGCTGTCTGATGCATCTCCCATGCTTATAAACATGACTCCTACAGCAGAACAAGATGGGGAAGAGGGTGTCATGAAGGAGCTCGATTCTGGCCAGCAGTATGAGAAGCCTCCTCCTCTACACACTGGGGCCGATTGGAAGATTGTTCTCCACTTGCCAGAAATTGAGACCTGGCTTCGGATGACATCTGAAAGAGTCAGAGATCTGACCTACTCTGTCCAGCAGGACTCAGATAGCAAGCATGTGGATGTGCATCTAGTACAGCTCAAGGTAGGATGAATTTTATATTGCAGACTTTTCAGTGAAAGGTGGTTTGCTCAACTCTGCTACTAGTAGAGTAAACAAAAGGGCTTTCTGTAACTGCTGTAGCATGTCTGACAGCCTGTGTTGAAAAGCGAATAAATCCTTTCCAGGGAGATAATAGAAACCGCATCGTTCTCAGATTATTGGCAACATTATTTAATCATCACTTAATTCAACAGTCATAACCATATTAAAGAACATGTTCACACTTCAAGAGCAGCTAATACAACACTAACGGTAACCTGACTGGACATCTCAGAAGTACCCAGAAAAATTCCCATTGATTTTTATGCACTTCAGTACCTAAAACTCCCAATTTTTTTCCCCAATAAGCATGGCTGCTCATTTGAAAACTAAGCAAGTTACAGAGGCAGAAAGGTAGCAAGGTTGTCTAACGTCTGGCTTTCAGTCACGTAAAGGTTATGCTGAAGATTGAACTCTGGTGGGACTACATACAAAATGGTAAACGTGTAGAATTTTTTTTCAGATCTGATTCTTGGGAAGAAATATGAAGTGATAAAATTCAAACAGTCACAGCCAGTAAATCAACCTTTTTATTTTCCCCAGCAAGAAAATGCATTACAGCAAGACTGCACTTTGACCCTAAAAATCTGTGTTTTGTGTAAACTAAAAGAACAATCTTCCTTCCCCCAACCTGACAACTGAACACAAGTATCTTTAAACAATTATTTCTGTCTTCATCCCAGATGTAGATTTTGATGTTGAATCTTTAAATTCAAGGTGAAATTAAAATAAATAGTGTCTGGCACTGTGTGTGTATGTTCGTTTGCATGGCTTGGTTTGCTGCAGCACATGAAACATACTTTTGAAGGCAGCAAGCAAACTCCAAAAATAGCAGGCAAATGTTATCTCTTCAGACTGAGCTGTCTTCAGAATCGCATTCTGAAGCCTGTTTATGTGAACATAGTCTTGCTTCATACTCAGCATGATGGTATTTTGTTTGTGTTTATTTTAGGACTGGAGCTGTAGGCTGCCTCAAAATACCATTCTGTGTACTAGTGCTAACCATGGAGCAATTGTACTGTAATCAGTCCTAACAAAATAGAGAGCCAATCTTGAGATTTTTATGGTCCTATCATTTCTCTGAAAAATTTGGGGTAGACATTACCGGCTTTTGATGAGAGAAAGGACTATGTCCACAATGTGCAGTAGGCTTTTAACAAATATGCCTGAAAGGTATTTCTGCAGGCAGACGTAACAAATCTTGCTGGACTTGGTGCCAGTTCTGATCTGGAATTGCTTGTGGCTGTATTAGCGCAGTGGATGAGCTGAAATTGAATGGCTGTGGAGCCTGTGGATGGTATTCACACACAGCTTTGGGCTGGCTCAGAGCATAAGCAGAAGTGATCTGTGCCTGCTTGCAAAAGGTGAATATTCTGTACGTATAATTCAATCTCATACATCCACTAAAAGGTTTTCTTTCCAAATGGAAGTCAGTGAGTGAATAGCATTCCTCTCAGTTTTTCTCCTTTGTAAAGTCTATTTTGAAGCTGCAAGAGTCAACCGTAGTTCATAAAATACTTCACTACTGTGTTTCTCCATGTAATTGCTGTAGCACTTAGGGATTGTTTGGGACTGGGAAAAATCTGGTTAATGCAACTATAAAAAAAGACAAAATAATAACAAGAAGGAATCTCAATTATCTGCAGTTATCTGGCCTGTCAGCCTAGGGGGACTGTCATTGAGGCTGTCAAGTATTTGATGTACAGACCCTGGACTCACAGGGAAGTGTTCTTTTTCCTGTGTATTTATACGCGTGCGTACCTGTGTGCATGCGCAATTGTGACTTGTATTTGAAGATACTTCTAAAATATTTGATATATCTTTGGATTTTTCACAAAGCAACATAGAAAGAAAAAGCTTTCAGAAAGATCTGGAGTAGTAGTAAGAAACACAGCAAAGTCTTAACAAACACATTAGGAATACAGAACTTTTGTAACCTGCTTACCTTTAAATCTGTTTACAGACAAAAAGAAAAAGACTTTAAAAGCAAGTGTTGTGGAAATGCTTTTGTTCAGACTTTAGTAATATTTTAAATTGTTTATCCTTGTATCCTCTTGCATTACATAACTTAATGAAAATCAGCTAAGCAAAAACCCCCAAAAGCAACCTCATACAGATCCTCTTTTTTTATTTCTTCTGTGCTCTGATAATTCTCCTTGAGGGACTCCTTCCAGCTGACCTGAGTCCTTCTGGAATTGTGCTCAGGCTGGACACAGGGCTCAATGTGAAGCTTCACCATGGCTGAGTAGACATGAAAAAGTATTTCATATGTCTTTCAAACAATACATAGAATCATAGGACGGTTTGGGTTGGAAGGGACCTTAAATATCATCTAGTTCCAACCCCCCTGCCATGGGCAGGGACACCTTCTACTAGACCAGGTTGCTCACAGCCCCATCCAGCCTGGCCTTGGACTCTGCCAGGGATGGGGCATCCACAGCTTCTCTGGGTAACCTGTGCCAGTGTCTTGCCACACTCAGGGTTTAGTATTTTCTTCTTTTCATAATAGCAGGAGATGGTTGGTTCATGTTCAACTTGTGATTCACTGTAACTCCTAAACTCCTTTGCTGCATTATGGCTTTTTCTTCTCTCTTATCCATTTTATCTGTGCAATGTTACATGTAGGATTTTGCCTTTGTCTATTTTAGATTTTTTTTTTATTTATGTATTTTATTTTATTGTGTCTCCCATTTCTCAAGCATGCCTGTGACTTTTTCAGTTCTGAATCTGTCTGCTGGTGTGTTTGAAGTATCTCCCCCAAACGCATTGTTGTCATCTGCAAATTTAAGAAGGCTTCTCTCTACTCCTTTGTCCAAATCATAAAGCCAAAAGTGAATGATACAGACTCAGGATAAAAGTCTGTAATATAGTAATTTCTGAATATAATCTTTAAACTCCAGATGTAGCAGCAAGGCAAACAATTTTTCTTTTTCTCATAGTTTGTATTCCTCAGCCAGGAGAGGTCCAATTCCATTTTTATGCAGTTTTCTATTGATTTTGGATGTTTAATGTTGATTTCTCTCCTATGACTGTTGGTTGGCTCATGGTGATACAGCTGGTTTGATGATCTAGGCCATAGCAGACTTTTTATGTTATTTCTGGGAAAAATTGCTCAGCAAACAGATCGTCTCTTTCTTTTGTGAACATTTGCTCTGTATCCCTGTTGCAAATCTGTCTATGCTTCTGCTCTTTCTGCAATCCAAAGCATTGTTTCTTTTCTCTGCCTTGTTCCCTGGATATTTTCATGTTTGCTGCCAGTCTCATGCTACATGACTTAAAGCTTTACTAGCCACCACTGATCCTTTGAACATACTTGTTTCTCTCAGTTTTGCAATGCCCTTTCTCAGAACTAGCCATGCAGCATGAGTGCAAGGCTTGTCTTATGTTGTCCCTTGGGAAATTTCCTGGCAAGCTCAGCTTCACATGAGTGCTTCAGTAAGCTAGATGCATGAATCATAACTCTCTGGGTCCTGGAATGCTTTATATTAGTCATTTATCTGGTCATCACTCTTAACTTAAGCTGGGCTAACATACATTTACATCTCTGTTACACATTCAGTGGAGCTGTTACTAATTGCAAATATTTGTAAAAGAGATGAAAAAACCTTTTGAATCTAGTACAAGCGAATCTGAAAATGCTCTTTCTGTGCTTGTATTGTGTTAACCTGCTGAGATGCTTTCATGATCTATTTAGCTTTTTTATTGTGAAGAAAATATGCTTGCCTTTACAGCACATTCTTTCTTGGATTCCTCCTGAGATCCAACTTGGATTCAACTCCAGTTCTTCTGCTTTACTTTATATCCCTTAACCCCCTCAGGAAAGGGTCTAGTGGTTCAACTCATTGATTATTGATTTCTATCTTTTTGAAAAAAACTGTCATTTTGGATGATCTAGTACAATGGTCTATATTTGAGATGTCAATTAACTTCTAACTTACTGTGTAGTAAAGCACTCCACCACCGCTTTGTGACTTAAATATATGAACCACATATATTGGCATAGAAACAGCCACATTTTCTGCTACGATAGTATCTTTAGATCTTTGAAGAGCACTGATCCTTTCTGTCTTTCCAAGAAAGAAACTTCAGTCATCTTTTTCCAGGATACCTGGATCAGCCTCAAACATCTCTTGACAGGATGTTTCATCTTTCCTTTTGACTCCTACAACAAGTTTGTCATTACTTTGGATAGAGGTCAAGTATGATGCAACCATTATCCTTTTGCTATCTCTGTTTCCACTTTTTTGAGCACCAAAAAATTGTTAGTTGCTTTTCTCCTTGTACTTAAATCCTGGATAAGAGAAGAGTGTAAGGCATTGTCAAAGAAAGATATTAAATGGTATTAGCTTCTGATGTATCTGCAGTTAGACACAAGTTATTCTATTTTTCACTCCATTACATGCATTGTGAAAATAAATGTAAACCTAGGGTACTGTAGGAGCCTCTCTCTTGCATCCTCCCCCCTTCTTGAATTCAGTAGGCTTTTATTGCATAAATAATATTGTTTCTGGTTTTATTGAATAAATACGAAGGGTAGACCAAATTACTTTTCTGAGTCCTTTTCAACTTCTTTTTCCTGTATCAGTTCTTTTCAAGAGCAAAAATCAGTATTTTTTTCCTCATGTTAAAATAAGTGACTCAAAATATGGCTGAGTCTGGAAGATGACTTCAGTAGGTTTGGTTTCTCTCTTCTAACCTTTGGTTCGATGACTTAGTGGCTCTAGTATTCCTAGGCTTGTGACAACATACTTGCTTCTGCAGCTGTACAGCTTTTCAGCTGTGCTATCTAAACCACCTTTAACTAAGTGTACAGATGAAGTTTTTCTAAAGTCTAAATCTCTAGACTGCACAGGCAACCGTGTATTGTAAGAGAAGTATTAAGAACTTACCACGTTACCATAACATAATTAATATTTTACTAATAATCACAGAAAGTGTTAGCCACAGTCTTTACAGAAGGTTGTATAGATGAACCTCCTAATGGAAATACTCTGTGTGCTGCTTTATCTTGACAGAAGTTTGTCACACGAGATGACAGTTATACTCAAGAGGTAAAAAGAAAACCTTAATTGGAGAGGTTGACTGCAAGTTTGCTCAGCTGTTTTGCTTGCAGGCAAGATATGATGCCGGTACTTCATGTGAAGGGTTGCTATGCAGATTCGTGAGTTATTCAAAAGGAGGTGAAGGGAAAGAACAACTTTTACATTCACAGAGATATTTCTCAGAAGACTTCTGGGCCTGTTTAACAGTTATGCTTCATGAAACAAATCTCTCTGACAAATAGTTTTATACCTTCTATGTGTGAGCGTTAGTATGAGTGTTTATAAAAGCAGACATTTGGCTGTAAACTATGACCTATAGCTCCATGGTGACAAAGACATACTATTGGGTTTAGTTCTGAGGATCAACAAGCTGTTGCACAGAAATTCATGGGACTTATTATTTGCAGTCTCAGGTCTAGCAAATAGGTTGAAAGCCAGTAACATTGGTAATTACTTGGTTTTGTCACTATTAACAATCCTATACTAAGAAGTCACCTGAAGTTGCATATGAAATAAAATCTATTAAGCATAATTGAAATGCAATTCCGATAACCAAACCTAACATTTAAGGGTTATCTGTGCAATAGGATATCTCCACTATGAAACGTGATTTTCAGTTTTTGAGAATTATTTTAGATTGTTTGTAGCTAAAGGACAGAATGTGCACAAAAAACCCTCCTAAAACGAAAGCTGACTGTAACTACAAGGAAAATGTAACTTCTTTCATATTGAACTATTTAAAACATGACCTAATTTATTAGGATTGTGCATCTCAAAGGGACTCTCTTAAGCTAATGACACTTGACAAATTCCAGTCTCCTTGATCCTGTTAAAGCTGTAAACTTCTCTGAGAGAAAATTAATCTGAAAAGTTTAAAGTTTAAAAGAGAGCTTGAATGTTTCAGTTGAATGCTGAGGGGGAGGGGAAATATTTTCCACATTATTGACAAGCATAAGTAAACTCAAATTTACTGAAGATTTTTTTAAAGAAAATTTTCTTGCAGTACTTGAGGTTTTGGTGTCCACTGCAGATTGAAGCAATTAAAAAAATACTCCGAATTTTCAAACTCTTTATTAACTTCAAATACAGAAAAGAAAGTTAGTTGCAGCTGTATTGTGGATTCAGTTCTGAGTATCGGATTTTCTTAACTGCAAATTTGGTAAGAAAACTTTAGATCTTGGTTCTCTATGTAACATACAGGATATTTCTGTGTTAGATTAATTATGTCAAGGAAAATATATGCAAAATCATTTTGCTCTTATCCTTTTATTTTCTCATCTGATGACAGGTCATATATTTGTGAAACACTTGAACACCAAACAAATAGCAATTTCTCTATAAACATACCATATATTACACTGCTTTTTATGCATAGCGATTCCAAAGTTGTGACAGTCTTTTTAGTTTACAATCTAAATAACTGCAGATTACAGATGTGACTTTTTTTTTTTTTCCTCTCCTCCCCCCCACCCCCCGCCCCCAAGGGCTTAACACAAATACAACATAGGCAGAAATTTGCTACCTGACTGGCTGCAAATCAAATCCAAGTTTGCTTATGAAAGTATGGTGAAAGACTAGATAATAAATAAATTTATCTATATGGAACATTACCAGTGGAATATATTTATGTAAACATAAAATATGTTCTATTACACTGTATTGGTGATATAGTTTTTTTTGGGAGGAAAAGGGTTATGGTTAAGAGCACATTCTAGCTAAGCCTCTAGACAAATGTTAAATTTATTGTGTACTCATCCCAACAATATCAGTGGGGCAGCTTTATAGGCCTTAATTCACCTAGCATTTAACAAATGGGTAATAGGATTTATTTGGATTAAAACATTTGTTGTGGATTTTTTTTAAAAACTGTTCGTAGGTTATATCATATTTTTTATGCTCAAGTTATTTTTTCAGACCAAATATATTATGCACTCCAGAAATGTCAGGCACTCATAAGTAGCTCTACAGGAGCAGATGCTACATAGTAATGTGTATCTATAATGCTGTAATGATAGCCTGATGCATCTATAAATTGGCAGAACATATCTGCTATATATTTAGTTCTATGCTTTGTAAACACAAGATTAACACACACTTTAAAGGAAGCAATTGGTTGGTTAGGAAGTTGTATTCTTATATAGTTTGCCTCTGAACAGCTTGGTGGAATCCCAGCATTCAGTAGTGCAGTTGAGTGTAAATGCTGCTAAATACAGATTAACTGTTCCAAAATTGGGTTTTGCAGAGGCTACCCTTTACTTACAGTCCAGGCTTGAACATCAAACAGGTGGGTTTATTAGCTTTTCTTATTTTCTGATTAGTTGAGTGTGCCTACACTTTTTTAATTTTTAAATTTTCTTCTGTGCCTTGAGCATATTCCAATTTTGGAGAAAAGCCAGAATGGAAAATACTGAGTACCAGAAATAAATCTGTGCTTCTCAAACTTTATCTGGTCAAAGAATGACGTTGTTTAGAAGCCTTCCAACTTGCACGGCGTTTCTGCAGTCTTGCTCAGATCGATTTTTTTAATTTTTTTTTTTAAAGATGATGATGTGACTTGTTTACCACATCTTAAAATGCTTTACTAAAATAACTACAATACCACACCTATAAAAGTCATCTTGGTTTTGTAGCTTTTAGGCTAAATTCTCTTCTGCCTGAGGGGAGCAAACCCACTTTTTCCACATGCCTCAAAAATTGTTCTAATCCCTTGGCTATATGTTACCAGGCATGAACAGAGCGTAGTGCTTGATTTGATATAGAGTGCAACCCTGGAGGTGCTAGGTATGCTGCTTGCTCACCTACTGGGTCAGTGCCTTCAAGGATGATAATAATGATCAAGTAAATGTTGATTTTCTAGGTACTAATTACGTTTAGAAACTAGGTGTGAGTTGCTCAGACTTGCTGGGACTGGTGGTAGTCTGAGCTCAGAAATGCAAAATTTTAGGTTGCTGGATACTTCTACTGGAATGAGTGACAGAGGTGTATCTGTGGTATTAGGTATCTACAAACTAAATGGTGACTGAGCAACATGATTCATGATGGCATTGTTGCCTACCTTCTGTCCTAGTGTTTATTCTGCTCTAGTCATTAAAGTCTGTTAAGAACACATTCCTGAAGGCCCATATTAAATTCCCAATGAGGAAAAAAACCCCCTCATCTGATTGCTTATACCATTTTATAATACATACTTGAATGCATTGGATTACTGCTAGTTATATGTTACTGTTGGCGCTAAAACCATTTTTGGTGCTACAAATATTTTACACTAAGCAAGTACCTCTTAAACCTGTGTAGGCTCTTACCTATTTTTAACTTCAAGTACCTAAGTATTGCTAGTGACTGTATTGATTTATTAATACTCAGACAATCTTTTCTTCAACAGTAACCTTAGAAAAAACAATAAACCACCAACATTTGTAATCTAATTCTAAATTATGATCTAGTACAGTTATAGATAATACTGCAATTTTCAAATCAAATTGTATACCCTTAACATTTAGCTAATGTACACTGATAATTACATTTTTTTAAAAAAAGCAAATAATGGTATGTTAGCACAATACTTTTAAAAAATTAGGTGGATTTAAACTGTACCATTCGGCCTAATAGAAAAAAACTTTCCCCCTCTCCTGCCGCTATTGTTCAGTCTGTGCAGATACAATGAAGTTAAAGTGATTTTCTCCTGTTATCATTTAGTAAATAAGTCTATTGATATAGCCCATATTTATGCACACCCACCATCCTCTAATTGTCTGCTTGGATGCCATAGGAGACATAGTATGAACACAGAAAGAGCATACATACTTTACTGGAGATTCAGTTGCCTTCTAAAGAAGGCTGGTCATTATTTGAGGGATCAAATTGAGATGGAAGGCTGCTGGTTGGAATATAGTAAGAGGATGAAAGAATTGGGAGCTAATAAAGAGAAGAAAAAAAATGGAGAAACAATAAGAAATTCCTGTCTGCTGTGATACCATTTCTCAGTAGAAAAGTCAGAACTACTTGGTTAGCCTGCTGTTATCTATGTATCAAGGGAATGAAAGTAGCTAAGAGCTGGAAAGGACTTAACTGGTAACCCCAGTGATAATGGTGGATCTGGCTTGCATAATTTATCAGGATAAATTAATAATTAATAAATGTTGCAAACAGTGTGCTGGACCCTTTTAAGCTTGGACTTTGTTTCTAGAAAAGCAGAGAAAGAACACCAACAAATAATGGTTGGAATTACTGCTCTTGTGACAAAGAGACTTGAATATTCCTTGGAGTGGTAGAAGACACCAGCACTTGGATGTCCCTTTTAGGCTTGGGCAAAAAAGATTTAAAAAAAAAAAAAG
The DNA here is from genome assembly GCF_023638135.1 of Falco biarmicus. NCBI lineage: Eukaryota > Metazoa > Chordata > Aves > Falconiformes > Falconidae > Falco > Falco biarmicus. Next base: position 13,210,201 of record NC_079294.1, on the reverse strand, counting down.
AAAAGAAAAAAAGAAAAGAAAAGGCATAGGTTACTTAATTGATTAATTTAGGGTCCATATGCATGGCCTTTGGAGAGGAATTGCGAACAATGCCTGAGGCTTCTAAACCCTCCCCTTAATGCAAGGGTACAATCTGAACAGCTCCTTGAATTGGCTTGGATTTCTTCAGAGCAAACCGGCAAGGACACATGGGGCAAAAATACCACGACCTGTGATATTACCTCCAAGGGACATTACCTCTTCTTGTGAGGGTAGAGATGGATTCGGTAGTTTCTGAGCGATGTATTTGGACATAGAAGGGTGGTGTGTATTTCAGGGGGATGTAGGCAGAAGAGTAGAGTAGCATCTGCAATGCTGTGGAGGTCTTAAGATTGTCCAAAAATAGACATTTGGATAATTCAGCAGTCAGGAGACTCAGGAGAAGAACGGTGAACATTTGCTTGTGAAAAAGGGAATCAGAGCTCTCAGATGAGGAAGAAAGTGGGCGATTTACCACTTTCAGTTTCCTAATCTAGTTTTGAAAATAAAAACGCTGCAAAATCTCACTCTCATTTGGATATCTACACTTTTTAAATATATACTTATTCCAGAATTTCTGGTTTAGACCTCAGCGATACATAAATGCATGTAAGTGCCCTTTGACCAAATATAATGATTATTCTCTCTCTTCCACTTCATGTTGCTCCTACGTTAAAATATGTTAATACAGGTTTGGAACATGAGCTAATGTACTCTACCAATGGTCTCTGGAGAAATATTAAATCAAATATCAAATTCCAGCACAGATGTTTCCTATTACAGTCTTTTCTAGCCTGTATTCTAATCTGACTCAAGCACAAATGTTTACTGCATGTAATGATATAAAGACTTTTCAGTATGATGAAAAAAATGTTGTATGTTAAGTAATCATGAATTTTATTAACCAAAACACTTGCTGAGGGAATATATTTTATAGTTTAGTATATGCACATATTATGATAATAACACCTATTGATGTCCAGATTTGCTGGAAAAATCCTAAATATTATTTCAATGGTATGAATAAGATTAGTAATGTCAACTTTCTAAACTAAAGGTCATTGACACTATATTGTTGTTTTGATTTGAAAGTAAAGGTGCCAATGGGAATTTTTATTATGGTAGCTGTGACTTGGTTGAAAGAATTTATTTTATAATGTAAATATATATGTGTGTATAATGTAATATATTTACATTAATGTAAATATATATAAACAAAACCATACACACAAAAAGCAATGCGACATAAATCCTCCTGGTGATTTTTTTTCTTGAGGAACTGTTTGAGTCTGTATGTAGTTTAGAAGGTAGGATATTATTATGTTTTATAGCAGTCATCTAGTTCTTATCTGCATTGTGAGCTATTATGTTTACAGATGTTTTCTTGCTTTGCATATTTCAGTAGGCTTTGTGGATATATTTATTAGTCATTATACTGGCAGGGTTTGTTGCTTTTTCAATTTATAATTACATGCCATTTATAATAGATATCTGAAAATTGTAATGTGGCATAAAGGAGCAGACAAAGAACAGGCACAGAAAATTGCACAGAATGTAAGGAATTTTTTAGTTTGCTTCATTATTGGTAAAACTGCCTGATGGGCTTTCATTATGAGAGTTGACAGAAGAAATTTCAGATTATAGGACGATTGCTGTCTGAAAGCCAGGAATGTGACATGAATATTTCAATAACATAACACACTTGCATTTTAGTCAGAACAAGTTCCATAAGTTTGTGTTTTTAAAATATCCTTGGATATTTGCCTCTTGAATTATACGCATTCTTCCTCAGAATGAAATCCCTTTCTGTATAGTTAATCATTAAAATGCTTTCTGTGAATTCATGGGGTTCCTTCATAAATCAATCAAAATCTCACAACTAATGAGCAAACACAGCAAAAGGGTGTTGTGTATTTTCCTGTGGAGAATGCACTGACATGTCTGCATGGCTATGGTTATAATTTTAATTGAAATGTTGGCCTACACATAGTACCCATCCTGTGACTAAGGTGCATGAGATGTCTTCTGGAGGACTAAGATGAAGTTCAAGTGGCCTTGCCCGAGACTGATCTGTCATCTTGGGCAGTCTGGGAACTGTGATGGACACTGAACTTTTCTTAAGGATTGCTCTAGAGCTTGGCCTCATTGTTTGCATCTAACAAATACAGGTGGGTGGCAAGTCTGGGCAGGAGCCTAAATTCAGGCTAAGGTCTGGCTGACTTCATAGGTGTAATGATGCCATCTTCTTCAGAAAATGTTAGAAATACACACTAGATTTTTTTTCTTGAATTGCCTTATGCTTCCTTGAGTTGTCATTAAAGAAGTATTAGCAGAATTACAGACATACATCCAAAAGGTTTGATCTGAAGATTTTAACATATTCCATGTAACTGTCTCCAGTGACATTGTGCAGAATCTGAGACAGATGAACAAACTTGCTTTTTGAATGGGAGCTGAACCATTTACAACGGAGTGTGCAGAAACAGGGAGGAAAAGGAGAACTGATATCTACCAGTTCCATCTGTTAAAGCTTTATGAATGTTTTCTTCTCTTTCTCCCTGTAAATGATTCCCTGGAGGAAGATAATAGCTTTTGTAGAGTCAGTTGTGATTTTACACCTTGCATTTCTGAAGATGGAGTACTTAATTTTTTTGAAATGTTTCCATTTCTTTTTAGAAAACACATGTAATTTAGAAGGTATAAAGCAGCACTGCGTTAACAATGGTAACACTCCAAAATTCTGCCAGAGCTTTCATAAGCTTTCACAAAATATGAGATCTGAGTCTAGCAATATATTGCAATTTCCTTTTCCCGTTGAGCAGTGTACTTACTTTTCATAATCTATATTTCACTATATAACTATATTGCTTTTATTCTCCTCAGTTGGCCCTGCAACCATACCTGCCCTTACCTGTGGTTCCATACTCCAAAAAGGGACTTGAAACAAGTTACAATATACAGTTGTGTCTTTTGGTGTGACCATTCATCTCTTTGTGTTCTGATGAGTACATTTGCTTCTGATCACGTATTATGCAGACATTCAAAAGGCAAGAAAGCAAGTAACATTTCTTCAGAATAGGTTCTGTAGATTTAATCATAATTTAAGTGGTAATGAATAGGAAATAGATGATTTTATATGTGCATTTCCAGTGTGATCATGATCTGACATCCTGAAATACATTCTTAATAAATACATATAGGGGTATATATGTGCATAAATATATGTGTGTGTGTATATCATGTTTGTAATACTGTAAAAGACATTCAGTGCCACTACTTCAGTATCTGCATATCCACTTATTCATCATACATTTCTGTTTTTTCTCCAAGATTCTTCTGAATTATCCACCCTATTTGAGCTGCTATACTACAATTCACTGTAGTACATAATTTAGTTTGTTGTGCGTAAGATCTCTGTGCTTGCAGTTCACCTCGTTATTGGATAGTTATTGAGGGTTACTCTATGTCTATGCGTCTAGTATACTGACAGAATAAAAATTTCTGACATGACAGAATATTGCTAATGTCCTTTGGGAAGCAGAAAATGTATTCAAGGAGCAATGTTATATTGTAAATGGTGCAACATAGCTGTACTTTTGGATGCAGTAACACATGAAAATGACCCCCAGAATAATAGAAACAGAACTGAATGTTTAAAGCTATTAAGCTGTGTGGGGTGAGCAAAGTGGTTCACACACCACTCAGTTGGCTTGTATGAGAGGTGTGGCTGGAATTTGTCACTACATCCCAGCACCGTCCAGTATCTAGAAGACAAAATCATCAAATGGTAGTCTGCCAAATCATTAGCCAACTATGCTTTAAAATCATAGAGCTGAAATATTAAACTGAATGATCTTACTTGCTCTTCGGTGGTTCTTTTGAGGCTATTTTAAAGAAGAAAGCAAGGCTAGAAACCTTTTAATTAAATCCAGGATTTTGAGGTAACAAATGAATTTCACAATCTGGACATTTAAGAATATTATCAGGTATCATAAGACTCATGATAAAATAAAGGGAAAAGGGATATTTCCAAGGGCAATACAGTAGGATTTGTATAGATGTGTTATCATTTAAGTTATCCTATGTTTTCTTTGCTGTCATCTGGACTTCTTTCATACAGTGTTTGTAGGGGCTACCTGAAAGTTCAGATGCCAGATTTAACTGTGAAGAAGGACAGTTTGTTACACATTTGTCTGTCCGTTATCAGATACAGGATCCCTTCTTCACCTGTTTTTCACATGGGGCTAGCATCTTAACTTGAAATAGATAATTTTGGTACATTGGATTAAAATAGCAAAAGTTGCACAGCGCGCTACCTGTGCATGTGTGTGATCTCATATGGATTCTTGGATACGAAGCACACAAATATAATCTTCTCTTGAAAGAGTAGTTTAAGTATCCACATTATTTATGAATTTAGGCCAGAAGTTCAGTATGAGGGATTAAAGCAGAGGTAAATAGGAAAAATGTACCTGGGAAGGGAACCAGTCTCTTTTCTCCATAGGAACATTACATCTCTGGTTATGAATAACATTGTTTTCTTTCAAAGAAACACAAAATACTGACAATGCTGCATTTCTTCCAAACATCAGGTAGAATAAGTAACAAATGCTGAAAACATGCTTTTTTACCGCATTACAATTTAAATTATATGCTTTTGGTCTTCAGTTGAGATCTGCAAGAATAGCTTCCCTGACTCAAATCTGTTCCAGATTGTTTCTTGATACCAATTATGAATGGAATACTTATAATATCTCTCTCAGTGTCCCTGTGTCCTGGTTTCAGCTGGGACAGAGTTAATTTTCTTCCTTTTTTTTTTTTAATTGCTAATGAATAAATAAATGTAGCATCAAACTAAGCATTTGAGTGGCAAAGAATTCATGGTGATGTCCACTGTAATAGTGGTTTACACTATTCTCAGTTTTGTAGTTACAATATTTGGGATTGATATGTGAATTTTGCACCAGTTCTTAATTGTTAGCTGGATTTTCTTTGCTACTGTGTTGTCTTACATACAAGATCTGAAAAAGATCACAAGTCAGAATGACAGGGCCACACCTGTAACTTATTACAGAGGTTGCTTGAAAAATTACCAGGGAAAGACCCACATTACGTAGCTATCCTACAACCTGCTGAAAAAGACATTTTCCTCCATTCAAATGAATAGTCGGTGCAGACCAGCTCAGGAGTTTTATTTTGTTTGGTTGCAAATCAGTTTCTAGCTATCAGTTGCTAGCTTTATTTTCCAGCCTCTCTCCTGTGTTTTCTTTTCTGTTCTTGTCAGGTTCTCTCTCTCGCAATTTTTGTCTTTCAAAACTCCCATCTGATTCTTGTCCTTTTTCATTTTCTTCTTCCTATTTGTTCTTCACCAAAGCACGTTGCCGAGTCATCTGCTACCATGTTGCATTGCTAATTCAAAAAACCGTTCTTTCTTTCTTAACCTGGACCAGTGCCACATTCTGTGGCGACGGCAGGAGCCTGCCAGAGCACATGTTTAAGAAATACTTACTGCGTTAGGAACGAAGGAGGGAAGCAAAGGACAATGCTGTTCTCTGCGCATGGGCCTTATTTCCTCCTAGTGCCTTTTTTGTTAGGTCTGGCTCTGTGTAATTCGTATGACCATAGAAGAGTAAAGAGAAAGTTTGGTTTAAAATTTTTAATACCTTTTCTAGTGTGCTCAAAACAATGGATGCATAGGTTCTTAGGATGGAGGGCTTCTGCTTCAAAGAGTTTCTAGTATGGTCACGGTATGTGCCTGTAGCAAATTATCTAGTCAGCAGTTGGCTCTGCGTGCAGACACACTGTCCTGCATTACTAGAATCTGATCTTGCTGACTTTAGTGGAGGTTTTATAGTTAGTCTTGCATGTTCCCTTATTAAAGACTAAGATTCACTTGTTATAATTGAATGTATACTGGTTTTGTTGCCTTGCTATTTGAATAACCTGGCCTTGAGTAAGAAATACAGCTATTAGCTTTTACAGAAAGGAAGCAATGTAATTTTGGTAGTGAAAAATGGCAATTGAGAAGGAACTATAAATTACACATCTATAAGAATTTCCAAAAATTCTCCATTAAACTGCAATTATTACATGCTTCAAGTCTATTTTGAAGATTTCACTTCATCAAACTGTTCTCGGCAAGTGGACTTTACTCTCTTGCAGAACTAGCTGTAATTGGGAAATTACCCAGTGCATGGAAGTCTACTTACCCAGGCCAAAATGAACAAATCTAAAAAAGCTACACAAAGACAAACCCTCTGCTTTTTGTAATATACAGAAAGCTGGAGAACTAATGTACACTTAGGACATAGTTTTGCAGGAGTGCACGGTGGTAATGTCATGCTCCTGAGAAGCCCTTGAACTGTGTGGCGTAACTCAGATGTGGAGTTTAATAACAGACTGGATTTGCTTTTTAGCATGCGAATAACATGATTATAATGTTGTACCTTGTTATTTTTATAAAGGATTAAAATGCCTTCATTGATTGTACCCCTATTAGAGAAATTGCTTTCACAAGGTACAAGTTTCATACTGTAGGAAAAAAACTTTACGATTTGTCTTCTTGGTTCACTGCGTGAGAAGATAAAGGAGATAAATTACAAATTTCAATAATATTGGCTTTGTGTGCAATTAATTGCATTTATGACATACATTACTTTTCATCGTTATTGCTGTTCATAAAGCATTTGTGAGAAAACCACGCTGGATATAGTCTCCTAGAAAGTCTCCATCTTTTTCTCCCCAATTCTCTAACAAGTAATGCAATTCCTCCATTCAAGTTGCTGTTGCCATAGCTATAATGGTTCTTTTGTTGCAAAAACTTTTTCTAGTTTAAACCATTAGTTTCAGAGCGTGAAATCTCAGAATTATCAGCAGGCACTAGTATATTAAAAGCCATACCTCCGGTCTAATTTGTGCAGTAAAATCCTCAGCAGTTCCTATCTGCTTCAGTACTGTAAAAATGCCCTGAGTCTTAATCATTTCATATACCAGAAATATTCAGGTTTTCGAAGATATGTTTTCTTCTCTGTTAATGCAGATGTATAAGCTGCCAAACCCAGCTGTTTGCTTTAAATTTTTTTTCCTACAAAACTTGTCTTGCACTAAACTTGTGGAATCCCAATTGCCTAACTGTAAGACTCTGCAATGAACAGGCTTGCCTCTGTCCCGTGCAGTTCTTCCCTGCGTTCCTCCTAGAAATACCCGTTCCTTTCACCAGATCATCCAAACTATCATGGATCATGACTTGCAGCAGTGATACTTATGGGATGCTTACTATTGTTAGCATGTAGAAAAGCAGACAAAACACGCCAGTGTGGTTTCAATCTTATTTTCCCGGGGAGCTGGAATGTCAGCTGGGTGTGCGGGCAGCTATCGGGGATAGCGGAGGGGGAGCTCGCTGCGGGGCCGGGCGCTGGCGCTGGTGCTGCGGCGCCCCCTAGCGCTGCGGGGAGCTCAGCGCCAGCCGCCGCCCGGCGGGGGGGGGCGGGGGGGGGGGGGGAGGGAAGGGGGTGAGGCGGTGAGGCGGGACATCAGTTTGTTATAGCATGCACGGAGCATCCGTAGTCACTTGCAAGGTTTTTGAAATGCTTATCTGGAAAAAAAATAATATCGTGACTAATATGGCAAATTTAGCATAATAAGACTTAAAATAAAATGCTTGATCCTGCAATGGCAAAGCTGATATAGAGCCCTTAGGGAAACCTGTGTACATTTATGTAGATACTTATATTTATAAATATTTATACTGGTACTCCCCCGAAACATTCAATTTCTACAGTGCTTTGTATGAGAAAAATAGCAGCTTGGCAGTGCCGCTAATGGGAGACAGTGTTTAAGGTAAGGATGTCCCTGAAGATGGTGATACCTACAAACCCACAAGTTTCTCTTTGGATACAAAATTACAGCTTCTCCAGGTCTGCGTAGGTCACTGGATTAATTACTATTTTAGTTGGGTTTACCCACTACTTTAAAGTTGTTTACACAGTGCGAGTTAGCATGATCACACCCACTGTATACCTGACATAAAGCAGACCAGACAGACACAATATGACTTGTACTGAAATGCAAAATAAACTGGTAGCAAAATCAGGAGCAAGAACAAGTTCCCTCAGTTCTACCAATCCACAAGACCACTGCTGTTATTATTCCTTCAACCTCTCGGGCAGTTCCTATGGCAAGATCTCTCTTTGTAATAGCATGGTTCTTTCACTGTTTTGTTTACACAAATTTAAATTTACACAAATTTTTAAATTTATTTTAAACAAAATAAGCTTTTATATTTTGCAGTAAGCATTATTACAAAGCAAGTTTTCTGCAAGAGGTGCAGACATCAATACAACAACATCCTGGAAATGTAATGTATCCAGCATGATAAAATTTTAGCATGAAAAATGCCCTTATGCATTAAGTAGACTAATGGATTGTGTTTAACTTCCCTTGATAAGTTAATGACCATCTGAATATCTAACAAGTAAATATGTTTCTAAATCAAAACATGATAAATTCCTTTTATCCAGATACTCATGTTTTCCTTCTCTGAAAAAACAAACCAAAATCAGTAAAAAAGATGTAACGTAGACTGAACTTGAAGCTCAAAAAACAGTTAATGAAATGAGCTGGCACGTATCCTCAAAAGTATCTGTGTTCTGTCTTTAAAAATCTTTGTGTGCTTTCCCTTTTTTTTTCTTTTTTTTTTCTTCTTCTATGAAGCCCTGTAAGAATTATCCACACATAACACATACAGCTGTGCACATCAAACCCTAGTAAGAAGCAATGTGAAATATGCAACAAAATACTGCCCTGATTTTTGTGTGGGATGAATAAGGGCCTGACAGGCCATTGAAGCAGTGATAAGACCAAGATTTTTGTATGCTGTGTTTCCCCTAAGCTCTGTTTTCTTTCTGTTGCTTTGGAACAATATGTGCATTCATTTAACTATGGAATAAAACTGTTTGGTCTTTTGCACAGTTTCATTTTGCTGCATCTCAGATGGGCTGAAAGAACAGCTGAATAACTTGATATGGAAAACTTAAAGGTCATGAATATTGGATGTAACAGCTGTTTCCATTAAAAAAAAAATTGAATGATGTAATCCCATTGCCTAGAAATGTCTGGAATGTGACAATCAGTCACTTGGAATAGGAGAAGGAAAACCAGTTTTAACCAGCCTTTCATTTCCTAGGAAAGACCATGTTTAGAATTTTACATGATTAAATCCTTCAGGGCAAAGGCTAAAACTGTCATTTGTCTAGCTATTTATTCTGTATGAAATATTAGAAATGCAATTTAGAAAAAGAATTCCTCTGCAGTGGGCTTACTCAGCTTTCATTTTTTTTTTCAGGAGGATGATGAAATGTTATAACAGGGAAGTCTGGCTCTACTTAGAGTCTTTCAATTACAATATATTTATCTCCTAATACGCCAACTCATACTTTGTAATGATAACACATTGAGGATTTTTTTAATAGGTTACTAAGCTTGAACAGTGTGAGTGAAATCTGCAGGTTCATCCATTTTCGGTGCACTTGTTTGCTAGAATAAATAGGAAGCCAACATGTGTGCACTCCAAGCAGCCCCGCTGAATTACTTATTTTCTGAGAGAAAGAATTTGAAAACATAGGGAGGAACAGATTAAACCTTTGCTCTCTTCTGTGTGCAAATGGAAGATATGTTGCAACAAAGGGATACATAATAGGTATGCAGTGAAAAAAATTACTCTCAATGATTCCCAGTTTAAATGCCAGTAATGAAAATGCCAAAGGCAGTATTCACCGATGTTTTCTTTATCAAAAGGAGAGGTTAATGTCTATACTATGTCTCTGGGCCTCACATAGGTGCATTTCTTCACATAGTTTTTCTGAAGGCATTAAATAAATGCAAATACATGCCATGGGACCAGCACATGGGGCAGATTTGTTGTTAAACTTCATTTTTCAACTAAATTATGGTGATACCCAGACTGCAAAAGCTGTCATGTTAGAATTCATCTGTTTTCCTTTTGATCTGTTTGTTGCTTCTAACTGGTGTGTTTTCCTTTTTTGTTTATAATGATTGAGTGGGGTACTTAGTGAAAATTTTAGGGAAATTATGAAAGTATCAGTTAATTAAAACTTCATTAAGTTTGAATTTTCCCACCCTTGTATTCAGACTTGGTTATATTACCCGTAAGAAACTAAAGCCACCCTATTCTTATATTGTCAACCCCCCAAATAGAATTTTATCTAAAAAGTTACAGAACAACATAGTATCATACATCCAATGCTTGTCTTGACACCCTTCTTGAATTATCGTGCATAAGTCTTTGATGTATTCCATGCATAGCTACACTTCTGTGAATTAGTAAATACCAAGTGGAAAAGCGGTATGTATTTTGGTCTCTTACATCCCACTTGAGAACCACAGAAACATAACAGGCTGTAAAAAACTTTTTTAAATCCTGCACGTTGAGTCACTTATACAAACTGGATATCATGGAGAGAAAGCCTATTTTGCTTTTGAGAAACATTTCCAGTCAGATTGTACATAAATTTCTTTGCAAATTCTTGATTTAAAGTAATAGATTTATTTTTTTTTTCCCAGGGAAGATTTATTTAACTGGAAAACCTGAAACTACCTTAAGTCATGTTATCTAGCTCTGTTCGTCAAACTCATAAAAGATCACCTCGGTTGCAGTCCAGGGCTGCATTCTTAGTCTATTATATAAAAAATTGTGAGTTTGTGATATAAATTATGTAGGTTGTCTGTTTTGTTGGAAAAGATAGCACAAGGGAAAGAACATGGGAATTAAACCTCAAACAAAAGGATATAATTGAAAAGTTACAGTGATGTTACAAGTTTGAAATGAGAAGCCTTTCATATCTTATTTCTGATATATTTTTTTAACAAAAAAAGTCATTAGTAACAAATAAAAAAATGCCACTCAATAATTCTATTTAGAGTGTATAAGTCAGCCCACGAGTAATGAAACTGATCGCGGGTGTCACTTCACTGAATGTTCGCATTTTACCCAACACTTCTAAGAGTATTTGTATTTCAGGGAAAACATATGACTCACTTATTAATTCTGCCCCTGAGTTGTTTTCCTTACTGCATTCCCTCTTCCATGTCTCCAGATTAATTTGCCAAAAATCTGCCCCATTTGCAGAGCTACTAGCAATAGAGATCTTTCAAAAAATTATGAAACCATCCAGCTCTACTGAATTATCCTCCTACTATGTAGTGTTTATTAAAAAAGTCAGCTCGTGTATGTTATTCTGCATATATTTCTTTCACCATGGATTTATTAATGATCTTTATAGTTTCTTCTGATTAAGATAGCAGTCCATTTCCAACTCATCAGTAGACTTCATGCCTTTCTCACCCAACTTGACTCAACTATAGCTCCCTCCTGGAACAGGGAGTGCAATCAGCAAGGAAAATACTAGCTAGTAATGCAAACAACATGCTGAGATGTAGTTCTTGGACTTACCTGGTATTCAATGGGAAATGAATTTCCTCCTATTTGGCAGCTATGAATCAAGTTTCAAAGAGAGAACTGAGCCACTGATCCTCACTTATACTTTCTCAGTATTTTACAAGTTAAGCCCCAAAACAAAGGAAGCCCTTGCAGATTCATCACATCTCAAGGTATCATGACACTGTTATGTATAAATTAAATAAAGGTTTTAATTAACCTTGGAAAATCTATTTAGTGTTGTAAAAAGGATACAAACCTACTGTAGCCTATGATCTACCAGTTTAAGTATTAGCAATTGATCAAAACTGATATTTTTCCTATGAAAGATATAATATTTCTGAACCAGGATTCTTTGAAACTGAAACTGAAATAATTTGCAACTGAAATAATCTGAAATAATTTTGAACTGTGGTGTTTTAAGATCTGGCCAGAGAGCTTTGTATAACATTGTTCTAAATGGCTTGAGTAAAACCAGGTAATGCAATGTAAGATATGTGTCTCAGGCACAGAGCAAGCAACTATGGCCAAACCTGGAAAAGCTGCTTCAGCCAGATTTTTCTCCCCTCTACTCTGAAGTCAGTAGCCTCAGCCTGCTTTTTTACTAAGCGCTGAAACAAAATATTTACTTGGCTGGTATTTTTCCTGCCTTTTTTGAATCAAATACTTTTATAATGTTTTTTTTATTATTATTATTTTTTATTAGCGCTTATTCCTACAGAAGTCATCCTATTTATATGTTCAGGAATTAATCTAAAATGGAAAACACCCACTTAAAATGCAGATTTTATGATTCTCAGGTTTGAAAAAAAAGGATGTCTGAGAGAGGAAAAATGTTTTTTATTAACTTCCTTAGAGTTTTTGACAGCTGAGGCTATCCTGTGTTAGCAAACCAATGCTTTCATGATGTCTTCAAATAGTTAGGTTACGATATTTCAGAAGAAATCTCCTCTTATAAAGATATTCTTCTAAAAAAGAGGTAATTGTGTATCCATGACAGTAATGTTTCTGTCCTTACACTCAGAGTTCAGAAGCGTGCATGCATTCAGGTACTGCACTATTTGCGGTGACTACAGTGCCCTTCTGAGTGTTGACTATCTCAAAGGTGTATGAACGGTCAGTTCACTCAGAAACTCTAGCTCTATATCTTGTGATATATTTGAAGACACTGCTTGGTGCCTATATTGTATCTTAAACTTTGCTATTTAGGATACGTCTAACGGTCAGCTTGTTGCTAATTGTTTTGAATGCCATCTCAAGTTTGTATGTAACTCAGGATACACTTCATGTTTTTAAATGAGAAAACAAATTTATATTGTTTTCATTTTTTCTTTCAATATTCTTAATTCTTAAATGTACATGTTGCCTCAGGTAAATTATGTTACAAGAAGAAGAGAGCAGTTTCATTGTGATCAGTGATGTGTAGAAGTGACTAAATTACAAAAGTAACACCTCTGTGAGGATTTTTTTTTATTTCTTCACTATTTATTTTCTCCTTTAAAACAAATCTCTCTCTTTTAATAGTGTTTCTGATTGTGATGCTTTCAGAAAATCTTGTCTCGTGTCTGTGTGCAGACACGAGCTGGCTGACCATTATAGCTCTCATCTGGGGCAGTCAGAGGAGCTGTTTGTCATGGTTCTGCGAGGTTAGATCTGCTACTATTGGAAGTATGAGGATGGGTGGGAACAAGAAAGCTGATCCACGAACAAAAAAGAAGAAAGGAGGGGGGAGGAATGAGGATGAACAACGGATGAGGGTGTGGAGGTATGACTGAGCCTTGCGACATGACTCTGAAATAGTTCAGCCAGCCAGAGAATTCAGAAGGAATCCAGGGCAAACAAGGGTTTCCAAAGGCCTGCACAGAAGAGGGAGCCCTTTTCAAGATAACCAAGGAGAAACTAAAAGGTATTGTTATAGAGTCCAGCTGTAATAAGTTCAACTCTTTAAGTGATTTTCTCCTCCCGTTCAGAACGTGATAGGTAATTACTACAAATGTGAACATTACCAAAGTAACGGTCTGTTTTGTAGGTGATGAATCACTCCATGGGGGAAGTCACAGCTTCCTATTAATACATTTGTTCCAAGCATATGATCTACTAGCTCCTAAAATAAATTCTAAGCTTCCTAATATTAACCCGGTAAATATTTCCATTCCACTCAAAGCTTGAAAACAAAAATCAAAGTGAATTGGGGGTCAGATATTTACTTTTATGCTCTCTCTCCTCTCTGAGATCAGCTTTACAGGGTCACCAAGTGACTGATATTATATTAGATGCCTTCCTGTCATAATGCCATAAACATTCTGCTGGAACTTAGATCACTGCTTAAAATAACCTTGCTAATTGCAAGTCTACAAGTGTCGGCTGAAATTTCAGTTAGCTGCCACACAGCCGATCTGAATGCTGAGAAATCACTACTGTAGCTCAGAACGTGCAAGGGAAGAGCAGACAGGCCTAAACTTGATCTGCACAATAACACAGGTAGAGACAGCAGACTATTTGCTATATTTCATGCAAAACAAAAGCTGTTGACGCTGCACTGAAGATGGATTGGGTTACAGATCATCTATGACTTACTTGTCTGTCTTTTAAACAGACACTTATTTTCTGAATTGCTGGTTGCATGTAATGCCTTTAGCTGAGGAAAGGAAATGGGACAGATTATCTTTTTGCAAAGCTGATACCTGAAAACTCTCCTTCCAGTATAAATGAGGTAAGACACCATTAAAGTGAAATATTTTACAAAACACTAGAAAGGTCTAAACCAGTAAATTATCAGTGCTTGCAAATATTATATCAACAAAAGCAATTTTTTTTAAAAAAAACTCAGATTGTTTGCAATGTCTTTGGAAGTATTGCATGACTAAATGTGTTTGGTTTGAAATAATACATTGCATTTCCTGTGCACTGCAAATCTAACTTGCAAAACTGAGAGATCTTTTTCCCTGTGGATGTAGATTTCTGAATAACAAGAAAAGCTGTTCGGTCTCTTTCATTCCCTGTTCTACACAGTGTAAAGTTTCACCAATCCCAGTTTTAGGCTTAAGCAATCAAAATCTTTCACTTCTGAAGGTAAAAAAGATGTTTGTTGTCTAAAGCCCTTACTCCCATGTTTTGTTGAGGACATTATAGCTTTTGTATGTGTCTTGAGGTGAAACTTAATGCTCAATCTTCCCTATTCCCTGAGACATTACTCAGCTAACTTTTTATAGGTCACAGTATAATTAGAAATAGACACTGTAAGATTATAATTACAGTACTTTGGTTAAAACTTTGACCTATATTGTGAAGAGATGTGTTTAGTAAAGGCTCAGGATGCCAGCAGACTTGAAAATAATAAGAAATAATAGAAAACACGGAACATCTTCAATATATCTAGATTTTATTACCATTATTAGAAACTTAATAGATTCTGTAGCTTTTCATAGGGAGACTGAATGTCACATGAACAGTCTGCTGCTTATCATGGTTACATTGGTTTAGGAATTTAAAAAATATTCTGAGAACTGTACCCTTTCCAAAGGCCCTTTGTTTTATTTTTGTTCTCAGCTCACAAAGTTGTGTGTGTGCCATGTCCTGAGGAATATGCTCAGGCTACTCAAAAGTGTCTGTTCTCTCTGCAAAATTATTCATTCTTTTGAAATTGTATCTACAGGAAAAGTTCAGGAATTTTTGGTTAGCCAAGACTGTTTTCTTCAAAGATTTGCATTGGATTAAGATGATAAAGCCTTTTGACTTCCCTGAAGCAAAAGTTGGCACTTGTTGACTGATGTATAGTTTGTACAAGGTGCCAGAAGAATGGGAAATCAGCCATACGTTATGGCAGCAGTTACATCTGTTATTTGGCTAGGAATTTTTCATTGACTTTAAAAAAGTTTTTACTTTTGCTCTTCAGCTGCCCATGCATCAGTGGCCAACTGTTCTTGTTTAGACTTTGCTGGCTAAGCAAGTTAGGACCTTCATTTTTATAATGGCAGTCGTTGCTGTATTCTTCTCTAAAGTGCTATTCCTGAAAGTTTCATTTAAAGCTCAGAAGCATCAAGGAGTGGAAAATTCTGCCACAGCTATATGTGCTTAGCACTACATTAAGTGTAGTTGGTGCTTCTTACATAAATACTGTTGCTCCATTTCTTACTCTTTTCTGAATGCTGTTTCAGATATTGAAATGTATCAGTAAGTAAGAGTCTCAATTCTTTTTGCTCCATATAAGAACTAGAAAGATCTTTTTGCTTTTCCATGGGTATGCCTAAATTACCATTTAACCTTGGGCTGAGAGTGTGATTTTGAAGTGAATCTGCTATTTATCCCCAGTCAGCACTCAGGGTTTGTGCTGGAGAGCAGTCTTCCTGTGTGCAAACTGCTTGCTATTCACAGTCTTTGCCAACTAGAGGTTTCTTTTTTTTGAGGTTTGTTTTCTAAATCCCTTTGTCTCTATTTGTTTCATTTGTTGTCACATCTGTAGGGATATTTTCTTTTGCATTTCTGACTTGATAGTTTCTTGTGCAAGTAGGTTTGGCATTTAAGGTATAGGTGATTGCCTTGAATGAGTCAGAGATAAACTTAGCTGCTATAACATTTGCCTTTCCTGTCTCTATTGCCTGTACTGATAAGTGAAGAAAATTTCTGAGAAATTAGTATTATTGCTGGTTTGCTTTTCTTTTTCAGTATGCTCACTTCACAGACAAAATCAGGAAGTATAGAGTCATTCAGTTTTGATTATTGCCTGAATTTTATTTTAAGTCTGCAAAACAGATTTTTCATACTGTATTTTCTATAAGTTCAAGTTGCAGCTATCTTCAGGAGAGATTTTTGAATTATTTTGATTCTCCTAATCCCATTTGAAAGTTTTACTGAAATAAACATAATGAAATATAAACAGTAAGGGTAGATTTTAGAAATTTTTCACACTGCGAGCTTTGAAAGAAGGTATGGCTAATTATTTGGGAAAGGGTCATTACAACAGGCAATTTTGTCATCCTCCATGCTTATGCTCCAATCACAGAGCTAGAGATTGCTCAATTCATTAAGAACTATGGCCTCCCCCAGCCCTTTATAAAGAGAGCTAAACCGTTGGTACGGGTTTTAGGATGTCTTCTTGATGGAAGTGAATTTATAATAATGGCTAAAAGGAGTCAGAACGTTCTGACATATTTGTGTTAGGTTAATGTATTTTTGGAGGGTAGGTTATTGAATTATTGGCAGTTCTAGAATTTTATAAGAAAGGATGTAGAGAATATATATATATATATATATTAGGTTTGACAGACTTGCTGTTATCAATGCTATTTCAAAATTCCTCAGCTGACCAAGTTTCCTATTGGCTCAGTGTGACTCGGTTTCTCACAAAATTCTTGATGAACTGCTGCAAAAGTCTGTGAAAATACCTTGCTATTCAAAAGTGTAATATAAATAAAAAGATTATTTAAAAATACCAGTACTTTTTAACTCAAACTTGCCAGTTATTATGCCAGGATTGGCTGCTATCCTACTGTGGCTTGTCCAGAAAGAGAAAACAGTTGCAGTTTTGGCTTTTTCTACAGTTTAATGGTTTTCCTGTTTTGGTGGAACATGACCTGCGTAGAAATATATTGTAGAGTTGAAATGTGTAGAAAATGTAAAAGCTACAGAATCCTCTAAGAATGTAGGCTTTTGGGCTGTATAGGGTGGGGGGACGTTTCTTGTTATCAGTTCCAGACTAAAATTCATGGCTTTGTGGTCAGGCTGCTGCAAGTGTTTTTCTTTCCAAGATTGTCATACAGTAATGTTGTCTTTAGCCTACAAGAGTCGTTCATTTTCCATGGGCATTTTATATTACCTGTGCAAGAGGTGGGGACTTAATGCAGAGTGAGTCAGGCTTTGGCAGGGAGGGATATTAGCTCAAGTGTGACACCATGAGAGTACAGTTACTGTATTTCCAGGGTCACATCCAACCCAGCAGCAACGTGGCCTGTCTATCACAGGGGAAAGCTTGTGAGAATAGCTAGGTCTTTGCAGACCCAGCTCAGTGGTTCCAAGAAGAATATGGAAATACGAACACTTGCAGTTTGATGTGCTTCTTACCTTTCCTTTTTCCCTTCAAAATGCTACAATCCAGGGATCCTGTGCTATTTCTTGTGAATCTTACTATCTGAGGAAGATAAAAGGTTTGACTTTGTGTAAATTCAGGATTCAATTTGAGGCTAAACTGATGATGACTGTTTTTGCAGGAAATAAAAATATTTACAAGAGAATAAAATACACAAATATGCATTTGCAGCTTGAAGCCACTTAGATTCATTAACTTCCACGCAGAAAATTTCAGCTATTGAATTTCAAAGGGCTACTTTACAAGCCCAGGCATGGCAACAACCTTTCTTTTTCTCATTGTGCCTGCACAGTGGCAAGTTACACTCATCACTGAAAGCTACAGTCTAGAAAAAGGTAATTTATAACTTATCTCCATATAGCTGGAAAATAAAATAGCATATAAAGAAATGCAAGGCTGTTCATACATAAAATCATTCTTTTCTCCATCAGCATAAGAAAAAAAATATCTAAACCAAAACCACAGGTCATGCTGCCTCGCTCTCTTAAAGATTGAATGACACCGACTATGAAGTGCTTTATAAATCAAGGATCTTATTTCAGTTAGCAATATGTAATAAGTATATTTGTCTATATATACATATGTGTATACAGAAATGAATAAATATTTAAATAAGCACTGCTCATTTCCTGCTTCTTTCAAGGCACTTCAGTCCTACTGTGTAGTGCATGAGTACTTTCTCAAGCAGCATCAACATTTTAACAGCCATTAAATCTGTTGGTACTTTACACAGGAAAGTTCTCTTGTAAAGCTAAAACTGGCACTATTAGGAAAATTATCCTGCCAGAGCACAAGCTGACTTCTTAGAACTGTTGCATTGGAATATGCTATATATGAGTATGCTATTGGAATATGCTCTACGGTCTTGTAACATGTTTCTAAATTACAACTACAGTTTCTTTGAATAGTTCTATCTATGATATTATGTATAATTTTAAAATTAAATATTTAGTTCTAAATATGGTATTAAACCACTAACGTTTGGCACTCTCAATCTTATAAGCAGCCAGAACAACCATTTATTATTAATGATGCTGAATTTCAGATTCCTTAGAGCCAATTTAATTTGAAAGAAATGCTTCATTGTGTCTATTGAGTATGGCAATGTTTACCAGTTTGTTAGAAGTATTTATGATTAAAGTGCTGCAGATATGGTATAAAATCCGAGTTTTGATCATTTGCTGTTTATGCAGTATCCTCTTTACATCTGAATCAAAAAATCAAAGATATTATGAACATGATTTTGTGTGAAAAGAAGGTGCCATACACAAACTTCAAATATATATCTGTATTACCCAAGAGCCACCTGTGGGGTGACAGTGAGATTTGGAAATACTTAGTACAAACTACCAGATAATATATGTTAATTGTTTTTATATGTGAAGTCTCATGTTGTAAGCACTTTGATACTTGCCAAAAGCCAATTAAAGTAGTTTGAATGATTCGGTTAGCTTTGGATGTCATGCCAGTCCCATAATTCCAGGTTTCAAATTTAGTCTCTGTCATATTCCTTCTCAAAAAAGCCTGCAAAAACCTACTGTATTCTTCCTTCTGTGGATGTAAATTAGTTTTTTTGTTTAGTTTCGTCTTTGTTGTATTTGAGGCCAAAAGTCACAGGAACATTCTCTACATCCTATGTTGTACCTATCACAAACCAATTAGGAATGATTTCTAACATATTGTCTAATTAGGAATCATAATAAGGGGTTTGATTTACCTGCTGAAGAGCTTTTTCCAAAATCAAAAAATTCCATGTGCACTTGCAGAAGTGGCATTGTGCATTCTGTGCATTTTGGATGTCTTTAAGATTCACTTGTCTAACTGTTATTTTTTTTTCTAAAATTTACTCTTTTATTTCTTTATTCGCTTAAGACTTTAAGTTCGTAAAATAGATTTCTACCAGTCTTTCAAGTTTTTCTTCCTGGATATAGCCAACTTAGGTGTGGTTCTTTGTTTGTTGTTGTTTTTTTAACTAGCACTGATACATATTCTAACCCTGACTCTTAGAGGACAGTGAGTGATATCCAGTGTGGAACAGGCCTCCTGCTACTCTGGGTAGGTGGTAGCTGTTTCAGACTACTGGAAGTACCTCCACATGCTTAGAGTGCTTTGTTACTAACTCATTGGAGGATCTACAAGAGCTTTCCAGCTGACTTGAACATTTGTCATTCTGGAAAGAGGGCAGGAAGGTCACTAACAGCAAGCAGCATGCAAGATAGACTATAAGGCTTCTTATCTATATTTCTGAACCAAGCAAAAAAATGTCAGTGAACCCCATAAGGGTTCATGGATTAAATGTTAGCTTTTGGTCTTTTCTAACCTAAATGAGTCTATGATTCATTGAAGAACATAAAAGGGAACAAGAGTGCTAATAAAGCAAAGTCTGATAATAAAGTACAAGAGAGTTTGTGTCCTTTTCACTGTCCTCAACAGTGACTGATGGAAAATAACTTCAAAAACATGTCACAGAAGTTCTTGGAGGCTTAGCTGCACTGATATAAAACAGCCACTTATCTTGAAAACTTCCTATCATGCTATCAGTTTTCATTATAGAAAATTTGGCACAGATGGTAGTTCACTTCTGACCTGTTCCAGAAAAGAAAGGAGAGCACAGCTACCATATTGAGCATTTGACATGAGAGTAAAGAGTCTCACCAACCTTCATCAAATTCTGTTATAGCTACTAAGCTGTAGTCAAAGAGACTGAATGAGGTTAGCATTCTTTGGCTTGAGCAAGTCAAAACATTTTGATTAAAATTTTTCTCTTGTGATATGCATGTCTATGCAGAAGGACTGAATTTTTCTCCTGTATGAACTTGCAGTTCCTTTCATTTATTTTGACATCTTACATTTCAGTAATTCGTTGCTGCCTAAAATACTTCATGATATTTATGTGGGGTTACACTTTGTTATTTGAAACTTCATTATTTCAAGAATGAAAATTTCTTTTCTCCAAGAATTTTTTTTTGCTTCATCTAAACTCTTCAGGAGCAGCTGATCTCCACCAAACACCCTAATTAAGTCTACTGAGTTTAATAAGAACAAGACTCTTTCTGAAGAAGTCTATAAACTGAAAAATCTTTTAAGAGAAATGCACCTACTATCTTGTATAAACAATAAAAAAAGATCAGAAAACAGAGCTGAGACAAAGAGGATCCTACAGCCCTGTAGAAGTCTTAAATAATTCTTGAGTGGGATATACTCAAAGCTGAGATGTCAGAGTAATAGTTTAGCTGCATAAAGCTTTGAAAACTCATTGTTTTCAGAAGTCTAACCATTTCGCTGGAAAATTACTGAGCTATTTGTGCATTAGTATTGTATTCTACTAGTTATTTAATGTAGTAGATCAAATTATGAAAGTTTTATCAAATAATAGGAGTGGTCTTCTTCCTGCTTCTTCATGTAGCTGACATGATTGTTTATCACATTCAATTGATGTATGTCTTGCATGAAATGATAGTATGGGTTTCTTCATAGCCAGTTAGCTACTGTCTACACTGAGATTAAAAGTTGCCTAGTCCTGGCCAGCTGACCAAGAACTGGTTATTTTAGCTACAATGGAGTTCACAGTGTTCACTGTGGGTAAAACATCCTTCCATTTGCATCCTCATTTTTTATTTGCCTGTGGTAATTGGAACTTGTTAGAGATGCCTTTAAATTCCATTTAGTATATATGGCTTACAGAATCAAGAAAGTGGTGAGTAAAGAGAGCAAAAAATAAGAAGCAAACGTTGTTATCTAGAGGATGGTAAAATATATCCTACATACTTCCATTATTACAGAAAAAGGCTAGAGTTGTGTGAAGAGATCTGTAAGGTCTCTTATGATGTTTTAAGATCTCTTAAGGATGATTTTAAGGACTTTTTTAAAGGATGCTTTAATAAGTCTTCACTCTTCTGTTTCAGTAGATATGAATATATAGTAGATGATGAGTATGTCTAGTATATAAAGCTACTTCATCATTTTTTCTCATTTCTTTGTGATATTAAACAATCAGTGGAATATATATGCATATATTGTTATTATTGTCCAATGAACTGACATTTGAAAATTTTTTATTGTTTTTCAAAACTTGCCTCTACTACCAATTGCTTGACTAGGTTTTCACACAAGTTTGGGTTTTGGTATTTTTGCTTTTTTGTCAGCAGTAGCTAGAATCAAAACCTGCTATTGTATTGCACAGTTCAGTACCAGCTATCTTCTTGCATGAAAAACTGCTCTAGAGTACCTGTGCAACACTGTCTTCCAGGGTGTGGTACAAAACCAGATTTCAGTAAGCACAGATATGACTTTTGCTATCAAGTTGTAAATTTTTTTTGCACACTTTTTAAAAATTTAGAAGGTTAGACCTTTATAAAAATCAGTATGCTTTAACATGCTTAAAGTAAGATAGAAGTTGTAAGGTTACTCACTGAGGAAATGTTGTACAGTGATAATTTTAATGGGCAAAGTCTCTGAACGTTGTGGGCTTGGCTGGTTATGGGGTGTACAGGAGTATTCTCATTCAGCATGTTTCAAAGGGTAGGCACGTTACACAGTGTGGAACTAGTGGAGGTTCAGGAATATCAAAGCAACACTGAGCTGCAGATATCACATCACTCCCCACACCAAATCAGTTGCCATGTTCAGTTCATATATGTGGCTTCTTACACAAATGAAATTCATGCATCAGATTTACTGATGTCAGGAATATCCCAGAAATGGCTAGCCCAGATTTGTTTACATGATACTCAGCACATTTCGGAGGTGCTTATTTTACTGCCACAACTTCTTCCGTATTTCTCTAGTTCCATCCCAGGCCTTACGGTGGAATGTTTTTGTGCATCAGCTGTCTGAAGCTTCTTGGGTGAACTAAATACTTCCTAGCATTTAAGAATCTGGCCTGTGGTGAGTGCTGTGACCAGACAGTCATTTTACATTAAAATACTCATTAAACTTAATAGGGAAAATAAATGTTTGAAAGCAGGTTGTCGTCTTTGCAGCCACCCCCTCCTGCAGAAGAGGTACAGGCTGGCCTAGGTTTGTAAGGCACTGCAGCTGGTCCTGGAAGTGAGCTGGAATATCTTACAGCAGCAACTGCCCTGCTCCTGGACAAAAGAATCCTTTTGCTTCTTCCCAGTATGTTTGATCCTTTGGCCCCAGCAACGGCCCATATGGCAAAACAAATGCAAGTTCCTGGAATCCTGAGGCAGGAGCTTCACAACTAACATCAGGCATTAGCGCTTAGCCAGTGATATCATATCTTACTCACTTCCTTTCTTCTTGCTCGTTTTCCGTGCAGGTTGGTAGTCAACCAATATACTTGCACAAGAAACAGCTTAACAAAGCGTGCCACACAAACTACTAAGAAATTATTACAGAGCAGCACCATGCCTGCTACGATCTTAGACAAACCATTACTATTTTAGCAGCTTTATCAAAGAATTGGTGATTTGACATCTGTTTCACTTTCTTTTGAAGTACAGGGATATAAAAATGTAAATAACTGATTCCTGACATAACAGAATACAGTAAAGCATGCCTACTTAGAGTTCACCAGACTGGATATTTATTTTCAAAACTTTTGAGGGCATATTGTAATAGCAATGTTTGCACAATAAAAAGTGGATCATCTTTCCTTGCAAGCGTGTCAAGGCAGCTAGGCTTCTGTGACACCTGGAAATTTCCATTGAAGAAGAAATCTGTTTTAAAACAGGGCTTTCTTAAGGAAAAAAAAAAAAAAAAAAAAGGAAAACAAATTTTCTTCAGGGAAAACACTTCTGTCAAGTTAACAACTTTCTCATATTCCAAAAAAAAAATCTAAGATTTTTAGCAAGAGGTAAAATGAAGATTACTTACTGGAATTTTGCAATGATGGAAATGTTGCTCACTTATAATGCAAGTAAATTTATCAAAATAAAAGCCAAGCTGGGAAAGAGAATAATGTGTATTATCATGAAGGAAGAGCAAAGACGCTTACTTTGAGGACCAGTGTGTTTCCAAGCTGTCAGTGTCAGCAGAAGGCAGGGTCAGTGATCTCAGAGCTGTAGCTATTTTCCTGCTGCACTTGCATTCTTCACCAGGTAAAATGTACTTATTTCCTCTAGCCACTGAATGCCAGAGCAATACCAGCTACAGCACTTTGTCAGAAAGTGAGCTCAAGTGCTAAACTTGTCACTCCCAGTGAGTCTAGAGTTTTCCACGACAGCTGATTTTGCTTAGTCAAACTGTATTTTCCATGTATCTTTCACTTACTTGTTTACTTAAAAACAGCAGTTAAAAAAAAGAAAGTGAGTAGCATTTGCTCTTAAGCTTTCACCAACAATCCAAAACAGAAGAGAATAATTTTATCCTTTTTACAACACTGTTTGGATGCAGGTAAAGATGAAAAATTTTTCTCTTTAAGAAGTCAGAGTGCATTTTAAAGGAAAATTTCCTTTCTGAAAACTTCAAATCTTTATTTGTTCAGTAATAAAAAAGCCTCTCTTGTGTGGTCTTTCTCTATAAGCATTAAAAGAACAGTGCAGAGAGTGAGTTTAATTCATAATTTTCAAGTTCATTTTTTAAAAAATGAATCTAAAAATTATTTGGCAGATATTGTATTTTTTTTCTGAAGAGAAGAATTGGTACATTCTGTTTGGAATCCTTGCCTTCTGAGGAATTAAAATGTACTTAAAAGGAAAAACCAAATAGACAGACATTTTCTTAAATCATGGTGGGTTTTTTTGCATGTACAGTAGTTGTAAGACTCAATGGCAATCAGGTTTTCCTACTGAGGTTTTACCGTGAGATCAAAGAACAGAAATCTGCAGTACAGCTTCTCTGTCACTGATACTAACTCTAAAGCAACATACTGCAACCTTTCATCTTGCAGTAGTTTCATGTGCATCTTAACAGAATTTCTTGAAGAGCAGAGCAAAAATATTTTTTAAAGTCAACATCAAAGCTTAATTTTCATGGACTCTTGCGCGTTTGTTTATGCACTTTGTCTACTGCAGTGTTTGCAGTTCAGGCTATTTTGGTTGATGTGGAGGGCTACAAGCTGGCTGATGGATTCAGCAGCTGCACATTACAGGATCAGCTGTCTGGAAGACTGAGTGAAGTGGGCAGTTGGCAGCCAAATGGGTACAACCCCTGTAGCCTAAGAAATTCCACAGTTGGTACTCCAGGATAGCTTATGAGAAAATCTTTACCTTAACACCACTGTGAAACTGTGTAAAAATAAAAATGCCTAGTGGATATGTGAGATTAATGATTTCAAAAAGTTGTTTTGGAAATGCTGTTTTCTAAACTATCAGGCTAGAATAGCTTTTGATATGAAACTATATACAATAAAACGGGGAAGGATTTCCATGCTTGTATTCGTATGCTGTATATTATTGCTATTGACCAGGAACTACGCATATTTAGAAATAGATGCCGATAGATAAATGCTGTTTTCTTATTACTTAGGAGTACATGGTTTATTTTATCTACCTGCCACTTCTGGTAAAAGCAACTGGCACTCATGCCAGCACTGAGGTACAGTCATAAATACAAAGTGTAAAACGGGCACATGACAGCTGGTTTTGTTCTAGCTAATGCTAAATCACCTACAAAGAGCTAGGAAGAATGAGGACAATGAGGCTATGTTGTACCAGGTCTTGACATTGAGCCTCAGTAAAATTGGGAACTTACATAACATGACATTTTTGTGCTGCATTTGAACTGCATTAATTATTACAGAAAACTATTAAATTCATAGCTGTGCTAAATATAATTACTTCATTTTGCTGAATTATATGTGAATCTAGACATCAGGTACAGCAGGAAGAAAGTGTTGTACTGGATAATGCCAACTGGACTTGACATTATATCGTTTCCTCTCAATATGCTGTTTTGTGCCAGTCAAGCGTAAAGAGAAAATGCCAGTAAGTAGGCTGCAGCTTTATTAATGCTCTTCTGCTGAAGACTAATCAGCATTAACTTATATTTCAAAAGTGATCATTTCTTTGTAATCATGTTCTCTTGATAAACATCTGGTATTAGCCTTTACACAGCTATTCTTTGTGCGACCTTCACCTTTGCATCATCATATGACAGTTAAAAAACAAGGAAAGGGGATATGAATAGGGGCATAAATTCTTTTTCCAAACTTTACGTAAGATGGACTTCCTGCAAACCCAGGCCTAATCTATTTTAGTCAGGAACCTGGCCTGTGGTAAAATGAAATCCAGTACCTTTGACAGTGGCTACTGACTCAGCTGAAATGGAAGTTACCTATCAAAACAATGTTATGTGATGCAGGAATGTCAACTTATGGCTCCTAAGAATTTTTTCAAGAAATACCCAATAGACCCATATATGACCTTGTGCCATGCGTGCAGGGTCTGACGTTATTGGGACTGCTAGTCAGCTACTAGCTACCACACAAACGGTTAGTGCACGTTCAGCAAGATTGTTGCATTGACACTACTGCTCTTTTTATATATATATATATGTGTGTGTGTGTGTGTGTGTGGTATCAAACCGGGCATACTGAACCTGTGCATGCATTGTAGACATTTGTCCAGGACTTCCAGGTGTTGAATAGCTGCAGCAATTAATAAGGGAGTTAAATCGCTTAAAATCTATGCCTGGCCCTATTGCAAATTAAATCAGACTTCCTGAATGGTTCAATCAGATTTTCATCTAATAGGAAGAGAAGAAAAAAAATATAATCAAACCATCAGCCCTAAAGATCACATCATGTCAACATATCAGCAAAGGAAAGAATACTTTCTATTCTCCCATGAAAGCAAATACAAGGCTACAGTGACAGCTCAATGCTACACTAATTCCAGGCCAGAAGGGAGAGAGAGATGATGATCATCATAAAATGGAGCTCAGAGTTTATGTATTATGAAAAGGTATGTAGGGACTTGATTTCCTCATTCAGCCACTGAGAAAATAGCTTCCTGTCTTGTGGCCACCCACTTTTTCTAAAACCTACATCCTTTAAGAGCTGGTACTTTGTCTCTGACTAGGATGGTAGTCTTATATGTCAAGATCAGAGTACATGACCTTCGCTTGTATATGGATGAGGTCAGCCTTAGGTTCTCTCTGTGTTACTGAAACTGCCAAAAGCCATTCATTATCTTGTTAGTGCATAAAGCATTTGGCTGCTGCCGTGCTCACAGTAGTCTGTAAGTACTTCTGCCTTTGCTTTTTGAGGAAAACAAGCAACTTATAACAGTCCATGTAAAAATTAACAGCACATGTCTTTGAATATGTGTTTCTTTCAAGCCCCTAGTGGTGCTGGAATTTGCATTTTGGTACAAAATTTTCTGTGTTGGTGTGGAAAGCTTGTCTGCTTCAGAAATTTGAGATGGCTTGGTAGCTAGTGTAATGGTAGAGCAAGACAAAACTTGTTTGAAGTGTAGGTCTGAACTCTTGCTTTAGAGTGTTATCTAGATCCATTAGCCAGTATTTTCAGTACATTACTTAACAATTATGAGGAGACACTTACTCATTCTTAATAGTTTCTTCTTATGGCTTCACATTTTCAACCTCTCTGAAAATTCTTATGGCAGTTGAATTCACCGTGTGTGTGTGGAGCTGGAAAATATTGAAAACTGGTTTTGCAGGTTGGTACAAACTTAAGCTCGTTCACATAAGTAGTCTAACTGAAGGTACATTAAGTATTTTTCTATACATTGAGTCTAATTTACAAAGTTACAGTTACTGGGCAGCAACCTGTTTTTTAATCCCTGAAATTAAAATTAAACTGCTTTATGGCCAAGACAAAAGATGTGAATGACGTTGGAGAAGCGAATGCAAATTCAAACAAGCTAATTCACTAAGAATATTCTTTAAAACATTTGAAACCACAGGAATACAGCTGTGCTTTTCAGTCAAGATTCAGTTGTAGTTGGATAAATGGATAACGGTAATCTTTCCAAAGCTTGGAAAAGATTTTTCTGAGAGTTTTAGCCTTGTCTGTGTGTCTGTAGAATTAGATTAATACACTAATCTGGTAGCTAGTGTCGATTTGCTCACCTGCAAGTGTTGTGGATGTTTGAAGCCCTGAGCACTTGCAGCCCTATGTGTTTCCAGGTGAGGCTGTGTGTTTTGTACTTGCAAATATAGGTGCTGGTTGTCACAATAAGGGAACTGAGGATAGAGGGGAAGAGATACTGCCTCTCTCTTAAGGCAACCTCAAAACTCTGCTCTTTGAAACTCCAACATTGTGTGTTCATCTCTGGCATTCCTGAGAGCTACCCCTGCAGTGGACTTGATTAATCTGTTAGTGATTTATTAGAATGAATAACTACTGATAGTACTTAACCATAAGAGTTTCTCATGGGCTAATATTATCTGTTATCTGTTGTACTAAAATTATTTAAAATTATCTAGGGATTTGATTTTGATTAATTTGTTACATTCATACACTTACATATTGAATAATTTGGCTTTACTTTCAGACTGAAGATGCCATATCTGAACTAATAAAAAATACTGTACTGTATTTTTAATTTAGAAAAAATCAGCTTTAGTGATTTTCTTGTTATTCTACTGCTGTACAAACCCACAGGAGTATCATCAGAGGCATAAGGTTTCATTATAATTGCCTGATAGAATTGTTTTGATACCAGTTTTCAAATGAATAAAAATTATATTGTTTAGTCTTTTTTTTTAATTGGTGTTATGCATATACAAACTTTTACCTCAAAAGGACACTTCTGAAGGTTTGAATTGAAAAAACTTCTTTATGTTTTTTTGAAAGAAATAAGTTTGGGATTTAAAATATGCTATTAAGGCATATTAAATATGTGCAGAAATCTGGAACATTAATTGCTAAATTTGGAGGATACCATCCCATCGAAACCTTAATTTTATAACCTTGTAACTTGAATTTTCTCCTTTCTAGACACAACTGTTCACAGCTTCTCTGCTTTACCTCTTTCTCCTTCTCCACCCATCTTATTCTGTTAAATTTTGAGTCCAGAACAAGACTATGCAAAAGTTAGCCCCCTCTCATCAGAGCAGTTAGCAATGGATCTCAGACACAGCTTATCCACATTGAGTCTATCCCAGACTTTTGCCCTACTTTGCTATAGAGGCTAGATTAAAAGGTAAATTCTGTTCAAAATATTTTTTTGTTGATGATGGCACAGTTCTAATTCTTTGCATTTTAATGGGGTGGGGTGGTGGTGAAGCAGAGAGGGAGACTGCTTTTGGCAATCTTACCATGTTCATTCCTATTGCCGTCTTCTAGGATGTCACTTTACAGTGTTAGTTTTCTGCTTCTGATTCATGTGATCTTGTTGTGCCAGGCTTCCTTATGATACGATGTGTCTGCACTTACTGAGCAGTCCTGCCAAACAGGACAGCTGCTGGTTCAGTTGCTGTAGCATTGCCATAAATAAAAAAAGAAATTAAAAAAAAAAGAACCTTGGATGTATTAATTACTTTCCTCTCTGAAATAATCTGTTCTGCATTTAATAAAAAGTACTTGAAAAGTAGAGCTGATCCATGAAAGGACCATGCCTGTAGCTAAATATCTGCTTTATTTTTCCATTACAGGATATTTGTGAAGATATATCTGATCATGTTGAACAAATTCATGCTCTACTAGAGACTGAGTTTTCCCTGAAGCTTCTCTCTTACTCTGTCAATGTGATAGTCGATATCCATACAGTACAACTACTCTGGCACCAGCTACGTGTTTCTGTTCTGGTTCTGAGAGAGCGTATTCTCCAGGGACTACAAGACGCCAATGGAAACTACACCAGGCAGACTGATATTCTACAAGCATTTTCTGAAGAGACTAAGGAGGTACAGTAACTAAATTCAATTTTGAGAATTTCATCTATATTTGAAACAGCTCATCCCTGTTGCACATTTAAAATTGCTAGGATGACAATTTAAAGGATGGCTTACTTGTCTTCTAGATATTTTGCTGATTTGGTGTTTTAAATGTCTTCACTGATATCTGTTCTCACTTCATTAATTAAAGCACATTAAGGTAAAATTTTAGAAGTGTCATGCTAATGGATAGCAATGTTTTCTTATGATTGAAATATTTTTCACAAAGGATTGGAAACACTTGCAGGGGTGCATCTGGTCCAAAGTCCTTGGTCTGGTCACTCGTGAATTTAAGGTTCATATAAAATTCAAAACTCAATTTTTATCTGCAGTGAATTCTTTAATGAAAAATGTAGATATTTCCCTTCTTGCTTACACAATGTTTTCCAAAACTTTCCAGACTAGGTCAACATTCCTTTATAACAGAGAGGCTGAACTTTATGGGAATTCTGCAATATGCCTCTAAACAGTTACACACTCTGTCTGAAAAACAATGATGCATGAATCATACATCTTTTATTCTAACGGGGTGTCAAAGTTGCACACATGTAAATGGTTTGTAAATCTGGATTCATTTAACTAAAATGCCTTTTCCTTTGAATTAATCATTACTAAATTAGCTTAGTTAGAAGGACACTACTGGCCTAATTTTGAAAACTGAAAGAAGAGGTAAATTTTTAATAGTTAGGGTAGTTAATGGTTAATAGAAGATAACTTAGTGTGTAGAGGATTCTTTATTTGTGGAAAGTCATAAGATTAGGATAAAATGCTTTTTTAGGATTAGATACATTTACATAAAGAGACCTCTAGATCGATGTAGTGAGATTCTGCGACTTGTGTTACAGAGGAAGTCAGAAGTTCCCTAACGATGTCCTGAATTTCAGATCACTCAACTTTAAACAGAATGTGCATGTTTCTCTGCTCCCTGTTGGGTTTTATAGTTGACTTTGGCACAACAGAGTGGGTGGTTCTGAAATCAATGCTTAGATATGCCCAGGCCCACCTTCCACACCCCCTCTTCCTGATGTGTACATACCTGGTGCTTCAGGTTCAGTTTCTGCTTTGCTCTTCCTGGTAGACCCCCTCAGGCAAGTCTGAAGGAAATCCACACTTGTCTGAATATCCAGAGTGGTGAATTAGGGTGAAGTCATCATTTCATGACATGAGCGTGATGATTTCAAGACATAAGGAAGGGGCAGATTCAGATACTAAGAAACAGGAAATGTCCCATCTGGATCTGATTACAACAGCTATAAAAAACATCCCTAAGTACAGGAGAGGACTGACTGGGGAAGGATAGACTATTTTTCAGTGGGGAAAAAAACATGTTGCCAGACAGGTTTCTATGGTAATTAAAAAGACAAAATATCCTGACACGATAGTTTTTCTCCACTCCAACAAAAACATAAATAATATTTTGTAAAATTAATGGCTAGCAATAGCAGGCACACAATATTAATATTATGTTTCTGGTCTAATGCTTGAATAGGTTCCCAGAAATTGCTCTGCAGCTTTTAACGTTCAGGTATTTATTCAAGCCTTTCGGCAGGTATAATGGTCGTGGCTTTATTTGATGAAAACAAATTAATACATAAAATGTAATGTAGAGGCAATTGTATCTACTCTCATCTGCCTCTGTTTTTTGGTGCGTTTCCCCCATATCCTTTCCCAGACAGGACTACACTGTAGGGCTAGTAAGTGCCTCATGATACAGGTATTATCTATTAAGGATTTTCATGCATGTGTGAATAGTGAGACTCTGAGCAAACCTAGAAACATTTGCCCATACAGATAACCCTTCCTTGGAGAATTATTACCCTAATTTTCAGTATTCCTTGAGGATTATGAACTAGGAACGACAACTTATTTTTTTCTCCTAAGGTTGAGAAGTCATCTGGTTTGAAATCAATAGAAGGAAACTTTCACACACAACAAAGACTTCTATTTTGGAATTCACTATCATAAGACACTTAGAAGTAGAAAGAAGTTAAAAGAATAAATGTGAAAACTAAGCAAAGATAGGACAAATTATAACTCTAGATGAGGAAGTCCCTATGCTGCTCATTGGTAGAAGGTGGGAGTGCTGGTAGAAATGTTGTATGTGGAAGGGCCACATACGTATACCCATGGCTTATAGCTCAGCTAGCAGAAAATGTTTAGAACTGATGCAGAGACAGTACTCAGCTAGACAGAAATTTGATCTGAAGCTGTACTGCAAATGTTATGCTTTCCTGTAGTCCATGAACCTATCATTTCACAAAATGTTTGGCTCACTCCTCAAGTCAGCTGTGTTCTGTGTAATGCTGAAGAGCATCTTTGACTGCCAAAGTTAACTGAGGAGCTCCACGGGAGAAGTGACCTGCCAAGGTCTCTTTCGTATTCAGTAGACAGTCTCATCTAGTTAATATTTGCTACTCAGTTTATAGACTGCAGTCAATCACAGCTCAACAGTCCCGCCAGGGCTATATTTACAATGTAGCTGTAACGCACATAGATGTGCACAAGCTAGCCTCAACATAACAAACGGGGATGTAGCCACTAATGTACCTGCCAAAACATGGAAGTGTACAGCACAAGCTGTCCTGGCTTGGTTAGGAATCCAGCTCATTAACTGGGCAGGCAGTAACTGTGCTTTTGGCTGTCTCAGCAGTGCCATACTGCATAAGATGTCAGCAAGAAAAGGCACAAAAAGTTTTATGGGTTGGAGGATATAGCGGAACCAGTGAGGCAAGCAGCCTGCCATTATGGAGACGCCAAATTAAGAAAACACTTTTTTAAATAAAAAACTTCAGAGAGTTAAGGTTCTGGAGGACCATTTCTCCTTCAGGAATTACCCAGAGATAGGTAAGAAGGGAAGAAAAATGAGTTCTGTGTGGCCCGAGTTCTGTCCAGCTGAACCTAGCCTGTGAGTTTCATTTCACATTTGATAAAGCCAGGAAGTAGAGAAAGGATCAGTACAAGGCTATGCTAAAATGCAGTGAATCCTTATGTTCTCAAACAGTTGGTAAAGTCACAAAAGGAATATCTTAAAAATTAAATCAGCTCATTTGAAAGAGTTAAAAAAAAAAAAAGAAAAAGAAACCAAAACCAGCAGAATTGTCCTGGTTTAAATAAAAATACAAGAAAGTATTGGAAACAGCCTACACAGCTTTACAGGAAGCATTACTATGTGAAAAGGAACATATTTTTTGAACTAAGGTATTCCTATTGGTAGCCATGCAAATAACTAAATACAATGCTTTTCTGAAAAAAAAAACCAAACCAAAAACATGGTAATACTGGCATTAAATAATGCTCCTCTGAAGCACACATTTAAGAGACTGCTTGGAAAATGATGAAGCAAGATGGTTTAATGCATGTGATTGTAAATTTTATTAATGTTAATAAACACATTTTTAAGAGACGGAGGAATGGAGCTCATTACTCGGGAGAAATGAAAGCCCTTAGGGCCTTGGAAAAGATTTTGATTTATATATGGTTTTACAGTTTCTAATCTTTTCCTGAGATTAGAGGGAAAATGCAGCTGTAATACTGATCATTGTTTGGTCATTATTTTCCTTATTAAATGCAGCTTCAATATATAAATTTGACAGATTTATAGAAACTTCCTCTTTTAATTCTGGACTATCGACAATGTACAATTTGTGGCATAGGTTCTACATCTGGGTAAATGGTGATAAATAAAATATATTTCCAGTGCCCAAGATTATGGTTAATAAATAACTTTCTAATAAATCTTTTCTATAAATAAATAATATTTTTATCTGGAGGATTTTTTGCATTTTTATTTTGAATAATATAAGTGGGGTGGACAGAGTACAGGACTCAAACATTACATGCTTATAGAAGATGGCAAGCAATAGCCTTCTTTATTGACGCTATTCTTGTTCAGACCAAAATCCAAATGGTTTATTGCGAGATGAAGAGATTATGGGGTTATTGAATCTTCTTCAGCCGTGATGCTCAAGGTCCTTAAACTATGGATTTAGGCAGTGTAGTGAGACAAGCTTATTCCAGAGAATAATTCAGACAAGCACCTATTGTGGATACTCAAGAGTTTGCTTTAAAGAACTCTATTATGAAAACCATACCTCGGAAAACCAGTACACTGATTAAGGCACCTAAAGTTAGAACCCTAAACCATGAGTTTCTGCCCTGTATGTTTTTAAAGTAGTTTCTGTAAGCACTTGGGCTAATGTTGGCTTTTTTATTTTAAATTCTGCTTTTCAGTTTCTTTTGTTCAGTTGATGTGCTCTGCCAATTACTCTTGTTCTAGATAGTTTCATGGAGTTACTTAAAATGTATACCAGTGTAAATAAGAACAGAAATTGTTTCAGCATTATTTGATCCTGCATTCAGGTTTCAAGTCATGTGCTAGGATCTGGGAATAGTTGAAACCTGCCTAGGTGTTCATCTACTAAAAATATGCTTATAAACTCTTGACTGAACATAATTTTTTCTGTGATTGTTATAATATCAGGCTGCTTTTGGATCTTAATGTAGTCAGATTTTTTTTAGTATCCTTCAAATAAGTCACCGATTTATAGACATTAATGTGACTTCAATCTTAAAATCTTATTTGCCACCTGAGATGTGTCCTCTGGCTATATCTGCATTTCTGAGATTGAAGGATGTCCATTGAGATGATGCTGTCAAGGGATCACAGCAGGCCAGAGGTTTAGGAAAACTGGCTATAGTTTCTTTTCCTTGAGTTGTTCTCTATTTGTGCTCCAAATATCCAGCAGATAAATCCATCCTCAGTTCATAATGCTACAGAAAAGTGACATGTAGTTAACAACATTTATCTCACAAATACAGGAAGAAATGTCTGTCATTGTAAGGTGGTGTTTGGAAAAAACATTCTGGCAATCAACTGAAAGACAGTAGAGAATGATAGATTTCTCAGAACACAAGATTAACAAGTTGACTGATACAGTCAGCGGTCCCCAGGATCCCCTCCTTCCTTTTTGAGGTTGTTAGCACAGGAAATATGAGTCTGCTGTATGGAATTTCTGAGTCCCCCCTACAGAGTATGTAGAACTGAGAACAGAATTTAAGCAGGAGAATACCAATAGAAAAGTGAGTTGATATTTTTAGGTAACTTGACACACCTGACTGAATCTAAGCATTTTTCAGTTTGGTGCCATTTTTTATTCCCAAACACTTTGGAATGGTTTGCTTATCTACAGGGTACTGCCAGAAGAGGCAGGTCAGTGATAAATGCTTTTCTAGGTGTTAGGAAAACATAAAAGCTGACAGTTTGGTACTTTGTGTGCTGTATATGCAAATTAATTTTCTAAAAAAGTACCATTTCTTTGTCTATTTCAGGACCGTCTTGACTCTTTAACTGAAGTTGATGATTCTGGACAGTTAACCATCAAATGTTCTCAAAATTACTTGTCACTGGATTGTGGTATTACTGCATTTGAACTATCTGACTACAGTCCTAGTGAGGATTTGCTTGGTGCTCTGGATGATATGACCTCTGGCCAAGGGAAAGCAAAATCATTTGAATCCTGGAACTACAGTGAGATGGATAAGGACTTTCCAGGACTTATTAGAAGTGTGGGTTTACTTGCAGTAGCAACTGATTCCATCGCTTCCCAGTGTAATGAAGCATTACATGAGAAAGAAACCCATGTACCTTTTCCAGTGGAAGATGGAGAAGAAAGCAAAGACAGGAAAGCACTGCATGAGCACTCGCTAGTATCTCCTTCTGTGAACTCCTCTCTTCCTAAAGGACCATCTGAAGATGGTGTTTTACCTACTGACAGCAAACCAGCTTCCACAGTAAAGAAAGCAGAATCCAATCTTCCACAGCACACCAGGGAAAAAATCAACCATTCTCAATGTGAAAACTCAACTCCTAAGAGGTCCATCAGAGACTGCTTTAACTATAATGAAGACTCCCCTACACAGCCTACATTGCCAAAAAGAGGTCTATTTTTGAAAGATGATGTGCTTAAAGATTATATGGAAGCCAATGATTTTAAAAGGCAAATCTCTCAGATAGTTAAAAATGAAATGAGTAGAAGTACACCCTCATTGTTAGATCCACCAGACAGGTCCAAGCTTTGCCTAGCTTTACAGTCACCCTACACTAACAGTCCATCTGCAGTTAGTCAGTCATATGATTGCTTAAATACAATAGGTGACAGAAATCTTGAGTACACAATAAATAATCACTTTAAGGGCAGTCCCATAAGTCTAGGAAAGTCTGCTTTCTATAACAGTAAAGAAAAATCAAAACACAAGAAGCCTCATGATGCTCCAGAGAAAGTGAAAGCTGGCAGAGCACCTGGAGGTCCATCAATACAAGTCAAAAAAAGAGGACGTTCTTCTCTACAGAATGGAATTTCTTCTCATAACTCTCAGTCTCTGGAGGAGACGGAAACAGATTCTCCTGCATCATTAGATTCTTGTAACCAGGGAGACCCAAATGGGCAATCACAAGGTAAAAATGAGTCTTTCAGTTCACCAACACGTAGCCAGAAGAGTGCTTCCTCAGCTGGTTCTGAGCTTAACAACTCATCACCTCTTCCACTGAGAAGAAAGAATAATAAAAGCTTCTCAACCCCAAGCTACACTCAAAAAACCAGTAAAGATGGTGAGGTCTGGTATGGATCTGATGAATATTTAGCACTTCCTTCACATCTCAAACAGACTGAAGTATTAGCTTTAAAACTAGAAAATCTGACAAAGTTGCTGCCCCAAAAGCCCAGAAGAGAAACAATTCAAAACATTGATGACTGGGAGCTGTCAGAAATGAACTCTGATTCAGAAATGTATCCAACATACCAGACCAAAAAGCACAAAAAGATGGGTAGAATTTCACCAAGCTCTTCCAGTGATATAGTATCCTCTTTAGGTGACAGTATTGAATCTGGGCCTCTCAGTGATATTCTCTCTGATGAAGAACTTTGTATGCCTGTATCTTGCGTTAAAAAATACATTGAAAAAAAGTCAGAAAGG
Organism: Falco biarmicus; assembly: GCF_023638135.1. Lineage (NCBI taxonomy): Eukaryota > Metazoa > Chordata > Aves > Falconiformes > Falconidae > Falco > Falco biarmicus. The sequence goes on along the minus strand of NC_079294.1, from coordinate 13,173,866 downwards.
ACTGCTGTCACTCAGTCCACTGAGAATGAGACTTCTGCCTCAAATAAATCAGCTTTAATTCATCAACTGATGCAAGATATACAACATCAAGAGAATTATGAAACCGTATGGGAGAAAATTGAGGTAAAGCAGTAATCCTGTGCTGTTCTGTTCTGTTCTTGATAAGACTGTATATGGAGATGGAGGTGTGGACAGGGGTGGAGTTGCTTTCTTGTTTTCTTTTAATGTTGAGAATGGTCTTGTCTAGTGACTGTTAGAAGTAGAAAACAGCAGCAACTGTAATTCCAATAGACTGCAGGTAACTTTAACTAACTATACAGAATTTGCCTACATTATTTTACTTACACCAATGCCTTTACCCTTGGCAAAACATTATTTTAATCAATACAGTTTCTTTTTGCCAAGATCAGGTACATAAGTTATTTTTAAGATGACGTGAAAAATAAACATTGGAAAATCAGGGATCTTTGTTGTATTTGAATGAAGTTATACCTAATATCATCTGCCTACTATCTTAAAAAAAAATAAAAAAATTCTTTAGTCCAAGAATAGAATAATAATTTTCTTGATTCCTGTCATATCATGTATAATAATCACATTTCTTTTTAATCAGGTCTTTTCCCTGACAGCGAGTATATTCCCTCCAGTGTTGGTGGAACTAAGCACAGCAACTGTTGGGGTTTTTTTTGGTTTTGTTGTGTTTTTGTTTTTTCTTAAATAATCCTTTCTGAATAAGAGAAATTTAATAGGATTTCATTCTTGGCTTCTGACATCACTTCTTCAGAAATACCTCTTTATAAAAAATGGAAACTTTTGCAGTAGTTAACACTATGAAAGATCTTTCCGAGTAAAAAGATAAACTTTGGAAAGGGAGGTGAATTTGAATGAATAATCAAATAAGGACCTAGACATCTCAATAATATAATTATTAGCTTACATTCATAGTAAATTTTTGTTTCAGTTTTCTGATGGGTTTGTCTTCCTTACCATTGCAGAGCAGAACTCTCCTATGCAGAACATTTCATGTCCATCCGCGATATAGTTTAGTAAAATGGCTGTCAGAAAAGAAAGCTTCATCTCTATTAGATTTCAAAATCCTTTGAAGCTCATGATATATATATTAAAGGGTGATCTTGGCATCTAAATGCTAAATCTGGTCTCTGTATTATCTTCTGTTTTATCAAGCTCTGTAAGAGCTAAGAAAAAAGGTTTTATAGCTATTACTTCAGTAAATGCTTCTTACGATGCATGATTTCTATAACTTTTGAAGGCATTCCAAGTACTATAACTAGTAGAAAAGTAGTTGAGCTAGAAATGTTGGATGATAAAGTCAGAGTAGAAAACACAGAAAGAGAAAATTCTTAAACAAAAGAGGGAGCAGCAGCTGTCAGCCTTGAAACTGTCAGCTCTAAAGGGCAGCGTTTAATGATTCAAGTTGTTCCCTCCATCCTGATGGCTGGGGTTCATCTTCTGGGCTCTGATGAAAGAACCATCTTCATAAGTGCAAGCTATTTCTGTGCTTAAGTTTGTGTAGTGTTGAAAATTAGTCCAGATGAGTCTGACGGATACAGACCCCTTCATTCTGTGCAAGCAACAAATCCCATCAAAGCTGCTTGTGAATATGTAACATGGTGTCTTTCAAATGATACTACAAGAGCCTGTTTAAGGAATGGATTTAGTTGAGTGTCTAGGGACCAGCTCCCTCCACTAGATGCTGACTAGCATCCTTTTGGCCAGAAGCAGATGGCAGAGAAATTTTGCATCACCCTCTCAAATCATCATGTTTATTTTTCTCAAACTTTTGGAAAAGTTAATTCTTCTTTTTGGGGTCATCTGTCTTTGTGTGATTCCCTGCAGCTACAGTTCAGTCTTGCCAGGATGGAGGAATAAGAACCAGCTCTAACAGCTGGCTGCAGCTGTAAACACCCACTTCTCCATACCCATCTTCTCCTTACCTTCTCTGGGGAGTGAACTGAGCTTGTGACAGCAATTAAAGGTAGTTAGCTGCTCTCTGGCCAGAGTAAACCCTTCTAGCTAGTGATTACAGCTGCTGCTCTTGTCCTTGAGGAACTTTGCTACTGCTGATGCTTTTTCCACAATTTCTCAGTGTTCCTGGTTGTGGTGAATGTTTGGGGAGTGTTGATCACAGAGTTTGAAAATAATCTTATGAAGTGAGTTGTGGGAAGGGGCTCAAATTAGAAGGGCTTTAAACAAAAAGAAGACCAGATGCAAAGAGCACTGCTAGGAAGAGATAGCTCAGTGATCCATGCCCTTAAAAATCAAACACAAGAATGTTTCATATTTATTTCATGAAGAAAGATGTATGCTAGCTACACTCAATGGCTTGAAAATGTACTTCCTGAATAGTGAATAAAAATAATCAAGATAAAAGTTTTGAATAAAAATTTTGGCAAAGCAATTATAATATTTTAAAGAACTAGAAGGTTTTTCCAAGCTGCTTATTTACCTGAGTTTTCCCATTGTTGCTAGTAATTATATCTTCTGCTTGTAAGACTAATAACCAATTTTTCAATACAAGAGCTCTTACTGAGGTAAATTCTTCCTCAGTAACATTATGGTGTCTTGCTGAGGTGCTTTAATTTGACATAAGTAACAGAAAAAAAGAAAATTCCTCCCTTATGTGATGTTATGAAGTATTGTAAACAAAATCTAACATAAAATACCATACCTGTGTCACATATTGAGTCCTTTCAATTGCTAGATCTCCTGTTTCATAATTCCCTAAGCAGCATATCAGAAGTGTGCCATTGCTTTTTAAATTAGTCATCTGGCATTTACATTAATTCCATTATTTAATAAGAAGTCTCCAACTCAAAAAGGAGTTTCCTAATTGCATGAATACATGTCTTAGCAATAATTCAGTAGTACTATTGTTAGTGGTACTTTTGTGCTAAAGAAGTCAGATCTGAATTGAGAGCTTAATTAAGGACAGAAGAAGCATGCTCATGCCCATTAGTAATCCAGTTACACTGCTGCAAATGTCTAGCCTAATATTTTTTTTTTATAATTTTATTTATTGAGATTGTAAAAGAGAACTAAAATAACACAACCTTTCTTTTTCAGATAACAACAGCTTAGAAACAACAAAAAGCATTTATTGGAAGCCTTATTCATTTCTCAGTTATATGGTGGATAGTCATGTGTAGAAACTGATAAAATGTGGGGTTTCATACTTGCAAATTATGCAGATGCCCTTGCATGTGTATTATCATGCTGTTAATCTGTCCACCTACAAACAGAATTCTGCTTGACTTGCCCATTTGCTGTTACATAGGATCACTTTCTTGCTTTGCAATAAGTACTGCATATTCTCACCATATTTTGCCTTTTACTGCAGCTAATTCTTTGGCAAGTGCTTATGCCTTTAGTACTGGGTATTTCCATTCTGGGGTACATAACAATTTCTGTGGCAGCACCTTGTATGTTTCAGAAATTACTTTTTGGAATTAAATGTAAGAACAAGTCATAGCAAATTCTGAATGTTTCTCTTACTGTTGAAGTATCATTCAGCTTTTAGTAGCCACCCCAAATGAATTTTTAGAATGCACATTAAGCTCTGTAGCTTCTGTTATACTAACTGGAGAGGAAAAAGATAGAACAACATCATTCTCACAAGTAAAGTCAACAGAGTTCTTTTTGCTGTAAGAAGATGGTTGATTGTCACTTCTCATATGTAACACCAGGACTCCATAGTATTGGGTTCAGAATGCTTTAAAATTTATTTTCTGTAAGAAAACTTAAATAATTGATTTTTTCTCCCCCTTTTATGTGCAAACTGAAAAACTGGAAGAAAAAAATGATCCTGGGCTGATCTAATGACAATGATTTTCAATTATCTTACGTGAATACTGTAATAATCACAATAAACCTTGTTCAGGCAGTTCCATCTCCCTCTCTAGAAAGCGATACTAGGGTTGTGACTATACCGACATCTTTGTGCTTTAATTTGGGGTCACTGATACTCCCGTCTACTTGATTTTTGAGGGCACTATTGTAAAGGGTAGAAATTTTCCCGTTTGCAACACTATTCATTTAAACGAAGATGTGTTTGCTTTGCAGGCCTCAGGGTTAATTGTATGGAGCAAATTGCTGATTTTTTCCTGTTATACAGACTCATAGCTTGTTTTATCACAGACTCTGTTTCTGTAAGAGGCAGCTAAATTTCCTCTGCAAGAAGCAATTTGATATCTATCGATCCCATCTTTTTAGCTCATCACATTTCATGAATTTGCCTTCAAGTCTGTTGGCTTTGTATTATGTCTGGGAAGCCCAGTTAGCCTTGGCACTGGTTACCACGTTCTTGATGTGCTAAGGGAATAAAATAATTCTGCTCTGCATGATTTTCTGCTATGGGTTAGACCATGCCACAGGGATCCTGTAGCAAAGAGACAGGAAAAAAAGATTTTGCTGCCTACCAGGACCCAGTCAGGGAACGCCTCACCCTTGTGCAACCATTTATCCCCTCTGAACCCAAGATGCCTCAGCAGAGCAGAGACTAAAGACTCCTTTTCCAAATTATTGGAGTAATGTGAATAATTTTCCTGTCTAGGAGGGACTAAGGATCGGTGCAGTGTGCAAAGGAGAGTGCAATATCAGTGCTAAGCCTTGTTAGTATGACAAATAGCTTGTGTGTTTAGGTGGGAAAGATTTGCATTTTTAGAGGGTAGTCACAAAAAGTGATTAAACAGTAGGCTTCTGCAAATGGTTAATGGACTTGGTAGAGAGTGTGTGTATTGGAAATATGGCTGGGGGTACATTTGGGCAGTGGAGAGCCAGCTGGTTAGAAAATATTTGGAGAACTGACACAAAGGGGAAAGAATTTGTGGTGTTTAGATTGAAAGGGGACTTGAGTTGCTTCTGGGCAGAGAATGGACTGAAAACACACGAGTACCGTTAAGGTGGAAGCTGTATTGCTTTAGGGGAAGCACAGTTTATTGTGTTTGGAGGTGATTTTCATCGTTAGGGGGAAAAGCATGCATAGAGGACAAATGAAGTTTGGGCTCTGGGGCTAACATAGTGAAAAACTAATAAGACCTGGTGATGCTGATGGGGCTTGGTAGCAAAGAAAAACCAGAACTGAAATCAGCAATGACAGAACAGGTGGAAAAAGCAAAGGTAATCACCAGGGAAGAGGACTGCCTTATTTTGGATTACCAGATAAGGGATTTTTAAAGTGTTGCAGTGCTCCCTTCAGCCCTCTTGCTTTCAATAACTTAGTAATGGTGCTTCTAATAGTGACCCTTTTAAAAGAAATGGGCTGTGTATTTTTCCTAATACATGGAGTGCTTGCCAAAATTTGTTCATCTCTGTATCTTACTTATACTGCTTCATACAGTTTAGATTAAAATACTGCTCTTGGTTGATAACCAGTTTATGAAAAACAGTAATTGAAAGAGGTATCAGATCCAGAAATTCCTTGGCAACTCTGCAGTTTTCTCAGCAGTCTTGCTGCTTTGTGCAGCATAACTGAAAATGTCGCTTCACATTTTTGTACTGGGAGTCGAGTCTGATGATACTTGCCTGCTTTGAAAGTTCATTGCTCAGTTTTCAAGCTGGTTAAAGTATTATTAAGTAGTAATGTAGGATACATATGGAACTTTCACTTTTATTCAGACAAATGCTTCTTTACTAGAAGATGATTCTGAAATACAGTGAACCTTCTGTTCCTCCAAAACACTTAGCTCCTGACAGTTTGCTTGAATTTTAAACAGCTTCTCCAAGTACATTCACTTTTCCTTGGCATTGGCTTCACCACCAAGAATCTGAGCGAGTTTGTCACCAGTGATCTTTGCGAAAACAGAACTTCTATGTGAGCTGCACAAATTCTGAATTTGTAACTTTACATCTAAGACTGACTGCAGGAATTATGCCTCCTTAATGAAACACATCTATTGCGAAGCATATGCTTGTTCAGAGCTGTTTGAATTTCCAGTGTAAAGATCTCAGAATGATTTGGCAGTGAGCAGTTTTAGATCAGGGACTCTTTTACACTCAGTATTTGGCAGTCATTCCAAATAATTTTTCTGGGGAAAAAAAAAGAGAGAGGAAGAGAGAGAAATAGAAAAAACCTGCTCACAAATAATTTTAGTAGCACTGATTTTAGGGTATGTCTTTACTGGTATTTAGAACTGATTGTAAGGGATATGTCTGCATCCAGTGTTTGGCTCACATCTGATGTGAGACCTTTGGCTGCAGAAAGCCTCACAATTTTCTCTTGTTGTGTACATAGCTGGACACCACATCTCAGCTCAGGGATGGCTAACAGCTTAGAAGAACCGAGGAACAGCTGCTTTTGCATGCACTCTGTGAGCCCCTCCTATTCTAATGCAGTCACCCAGCTCAGCTTTGAGTGACCATTGGCTTTACAACCCAGAGTCACGTCTTAATCATCTGTATCACAGCCTAGCCACACATCTGCACCACAGCCATCCACATTATTTGTTTGTGAATTGGAAACTTCCTATAAATTGGTCAAGGATTATTTCTTACGTTCTGGATCTCTGCTAATAGTCAAAAGGGTGCAACCAAGCTGAAGATGGAGAGAAGGAATGCTGAGACTGCAAGAGGTGGACTTCTTGCTCTCTGCAGCAAAGGACAGGCTCGAAGGTGAGCAGTGAGTGCCAGGTGACTTACTCAGAAAGCCAGTAGAGGCTCAAGATTTAAAAGGCACACAGTGATAACCTGGAAAACTAATCAGTATTGACTTTAAGATGATCATATTATCAACTCCTTTCTATCAGTGCATACACTCTATTATCTGGGATTGTTCACAGCTTTCAGTTCTCTCATGGAGGTAAAGGCACTCAGAAACCACTGAAGGAGGTTTGGAAGCTTTCAGTGATGGCACTAGCTTTCAAAACAGACAGAAAGAGTCAAATAGCTGTTGAAAATTTACTTCAGGGTATGTATGGTGGTTTAAGAGGAATCTTCTTGTGTTGCTCAGGTCTGAATCCTCTATAACTGCTGTTTTATGGGGGCAGGTGCTGGGGAGAGGGTTGGTTCGTTGTGAAAAGTTCGAGAATATTTCTGAGCTACCCTGTCAACTACTTACTGTATTGATTTTAGGACTCCTTGAAGTGTCACTGTTATTAAACACAAAACTATTGAAATTAAAATCATGCTTTCTAATATTCCCTTAAAATATAGTAAATATGGAGCAGTGAGACAGCATGCTCATTGATTTTTATTTTCATAGTGATATGCCTTTCCCAATGTTTTAAGGTCCAGCTCTTCCATTACATAATATACTTAGGCTCTTGGGTACTTATGTTTTATGTATCTTATGTAAGGAGGTACAGGATATTCCAGAAAGATACAGTATACCAAAATCACTATGCTCTATTCTAAATATTTAATTATTTAAATAATACATTGCTGCTAATTTCCACCTAAATCAAACTCCAGTCTATCTACTGTTGTTAACGCATCATTGCCTTAAAATGTGTGTGTGCTGGAGATGAGTCAGAGCAAGAAAAATGTCCAAGGGTCTAGAGAGGATTAACCTGAGGAGAAAGATCAAGTCCACTTATGTAAGATTATTGCATAACTTCTCAAAATGTGTTCATATCTTTTTCTCGTGTATCTTTATATATTTTGACAGCAACTGGTTTTCATTCCTTCATCCTTTCCAGTATGTTATGATCAGGAATGAAACATTAAATAATGCTGACTCTTAAATCACAGTTGTCATCATTAGGCATCAGAGTGAAGATAATTTGTGGTAAATATGGACAGGAAACTGTCTCTCAGAGGCTTGTTTCAGACTGTTTATATGCTTATGCAGGTATTTGAAAGTTATCTTGAAAGCAACCAGAAAGGCAAAAAATTGTTTTTTCATCCTTTTAGGTTTTGGAGCACAGATGACAGTCCTCACAAACAACTGAGCTGTCCTTAGCAAATCAAACTGGAATCTTATCTGAATATTCCTTTATTGTTAGTAAAGACTTATTTTGAATGCTGATTCTCATGCAGGTCAAGTAAGGTTACCCAAACAAGGGCTAGATTTGCCTCTGGTTTCCCTTGGACAATGCTTGGAATCTCTCCAGGCTGACAGAGGGGAGGACCAGCAAGCAAACAGATTTTTGGTAGTAGACAGTGTAGATGTTCAAGTCACAGTAATTTAATATTACTAACTGCTTCTTCCTTACTGATCTGCCAGCATCTGACTACACAAATGTTTCCTTGCTGTGTTGTGTAAGACTAAAGACAAATACTTTAAAATGTTAATACTGCTGCACTATTAGGAGCAACTGAACTATGGCAGGTAGCATAAAATTAGCTCAGGTAAGTCCAAACTAGGTTCAACCTCATTTATGCATTGCAGTGCAAATCTCCTACAGCTCTGCTGAGATACACAGAGGCAAGAAAAAATACTAAATTTATTAGAAACAGTGAAGCTTCTGGAGTAAAAAATAAAGAATAAGAAGATAAAAAAGACGAGACTGTTTTTATTTTACTCTGTAAACATATCCCGATTTTGGGATGACAAAAGTAAGCCAGAATTAGGGTCTAAAAAGGGTGTAAAGGAATGTCCACTGGAGAACACTGAAAAAAGAAACTAGCTAAAAGGGAAGGCACATGAATTAGGAAGCAAAGGAAAAGCAATTAATGGAGGAACTAATAGTGACAGGATTTCTTTGGAGACTGCAGGTGAAGAAGAACCAAGTGCATAACAGGAGGCTAAATTAGGAAACTAGAGGAATAATAATGGAGTAAAGAAAAGAGGTGGTAAATATTAATTTCTCCTCACTGCTGCCATATTTAGCAAATAGTGGCAGTCACCATTTTCCCTGTTTTTAAACTCAGAAATCTTAACTGTGAAGCAAGTTCATGGGTCAAAGAATTATAATATCTCTTGTGAGGTGACAGACTTAACCTCTTCTAACCAATTAGCTTTGAATAATAGGAAATGCTGTATTAAACGTTCTGCTTTTGAGGGAGAATCGTGGTCATTATATCTTAAGTCATGTCAATGATATAGCAGAGGTCAATGCATTTAGCAGCTACCCACAAGCAAACAGCAGCTGTTCTATTTAAGTAAAAAGTGGTTTTTTCCTTCATTTTGGAAAACTTTTAGACGTGGTGCTGTATCTCCCTCTTGAGGCCAGAACTTGTTACTGCACCTATTTTACAGAAATGTTTGATTTCCTTCTCAAATGAACGAGACTCATTTAACTTTACAAACGTAGTTGTTAGAAATTCAGAGATTAAATAAAACATAAAATAGAATCTTTCCTGCTTTTTAAGATTCTTTTTTCCTTTAGTGGAGTCTCCAACATTTTTTTTTACAATTTTATTCCAACAAATTTAGTGTTGAAATATTGTCTTTTTTTAAAAAAATAGCATGTGTCTGCCAATTATACTTTCAAAAAATGTAACCTTCAAGTGCACTTCTACAGATTTTGTGAAATATATTAAACCAATACACCTTTTCTTCTTACAAAAATTTAGAGATGTTATCTCCCTGCAAATATAACTGCCATTTTTATTATTATTTAGAGAACTATAGTTACATTACTTAAATAAGCAGTGTTTAGTCCTGCTTTGTGACCATCAGGCCAAGAATACAGTTGCTTTTTTCCTCTATCACTTACTGGCTAACTTCCTGAAAATGTTATGTGAAAAATAATGAATTTAATTTTTATTCAAAAGGCACTGAAAATCCTATAGAATTAATTTTTTGCCATTGGGTAAAGGTATAAAATTTGGCTAATTTAATTCTTTTAGCATGATTTGTTCTTTTTTTGGGAAAAGGTGACATTTTTGGAAGTGCACAAATCTGTTTAATTGACATCAAGCCATATAGGGCCACTCTGATTTCAGGTTACTGGAGCAACCATGCTGTATATATATCACATGTACCTTTCAAGGAATTAAATGCTGGAGAATGAGGTTCATTTCTAGCAACTATGAGATCAAAGAGCAAAGAAATGTTAGGACCAGTTAAGGGAGGTGCCAGCGTGGCTCCAATAGAGTGTCCTCTGATGCTGGCCAGTGTGTGTGCAAGGTAGCAGCTGACCATCAGCTGGAAATAACAGCTGCACAAGGGCATTCCACCCCCAGTCCACTGTCTGAAGCCCAAATACTCAGGGTAAGCAAGCCAAGGAATGATGGTCATCCATAATTGTCTATTTTTTAGAGCAGAATAAAGCTGAATACTAATATATTACAGCGGCCATTATACAGAAAAATTGCAAATGAAGATTAGCTTGTCTTTTGGATGCAGTACAGCTCATAATTGATACATAGATTAGCTGTAAAACAATCTGAAAATAAGGTATGTTGCCAACACGTATTTTACAAAATTATATGAAGAGACAGTGCAGTACTTCCAAGTACCCTTAAATCACTGTCAGTTGCTTCAACATCAACAGTTATATTGGCAGCGTTTTAAGAAAAAGTGCATCAGAAAACTGGCTTCACTGAAAATGAAGATACTGTCTATAGACTTACATTAGCCATAGAGTTTCGATCAAGGCTGCTGCATAACAAACATTTCGTACTGAAAAAAACCAAGTTTTGATCAGGAGATTTGATTTAGGATTATCAGTAGAATAAATAAATTTGCAGTTAGGAACAACACGTCCTGGGCTAACTTCTACATTTTCTATTCTATTGCTCATTCTTTCTTGCTGAGAGTGGACATAAAAAAATATTTGGGGCTGTGACATAGATGTGAGTACACTGCAGCATTGTGCCATTATCCTTTAACAGGACATAGCAACTTGTGTTGCTGCCTGGTACTTTTCCCAAAGACAGGGCCCCCTCCCGTGCTGTGCTCAGGGTCCCTCCAGAATCCAGACACTCCTTTCAGCTGCTGCTGCAGAGCTGAAGTCCCCCTTTTCTGGGAGTTACTGGCATCATCTTTCTTGCCTTTGGCAGATTTATTTGCTGTTCTTGTCCTTCCCTTGATATATCGCTGGCCACAAATGTCTTGCTCCCTGGTGTACCAGCTGAGTGAAATGAGTATGTGACCTAAAAACATTCACATCTCTTAGCTGATCTCTAGATAATGGCACGTCTTTGACTTAGGGTCATATGAGGGTATAATCAAAAAAGGCCTCCATTTGGGATATCTGGTGCTGTGATGCACAAGAGACATGCAAAACTTATCGTGTACTAGACGATGTTTTGGGCACCTATCTTTATTCCCTAACTGCTGCTTAGGCCTCTTGGGTTTTACATAGAAAATAAATGACTCAGGAAAAGGTTCTTTTAGGAGTAGTGAGAGTTTCTGTGAGACATGACCAATAACAGGCATTGCTCTTGGTGCATAAATGTATTTTCAGAAACAAAATGTTCATTCCTAGTAGTATGATGAACTTCGAAGATGAGACTTGGATGATCATTAAGTTTGCACATTACTCAGCTGAGTCACAACAATATCACAGGTGCTGACTGTTCTGCTTTTAACTCTAGGAGCTTTTCGCTGCCTGTTTTATTCCCAATGGCCCAAAGAACATCACAGTCTTATTTATTTAAACTAAATAAAAAGAACTACCTTGTCCTTTGCTTATATTTCCTCCTCCTCAATTTTCCTCCCTGTTTAATGCCCCATTTCTGTATTGTCTGTTCTTCCTTCCTGTTTCTGTCTCATTTTCAGGGTTCTTGGTATCCTTTAACTCCTGTTTCTCCCTTCTGCTGCTTATAGTATTCATTCCATTGTTTCAATATCATTTCCTCAGGAATCTATTCCCAGTCAACCTCAAAATTTCATACGGATTAGGAATGCTGAATGAGACGAGTGCTAGAAACATGCAAATACAGGCTTACACTGCAGAGATTTTCTGACAAAAGCCAGTACTGATTAGAACAGTGGAAAATATTTCCTTCTTTAACCAATGTATCTGCATGGGCATAGCCCAATGCCAATAAAAGTGGTGAGTTTCCTGTCAGTATTACTTTCATACGTTGGAAAGGAGGGTTTCGCGGCCCTGCAGCGCGGTGGGTTTGGGGCAGCGCAGGCAGCCTCCCTGGGAGGGCTGGCGCAGGCCATGGGCCAGGTCAGGCCATGGCAGCCTCGCATGGGACTTGGGCCATTTGAAATATTGCCTTGAAAATCACTAAGAATCCAGTTAGTGTGCATGGTAACTTAGGAGGCAGCTAAGCAAAATTATTTTCTGACATCTAGAATGTGAAGGCGTACATAAAATTTTTCCATACAAAGAAGGGATATGCTAATTTACTTATTTACTTGATTCCCAGCAGTGCTTTGAATCTCACACCACTTTTGAGATACAGTGCCGGCCTCCCATATTTTCTTAGCATGAACTCTGTCTTCACCTGAATGAATGCAGGAGGCTTAAAACTTTATCTGGCTTTGTGCCTGTCAAAATTACATCTCAGGTAGAAAGCATGGCCACATCAGTATGAGAAGAGATCAGCAGCCATTTTGTATGCCTGGCATTGTTGCCATCAGAGCAGATGGCATCTCTGGAGGTTTACAATGAATCCATACTGCTGTTAGGTTCATACCAGATGATTCTTTAAATGACGGATGAATCAGACAAGTCTTCCCTATCCTCTTCTCAGACAAGTCTTCCCTATCGCCTTCTCAGACAAGTCTTCCCTATCCCCTTCTTTCTCTCCACTAGCCCTCTCTACTCTTGAACACCTGCAAAGTCACAATGATGCTGGGCTTTCCTATGCTGCTGTATGACCTTCATATGTGTGGCTGTTTTGGATCTCTTCACAGCAATGTTCTTCCAGCCCATGGATTTTGCTTCTGTGGTTCTAGGTGTCCAGTGATCATTCAGAAGGCTGGAGAAATGTTACCGGTGGTGTTGGAAGCTTGCCTGTTGTCTAAGAATATACCTCTCAGGAACAGGGTTTAGGAAGCATTTGGCTTAATTTTCCTGTATCTACCTTTGCGCCACAGTCAATCTGCTGATGTTAAGAATGTCCTTTTTTAGATCTGGTAAGTTTCAAATAGCAGTGGAGGCCTTGTATTTTTTTTTTAAATAGAAAGTAGATCTTCACCTTGAGCAAAAGGTAAGACAAGGCGTAGGGTAAAGAATGAATGTTGTTTGTGGTATCATGGAAAGTTTTAAGTACCCTGCATAGATACATTTAGGAATGATTCTTAATATTCAATTAGCATAACCTGCTCTTTGTCTAGAAGCAGAAATAAAGTCAACAGTCCCATGGGGGCAATGAACTTTTTATTGCAGAATCAGGTTCATTGTCTTCAGTCATAGTTGTTTTTAATGGATTGAAAAGTAACTCTTTACGTGTTCCTCTGTATCATGCTTTTTAAGCCCATCCTACTTTTATGGTTCTGGCTCTTTTAACTAGAAGGCTTTTGGAAACTGAGAACTTCTTAAAATTGTTGTCTGCCATTTCTGCTCTAGTTAAAATACAGTATGGAAAAAGAGCTTGGAAATGTAAGCAAAGTCTGTCGATTTAGTAGCAGACCAAAACGTCTGCAAAAGAGTACCTTATTGTCAACTTTTAGGGACAAAGCTAGAACTGAGTTAATTTGTAGTGTTCTCCTAGTCTTGTAAGTACTGTGTTTTGTTGTCTTTACTGTTTCAAGTACTCTCAGCTCTCCAGTGAAATCTCCCTGAAAAGCTGAGATACGTCTGACTGGCTCTGATTGAAATAACTCTATATTTTTATGTACTAATCCTTCTCATTTTCCAGCATCAGAATGCATCCTAGGGACTCTAAACGCAGGAAAAGTCATGAGCCAGTGACCAGCCTGTGCTACCACTTCCCCTTCTGTGTCCATATGAATCGTGACAAATCAGATGGCCATTAGGGAAAATACATTGAATAATCATTTCTAATTCTGTGTGTAGTAGTTGGGTACAAAGCCTAGAGGTGGTACTTGTGAAAGATTTATGTAATTAAACAGTCTTAAAAATGCATAACTAGACAGTATATAGTAGAAGACGAGGATGTTTCTTTACACAGATGCCCACTAAGAAAAGTATTTAATCTTTATCTTCTCCGTTTGGCAGGAACATTAACATATTCTTCTTTAGCAGAAAGCTGCTATTTTCTATTTCTAAAGTGTGAATGAATGTACCCTGAACTGTATATTAAGCACTGCCATCCTTCTGATGTGTTTGGTCAGTTGTATGTTTCTGGGAGGTCACTGTCTGCCACAGAATCTTGACAATATCACACAAAGAATATTTTCCATTGTGGCATCTTTGTTCTTTGGGGACCCCTAACATCTGTAGTGTTAATGGTTTTATCGTTGCCTCTGGGTCTAACTCCAATTAAATTGACCGTGGCAGTTTGTTGCAGCCTCATCCTCTTGAGTACCTGGATTTCTTTGACTTACCTTTGCCTATGAAGAAAGTGCACTTTTATCCTTTTGAAAATAAAGTCCATGGGCAGGAATGTGTTCCTCCTGAGACTAATATGTAAGTCCTTTTGTGGTTAGACAAAGGGTTTTCTTAATTCATTCTGTGATAGAAGTGCCCTTAGAGCCAGCCCATCCTTGTGCACAGACCCCTGTGTGAGCTCCGTCTTTTCGTAAATTGGGAACAAACTTTACAACACTCCTTGCTTGCAACAAAATTGGACATTCATTTTTAAGCACACAGCCTCATAATCAATTCTTTAAAGAAGAGAACTCCCTTTGTGCAATAAAGGGAAGGTGGAGAGAAAAAAAAAAAAAAAAAAAGGTCTGGGGTAGTGATTTAATAAGCATTGTTGTCTGGTGCTTCCACACCGAGGCTTGTGGGATACAGTAGACTTTCCACTGTCACTCTGTCACTCTTAATTACCATGACTGATTATTTTAGTATGTTTGCTTTTAATAGTTTGGTGCATCTCTTATATTCTGATTTTGATCTTAGTTCAAGTCATTAGAAGGGCTTTGTACTTTTAATGCAATGACCAGAAGTGCCTTAAGTATAAGCCAGCATACATGTTAGACAAAAAAGCTAGACTAATAAACCGAGCAGTGTTAACACTGCACAGTTTAAAGTTACAAGCCAAAAGGTATTGAAATAATTTGAGTACCTGTGCCATGTAGGCACAGTAAATCTGGAAATATTTTTCCATAAAAAGCAAACCCAAAATCTGGTCTAGGATGAGGGCCATAAAACTTTTCATAATGGTGTTAACTGGATGCAGTTGCATCCCCTGTGTTTTATGGCATAATTTTGGCAATGTTAACGCTAGCTTCTTTAAATGCACATATACATATACCCTGTCTAAAGGAATCTCACATTAAAAATATACTAAAAACATCTAAGATACTGCTGCATTTGGTGTAAAAAAAATGGCAATTTTTAATACAATAAAAATTCCATGTTTTCACATTTATTTTTTTTTTTTAGCCATAAATTTGCTATCTCTTAGACTAGAGCTCAAAATTACAGAACTGGGCTTTAGTCTGTTTCCATTCTAAATGTGGTCTAATAAAAGCTGGATTTGTAAAGCGACAGCTGCAGCTGAGATGGAAACATCTTCCTTTCCCACTCCATTCAATTAATGAAAGCTGAACTTCAAAGTCTAAACAGGATCATTTGAAGTGCTAAAATTATTGAACACCAGAACTGTTTACCTTCCTATCTGACCAAGAAAAAGAGAGAGCTTGAAATGTAAAAGTAAAATTAAACCGCTGAAATAAAGTTAGGAAACTTTACAAGTTCTAGTTGCAAGTAGTGGTGCTAGCTTGGTTGAGAGGCATTTGTGCATAATTTTAAGTGACTCACTTGACAGTCACACATTTTTTTCATGACTGTGGCAGTAAAAACTTTTCTGGGAGGTCTTAGTTGTGTGCTGCTCAGAAAATTGAATTCCTATGAGAGTGTGTCTAAGCAACACCCCTGACAAGCTAAGAAAGCATGCATGGATGTCACCAGGGACTGAAGCCTTTCTACAGTGTCATAAGCACTTATGTTGTTATCACCAGTTTTTATCAGGTGTTATCAGAAGTTTTTAAGTTGGTCAGCTGCTTGTTATTTTGCCCACAGGCCTTAATATTTCTCCTGAGCTCTACTTTGTCCTTTTTCACCATAAGCACTGGCTGTGCCACCAACTCAGGGGGACCATGTAGTGAGGGTCAGTGGGTACCTAACTTTAACTGACACATTTGATGGCAGTAAGCATCAGCCTTGGGTCTTCTGCCGCAAACTGTGAAATGGGAAGTTAATGGATATCTGTTTCTAAAGGTCGGTCTTTGGCCGGAGATGGGGTGAGCTTCTGAAGTTCAGTGGCAAAGTGCAGGAGAGGACTATAGGAGCTGGAGAGGCCCAAGGAGAGACTGACTCCTGGGCAATGCCAAGAGGCAGTAGTGGCTACAGGTAGTGAGCAATGAGCTGTGCTGAGCAGTTGTCGCAAGTAGGGAGGAACATATTTGCAAATAGCATCAAGCGAAACAGGAAAAAGGAATGGAGTCAGGCACAAACTGCTTGGGATGCCAGAGACTGCACATTTCTTTTTTTATTTTAAGTATTTAATTTTTCTGACACACACTTGGGATAGACAGAACACACACAGTCCTATTAAATGTAATGAATTGCATGTGAGACTTGTTCATCTGACCACCTCTGTAGGCCTCGCTGCCACGCTCCAGGGTTTCTTGTACTGGCAGCATACCACCACAGCTGCTCTCCCACTCTGTTACCCACATGCCAGACACAACCAGGCTGCCTAACCCAAGATCCTTTGACCAGCTGTACTGGGTGTAGGGAGCCCTACAGCCCTGTGCAGCAGCTGGAGGATCTGTAATTTTTGTGTGCCTTTATATTTAACAAAACAAAGGTGGGAGGCACGCTTCCAGGTACAGTATCTTCTTCAGCCCAATATCCATGCATGCCTTTGGCCTCTGAGCTGGTCCATCCCCAGCCTTTTTGGGTGACTCAGCAAATGAATTCTCATGTGTTATGATTTAAAATATTTGAATGTTCTGGTCATTAATGAGGAAGTCTCAGGAAATTCAGTTAAATCCCATCTAATTTGTTTTTAATTCTTCAGTTAATTAATTCCTTAATTCTACAGAACAATTGAATTAAGTATATTTTAATTCTATAAGACACCAAAGCAGACACACTGAGTTACAGCATTTTTTTCCCCCCAGTATTTACCATGGTCTGTCTTTTTCATTCTTATCTATCCAGAGCAAATAGAATTAGACTCCAAAAACAACACTTTGTACATGCCAAATTTCAAATGAAGGCATTTTTGCCCTAGCTTTGTTCAGGTATGTGTGATTAGAACTTTCTTCCCGCCCCCTAAGAAAAATCTGTAACCTGTCATGAAACAAAATGGAAAGCTGAATGTTTACAAATTTTCTGTGTAGGGTAGGGAAAAGCTTTATCATTATTCGCAAACTTGACTATAGAAGTTGCTACAAATCATCCAAGAACAATCCAGAAACATTTGTTTCTGTACTAAGCAGCACAGAGTAAGAATAACTTTATGCTGTGTCATGTAGGGGCTTGAGTTTTTTAGAAACATCTAGCTTGCTAGCACAGTACAAAACTATGACAAAACTATTACAGTTGCAATACTGAACCAGCTGGTCAAAAGGCAGGGACTGGATTATACTGGTGCTCCTTTTTTTCTGTTCTGTTCCCTTCTTTTCTTGCTGAGGAATTCTTGTACGGTAATTTTTAGCTTCAACGTGGCTGCCTGTGGGTTTTCAACTTTCAAGAAGTTTTGATGGAAAATACAAAAGTTTAATTTCTCATTGGCAAAGCACAGGTTGAGTGGATTTTACAGCATTTTCATTACAAATGGGATAGTGATTAGATCAGGCCCTTAACTAGTATAAATCAGCATAGCTCCACTGAAGTTTATACCTGTTGAAACTCTTTTCCACCTTAAGAATGATGAGAAACAAATAATCTAGAGAAAGAAAAATGTAAGTTCAAACAGAAAAAGCAGAAAGGTTAAGTGTCTAGGAAGGGATATAAAATGGTTTCATGGGCACCTTATAAAATGAAGAAAAAAACCTGAAAAAGATCCTTTATTGGTTATTTGTCATCCTATGAATTTATTTCTTTTGCTGAATACTCCTTGATTTGGATTTAGAATTGCACATTAAGCCTCATCCTTTGTTTTGATATAATTTATGTTGTAATCTGTTCTTTCAAAGCGTAGTTTCATGGTCCGGCAGGGTCTCACAACAGATTTTCTGTATTGTAAGACGTTTTTCCCCTATTATTTTTTAGAACTTATTTTGTCTAAAGCTTTTATTTAAATGTAGATTCTGGCAAATACCCTAAACGATGCAAAACACAACTATTGTAATGCTGCTTGTGTCCCTGGGTACACATACGTCACCGATTGCATTCTGTTCCAACTAACTAAGCCGTCCTGATTACGCAGAAATGACTTTGTGCTGGTCAGTCTGCGGAGGAGCAGCAGCCCTTCCATCCGGGCTAAGTTGTGTTTGGGCTTCCCCTCTGTTATGAGAATCGAGGGGATAAAGGACGTGGATTTTTATCGGTGATGAGGGGCTGATGGCCCGCCGGTATTGCAGATGCTCCTTCCCCACGTGTGGGAGCGCCGGCAGCCTCCTGCTCTGGCTGGGTCCGCACAGCTGCGGGGTCTGCAGCCGATGGAGGCGGCGAGGCCGGGCCGGGGCCGGGCAGCCTGTACATCGCTGCGCCTCGGCAAAACGTCAAAGGCGAGAAGGGAAAGCTCAGCACCGAGCGCCTTCCGCGGTCTCGTCCGCAACGCCAGCGCCGCCACGGTGGGGTGCATTGGCGTGGGTTTCGGTTCCCAGGTAGGGACGAGTCTCTGGGTGATAAAAGTGGCTCTGTCCTCGCTCACCGGCACCAGGCTATTGAAATACATAGGCTGCAGTCTACAAGCGCTGCTACAAGCCCGCCGCGTGCCCCTCCGCGCCGGGGTGCGCAGTCCGAGGGGCGTCCCGCCCCGTCCCGTCCCGTCCCGTCCCGTCCCGTCCCGCCCCCTCCCGTCCCGTCCCGTCCCGTCCCGCGGGCGGGCGGAGTGGCGGCGCGCGCCGGCAGGTGGCGCTGTGGGCCCAGGCACGGCGCTCCCTCCGCCGGCGGCCGCGCGCTGCCCAGCCCTGCCCGTCCGGCCCTGCCGCTTCCCGGCCCGCCGCTGTTTGCGGTTTCTACAGATGTGCGCTCTTGCGTGGTTTCAACGACATTTTATTGCCGTCATTTGAAAGACAGTGGGATTGTTGTGATTTGTGATGCCTGGCAAAGAAACCGAATCCGGCGGGGCTGGCCGCGGCCCGTGCTCTCTCAGCGGGGCTCCCCGCGGGCAGTGGGTCCCCAGCCGCAGGCCCGGCCTTGCCATGCTCAGTGCCTGGTGCTGGCAGCTCTGCCTCTTTTTTCCTCAGATAACTTGGCGCATCGTGGCTCTGTGGGAGACTGCATGTGTATATATATAATTTTTTCCCCCAGGCCCCCAAACCAGCCCCCCGGCATTCCTTGTGCCACCCCCACGCCTGCTCAGGCCTGCAGCCCACCTCATCTGTGCGGCGAGGGGCACGTGCCAGGCTGCTGGAGACTGCTGCTTGGCAGTTTCTAAGCACCAGCGTGAAGCAGCAGATATAAAAACACAGGCATGTTTTG